>NC_048591.1:2695000-3295000 GCF_013265735.2 Oncorhynchus mykiss | reverse complement strand
GCATGCTTATTTAAGATGGTGAGGAAGGCACTTTTAAAGAATAACCAGGCATCCTTTACTGACGGGATGAGGTCAATATTCTTCCAGGATACCCGGGACAGGTTGATTAGATAGGCCTGCTCGCTGAAGTGTTTTACGGTGATGAGGGGTGGTCGTTTGACCGCAGACCCATAACGGATGCAGGCAATGAGGCAGTGATAGCTGAGATCTTGGTTGAATACAGCAGAGGTGTATTTGGAGGGCAAGTTGGTCAGTTGGTATGAGGGTCAGTTGGTATGCTATTTGGTTCTTCTGAAATTGACTGCATTTTCTTCATATCATGTTACTTTAGACTTGTCTAAAATAAATAATGGATTTATTGTAAAGGTGTAGGCTATATTACATGGCTTTATTATACTTTTTAAAATGTAGATACTCCATAGGTCTGCATCACTGGCTTGTAGGCTATGTGTGGAAGCCAGGAGATGCTAAATGTGTTTATGTTAATTGAGGTACCAACAGTTATTTGCTTGACAATAACCGGCTGACAAAATTTAGTGACCGCCACAGCCCTACGTATGCCTTTGTCTTTACATTTTAAAAAAATAGTTTTGTTCTCTAGCTGTTGTCTATTAATGTTCTTTATTATGTCATGTTTCATGTTTTGTGTGGACCCCAAGAAGAATAGCTGTCGCATTAGTATGTAACATCATTTGGAGTCGCCTGGCACAGACTCCATATGAGAAGGGTATACTGATATAAAACTTTAATGTGGAAAAAGAAAGGCCCTACTCAAAAAGCTCCTGCAAGGACATCAAAATGTTCACCAAAGACCTCTGAAAAGGAGAAACTCCTTTAACCTGACACCAAATTGTGAATGAGAGACTGACGAACAACCCTCTTGTAAAGGGTGCACGCGACGACTGTGTAGTCGTAATCACGTTTGAGGGTAAACTCATAGCCGTCAAATTCAACCTTTCAGGGGCCAAACCCACAGATCCCATATCTGTGGTCATGGGTGCCAAACTCTCCTGTGCGCCTGGGACAATAGACCCAATGACACAAAACCCACCACAGGTCCCCGCAGAGTGCACAGATTGAGAAGAACAGACGACAACACACAGTTTTGTTGCTTTTTTAATCAGAACAACAGTTTAATTCTGTGCTAACATAATTGCAAAAGGGTTTTCTAATGATCAATTAGCCTTTTAAAATTATAAACTTGGATTAGCTAACACAACGTGCCATTGGAACACAAGAGTGATGGTTGCTGATAATGGGCCTCTGTACGCCTATGTAGATTTTCCATTAAAAATCAGCCGTTTCCACCTACAATAGTCATTTACAACATTAACATTGTCTACACTGTATTTCTGATCAATTTGATGTTATTTTAAGAGACAATAACAATAACAACTTTCTTTCAGAAACAAGGACATTTCTAAGTGACCCAAAACTTTTGAATGGTAGTGTATGCTGTTGGACCTTACCAACACATGGCCCTCCAACATGGGAAGGGAACGCCTCAGCGCCAACAAAACAGTCTGTAACTCTAGATCATATATATGCAGCTCCCTTTCCGCTGTTGACCAAATCCCTCTGTCCGAGTACAGAGTAACACCATGAGCCTTTTACACTTTGTCCAGCTGATCCGCCGAGAACCGGCACTGTTTATTATTCGGAAGCTAAGTAACTTGGCAGCTTTCCATCCATCGGCGGTGTGCAAACGAGCCCTGCCTCCTTCATACCCTCTACATTCATTAACTCATCCATAACCTGGCAGCACCAGCCTGGCTGAATGAGGGGAATCCCAGGTCGTCTTTAGCTCATCTGCAAAATGTTTAAACAGAGCTAAGCGACGCTTCACTTCTGCAGGGACAGAAGGTAAATACCTTCCCCCAAACCTGGAGTATGTCCACTGAGGGGGAGAAGATGGCCAATCCACAACCAGGTGATCTGCCGCCTTACAACACAGCTTCATCAAAGGCGCATTAACCACCAACAGTTCACTCTCCCCGCCAAATCCAAAGCCGAGGCTTTAGGTTGCCCCAGACTGATGTCATCCGATTAGTTAGCCTTTTTAAACTTACTCTTACCACTGGCCACTTCCTTCAGAAAGGAAGCACTGGCTAAACAAGCAGAGCAGAAATTAATGGGGTAATAGCAAACACAAATCCTACCCAAGCAAGGAAGCATTAGCTACACAAGTAGAGCAGAAAGTAGTTTGCTTTAAGCAAACACAAAAACCGATACCAATACCCAAAACTCTCAAAATCTAGGGGGATGAGTACTCCCCACTAACAGACACCGAAGTCAGAGGCAAATCTCGTAGTCTTTGTGTGCTTGAAAAGTTTGCTTGAAAAGGCGAGCTGAAGAGAGAAGAATTGAGGAAATGGATGTGAGCCCCAGTATTATAACCAGGAAGGCAAGGCTTTCAAGGGCGGACTCTCACATGAATTGACACTGGAGAGACGAAGCAGGTACAGGGAGTCAAGCATTTACTAAGGAACGGACACGGAACGAGACAGGAACAGCATCAGCACAAGAGTAACAAAGACAAAAACAATTAATGCATCAGCAGGTACTAGGGCAGGGGAACTGACAAATATAGGGGAGGTAATAAACATGTGATGAGTGAGTCCAGGTGAGTCCAATATCGCTGATGCGCGTGATGAGGGAAGGCAGGTGTGCGTAATTGATGATGGCAGGAGTGCGTGATGCAGGGCAGCCTGGCGCCCTGAAGTGCCAAGGGGGGAAGAGCGGGAGCAGGCGTGACAGTACCCCCCCTCTAGGGGCGCCAGCCTGCTTCTAACCTGGGCGAAACGGCCGAGACATAGGCGCTGGGCAAGCCGGTTGGGGCGTGGAAAACCCGACAAACCGGCAGGAGCGTGGGAGCGTGGCGAGCCGGCTGAGACATGGGGGCATGACGAACCGGCTGAGGCAAGGACGCCTGTCGATCCGTCTGCAATGAGGGAGCCCGATGATCCGGTGGAGCGTGACATGGAATGGAAACCTGCTGAGCCAACCGAGGCAAGGAAACATCTCGAGCCAGCCAGGGCGTGGAAGCCCAACGGCCTGGCTTAGGCACCCCCAGTTCCATCGGTGGCCGAATCCACCCCGATGTCACCAACAAAACAAAAAAACTTCTGGGCCGGCTTGGCGAACAAGACCTGACGATCCGGCTGAGGCCCAACGTGGGATGGGCGCCTTCCGAGCCAACCGGGGCAAGGAAACCATTCGAGCAAGCTAAGGCGTGGAAGCCTGACGAGTTAGCTAGGCACCTCCGGTTCCATCAACGGTGACCCAGAGCTGACGTCACCACCAACCGGAACACCAGTACTCCCGCTGCTTCGAATGTCGGCTGATGCATTCTGTCACATGAATTGACGCTGGAGAAGCGAAGCAGTTATGGGGAGTCAAACATTTAGTAAGGAACGGACATGGAACGAGACAAGAACAGCGTCAGCACAAGGGTAACAAAGACAAAAACAGTTAATGCATCAGCAGGGAACAGAGCAGGGGAACTGACAAATATAGGGGAGGTAATAAACAAGTGATGAGTGAGTCCAGGTGAGTCCAATATCGCTGATGCGCATGACGAGGGAAGGCAGATTGAAGGCAGATTGTGCAGTTGATTATGGTAGGAGTGCGTGATGCAGGGCAGCCTGGCGCCCTCAAGCGCCAAGGGGGGAAGAGCATCCATTGGCCTGTTGGGCGTTTTTCAGGTGAATACGGTTGATCGTTGACTCCCTATAGTATGTTATACTGAATGACCGACTGAAAGGGAACAGCAATATGCTTTTGGGAATCCAAGTTCGTCGCATTGTCTGTCACTTTCCAATCTATACTTGTTTCTGTCTTTCTGTTCACATCTGTCTGTATGTCTGCGTGTCCATTCACGTCTGTCAGGATCGTGAAGTTTCCCAACACACTGAACAAAGACGGCACCCGCAAGGCCATCAGCATTGCGTTCTCCAAGTGGAGCGACGTGTCCCCTCTCTACTTTGCTGAAATCACAAACCCCAACAAGAGTGCTGACATTATCATCGGTAAGACCACATAATTAAATAGAACCTGACAGTATCACTATGGATTAGACATTAATAAGTTAAAGGTGTGTGTGTGACTTTAATTCACCCTGCTTTAAATGTGTGCGCGTGGTGTGCTCATGCTTCCAGGCTTCTACACGTGGAACCACACAGACTGCTGGTGGTCTCCATTGCACCCCTGTTTTGATGGGCTAAACGGGGAGTTGGCCCATGCCTTCCTGCCCCCGCGCGGGGAGATCCACTTTGACAACCATGAGTTCTGGATCCTGGGGAAGTCCCGCTTCAGCTGGAAACAAGGTGGAAAGACTCTGCTCCCTGTCTGTCTGTGCTCCGATTCTCTATCCTCCCCCAAAAAGTGTACTCGTTCACTTTCCCCCACCCATGGATTTCAAAGGAATCGATTGACGTTGATGACATCTTTTTTAGATGCTTTTGTCAGATGTAAACTTGATGTTGTCTTGAAAAAAAAACTGTTTACCTGGTTGTAATAGAGACCAGTTGGTTATAATCTGGTTGACGTATCCTCAACCAGAAAACCAGTTTACAACCAGAGGTGCACTTGATATTGTGTGTGTTAGATGGGCACAAAGAGGTTGCACTTTGTGCTGACTCTGCTCGCCAGACGAGCTACTGTAAATCGAACATACTTCCGTTATCCCCCTTGTCCTTTTTGGGGGTGGAAAATTGTATTTATTGGTTTTCACAACATTCAATAAGTCATGTGATATTCAGTAATTCAATTTTTTAAGCACAGCAAATAACAAAAACAAACAACAAACAAACAAAAACAAAAAACATACAGCACATAGATACATCACACTAATGTATTGTATCATACAATAATATTTAGGTAACTGCATATACAGGTAACTGCAAAAACAAAGGAAACACCAACATAAAGTGTCTCAATAGGGCGTTGAGCAGCTTCAATGCACCTTGGCATAGATCAGGGGCATCATGCACCCAAAACATCTGAGGGGGCACAAAGTATGTGAGGATGTCTGGGGGTGGTACGTAGGGGGGCTAGGCCCACCGTCCTTAAGTTGGACAATTTAGAATTTTTCAAACACCTAAAACAGCCTTTTCCTGCAATCGAGAGCCATAATCATTATGATAAAAAAAACGTGTTTATTTTTCTGCATGTCTAAGCATACCTCTTGAGCTGTCTGTATCCTCCTGACTGGTGGCTATTTTTTTAAAGAAGCAAAATATGCTTCTCTGCAACAATCTGGGTAAAAGATTGAAAGGCATGTGAGTCTTACTTAGTACATTTAGTTGTTGTTTGCTTTTCTAAAGTCCCCCAACCTTGCCAGCAGGCATGCCAGCTAAGACAGTTAGACAAGCTAGCTACTCTAACTTGATTGATAGCCTGAAATGGTTTCTTGGTAGCTAGTTATGAGGTTGGGAATTTATCGGGGCTAGCTGAAGCCAACTTCATAAAAGTGCTAGGTGGCTAGTAGTATTACAGAGAAACAAACAACAACAACAGAAAATGTATATATACAGTATATACATTGCCTTCATAAAGTATTCACACAGCTTGACTTTTTCAACATTTTATTGTGTTACAAAGTGTATTTTTTTCTCCCCCCAAAATATTTTATTAGTCAATCAATCAAATGTATTTATAAAGCCCTGTTTACATCAGCAGACGTCATAAAGTGCTATACAGAAATCCAGCCTAAAACCCCAAACAGCAAGCAATGCAGATATAGAAGTACAGAAGAATTCCCTAGAAAGGCAGAAACCTATGAAGAAACCTAGAGAGGAACCAGGCTCTGAGGGGTGGGCCAGTCCTCTTCTGGCTGTGCTGGATGGAGATTATAAGAGTACATGGCCATTAAGGCCACTGTGGCCCGGTCCGATACCTCCTGACAGGGCCAACCAGGCAGGATATAACACCACTCACTTTTCCAAAGCACAGCTCCCATATCAACAGACCACCAACTTACTACCCTTAGACAAAACTTATAGCCCACGAAGATCTCCTCCACCACACAAGCTCAAGGGGGAGAAACAACGGACAGGAAGATCACGTAAGTTTCTCAAACCACTCAAGTGACTCACCCCTCCTAGGGACGGCATGGAAGAGCACCAGTAAGCCAGTGACTCAGCCCCTGTAATAGGGTCAGAGGCAGAGAATCCCAGTGGAGAGAGGGGAGCTGGCCAGGCAGAGACAGCAAGGGTAGTTCGTCGCTCCAGTGCATTGCCGTTCACCTTGCACCCCTGGGCTAGACTACACTCAATCATAGGACCTACTAGTGATGAGTCTTCAGTAAAGACTTAAAGGTTGAGACCGAGTCTGTGTCTCTCACATGGATAGGCAGACCATTCCATAAAAATGGAGCTCTATAGGAGAAGGCCCTGCCTCCAGCTGTGTGCTTAGACATTCTAGGGACAATAAGGAGGCCTGTGTCTTGTGACCGCAGTGTACGTACGGCAGGACCAAATCGGAGAGATAGGTAGGAGCAAACCTATGTAATGCTTTGTAGGTTATCAGTAAAACCTTGAAATCAGCCCTAGCCTTAACAGGAAGCCAGTGTAGAGAGGCTAGTACTACTATTAGCCACATTAATGGAAAATAAAATATATTGATTAGATATGTATACAACGCCCTGGGTCAATAAATGTTAAAATCATCTTTCGCAGCGATTATAGTTGTGAGTCTTTTTAGGTAAGTCTCTAAAAGCCTTGCACAACTGAATTGTACAATATTTGCCCATTATTCTTGAAATAATTATTCAAGCTCTTTCAAGTTGGTTGTTGATCATTGCTAGACAGACAAGTCTTGCCATAGATTTTCAAGCCTATTTAATTAAAAACTGTAACTACGCCACTCAGGAACATTCAACGTTGTCTTGGTAAGCAACTTCAGTGTTTATTTGGCCTTGTGTTTTAGGTAAATGTCCTGCTGAAAGGTGAATTCACCTCCCAGTGTCTATTGGAAAGCAGATTGAACCAGGTTTTCCTCTAGGATTCTGCCTGTGCTTGGCTCTATTACGTTTATTTTTTATCCTAAAACACTCCCTGGTCCTTGCCAATGACAAGCATACTCATAACATGTTGCAGCCACCACCATGCTTACATATGAAGAGTGGTACTCAGTGATGTGTTGTGTTTGCCCCAAACATAATGCTTTGTATTCAGGACAAAAAGTGAATTTCTTTGCCACATTCTTTGCAGTATTACTTTAGTACCTTATTACAAACAGAATGCATGTTTTGGAATATTTGTATTCTGTACAGGCTTCATTCTTTTCACTCTGTCATTTATGTTAGTATTGTGGAGTAACTACAATATTGTTAATCCATCCTCAGTTATCTCCTATCACAGCCATTAAACCCAGTAACTGTTTTAAAGTCACATTGGCCACATTCACATGGTGAAATCTCTGAAATCTCCCACAACTGAGTTAAGAAGGGCGCCTGTATCTTTGTAGTGACTGGGTATATTGATACACCATCCAAAGTATAATTAATAATTAGTATCATGCTCAAAGGGATATTTAATGTTTTTTACCCATCTACCAATAGGTGCCCTTCTTTGAGAACCATTGGAAAACCTCCCTGATCTTTGAGGTTGAAATTATTTTCTCAGCTGCAGGACATTACAGAAAATTGTATATATACAGTTGAAGTCGGAAGTTTACATACACCTTAGCCAAATACATTTAAACTCAGTTTTTCACAATTCCTGACATTTCATCCCAGTAAAAATGTAATCCCAGTTTAAATATATTTGGCTAAGGTGTATGTAAATTTCTCAACTTCAACTGTATTTTTGTACTTTAATTTAGCTAGGCAAGTCAGTTAAGATCAAATTCTTATTTAAAATGACTGCCTACTGGGAAACAATGGGCTAGGGGGCAGACCGACAGATTTTTACCTTGTCAGCTCAGGGATTTGATCCAGCAACCTTTCAGTTATTGGCCCAATGCTCTAACCACTATGTTCCTGCCACCCCTTTGGGGTACTGAAATGGGGTAGTCATTTAAAAATCATGTTAAACACTATTATTACATACAGATTGAGTCCATGCAACGTATTATGTGACTTGTTAAACACATTTTCACTGCTGAATTTATTTAGGCTTGCCATAACAAAAGGGTTGAATACTTATTAACTCAAGACATTTAAGCTTTTCATTTTTAATTCATTTGTAAACCTTTCTAAAAACATAATTCCACTTTGACATTATGGGGTATTGTGTGTAGATCAGTGACACAAAATCTCAATTGAATCCATTTTAAATGCAGGCTGTAACACAACCAAATGTGGAAAATGTCAAGGAATGTGAAGACTTTCTGAAGGCACTATATGCTCCACATGACAAAAAGTATGTGGACATCTACTCATCAAACATTTCATTCCAAAATCATGGTTATTAATATGGAGTTGGCCGCTATAACAGCCTCCACTCTTCTGGGAAGGCTTTCCATGAGCTGTTGGAACATTGCTGCGGGGACTTGCTTCCATTCAGCCACAAGAACATGAGGTCGGGCACTGATGTGATTAGGCCTGGATCGCAGTCGGCATTCAAATTCATCCCCAAGGTGTTCGATAAGGTTGAGGTCAGGCCTCTGTGCAGGCCAGTCACGTTCTTCCACACAGATCTCGACAAACCATTTCTGTATGGACCTCACTTTGTGCACAGGGGCATTGTCATGCTGAAACAGGAAAAGGCCTTCCCCAAACTGTTGCCACAAAGCTGGAAGCACAGAATCCTCTAGAATTGCATTATTCCTCCTCCACCAAACTTTACAGTTGGCACTATGCATCCGCCAAACCCAGATTTGTCCGTCGAACAGCCAGACGGTGAAACTAGATTCATCACTCCAAAGAACGTGTTTCCACTGAGTCCAATGGTGTGGAGCTTTACACCTCACCAGCCGAGGCTTGGCATTGCGCATGATGATCTTAGGCTTGTGTGCAGCTGCTCGGCCATGGAAACCCAATTCATGAAGCTCCAGACAAAAAATGATTGTGCTGACATTGCTTCCAGAGGCCGTTTGGAACGCATTAGTTAGTGTTGCAACCGAGATCAGACAATTTTTACACGCTACGTGCTTCAGCACTTGCCGGTCCAATTCTGTGACCTTGTGTGGCCTACCACTTCGCATTTGAGCCGTTGTTGCTCCAAGATGTTTCCACTTCACATTTTACAGCACTTACCCTTGACCGGGGCAGCTCTAGCAGGGCAGAAATTTTACGAACTGACTTGTTGGAAAGGTGGCATTCTGTGACGGTGCCACGTTGAAAGTCACTGAGCTCTTCAGTAAGGCCATTGTACTGCCAATGTTTGTCTATGGATATTGCATGGCTGTGTGCTCGATTTTATACACCTGTCAGCAATGGGTGGGGCTGAAATAGCTGAATCCACTAATTTGAAGGGGTGTCCACATACTTTTGTATATATAGTGTATATGTATATTTTTGAACTGGACAAATCTGAGGTTACACGTGCACCTGTGTCGCCTATGAGCATGATGCCTCTGGCATAAATTCTACAAGTGTCTAGAACTCTATTGGAGGGTTTCGACAACATTCTTCCACGAGAAATACCACACACACACACACACACACTCTCATTTACTCGTGTTTCCTTTTTTTTGGAAGTTACCTGTATATACCAACACACGATTCTAGAATCTTTAAGTTTCCTCAACCATGATCACGTCTATAATGACTCTACGTATTCTACCCAGGGATCCCAATCCCCCTTGTCCTTTGATATAAGTTGTGTACCTGCGTAATTGTGTCTATTCCCTCCCCCAGGTGTATGGTTGAATGACCTGGTACAGGTTGCGGCTCATGAGATCGGGCACGCCCTGGGACTGTGGCACTCCCGTGACCCCCAGGCCCTGATGCACCCCAATGCCACCTACACGGGACAGAGGAACATTGCCCAGGACGACATCTGGGGAATCCAGCGCCTCTATGGTGAAGGAACACTCAGATCAATCATATGTTTTTTTGTTTGTGTGCGAGGATACATTAAGACTTTATATATATATATATATATATATACATGTATTGTAACGATGTAGTTTCTAACATTGTCTTAACATTGTATTAACATATTCTCTATTCCCCCAAATCCCGCTCAACTCATTGTGCAATTACAACACAATAACAAGACAAATACCACAGTACCATGTAACGTGTTAATACAATGTTGTTGATACACAAGTGATTCGTTTTAATTACACAGGTATAAGACATAACACTAAGAAAACGTTAATACCACAAATGTCTATATGTGTGTTGTATTCCAGGATGCACAGACAAGAAGCGCGTGTGTGATCCATGGGCTCGCCTTGGCTTCTGCGAAAGGAGGAAGAGCTTCATGAAGAAACACTGTGCCCGCCGCTGCGACCTCTGCTATGGTCAGACAGGCATATTGTCCACTCTTGATTGTACATTCATTTAAGAACACTGCAGTTCACCAGTTGGATTTTATATTGAATGTAAAGTTGCATTCTCCATGTATCTACATCTATTAACAGCATGCTTTTAAGACTGTCTTAAGCCAGCAAATGGATCAGGACTCAATAGTTAATGTGGATCTAGCCTGGTTTTGATAGATTTGATTTCGGACCTGCCTGGGTTTGTAAGAAGCTTTGGATGACAACATTTGCGAAACGGATAACTAAAATGCCTAAACCTTGTGTTATGTTGCACAAATTCAGGATTTAGCTTGCCCAACTCTGTGTTCTGTGTCCTCCCTTGTCCTACTGTACTGATATCACTTCTGTGGCATATGTTTTATCCCCAAATAGACTCATCTTTACACAAATCCTCGCATCATATCTTCTCTCCTCTTTCTCAACCATATTGGAGGAGAACGTCCAAAGTCTCTCCCCTCAGACCTTCTCTTCCGGTTTGTTTTGAGAAGGAGGAGAAGAAATAGGATGCGAGCAATTGAGGAAAGATGAACTGAGAAAAACCCACAGAGGAATATTAGGCCTATCTTGTGGGGGAAGTATCATGACTGTCCTGGTATTTCACTCACTTCCTGTAGAGCCTCTTGAGGCCGTTACCACACCAACTCCACTGCCTTCCAACGTCAAGGTCAAGATGGTTCCTCGTGGAAAGGTTGTGGGCTTCCGCTGTGGGACGAAGAATCCTAGATCGCCTCCCAAAGTCAGGTGAGAAAATAGTCTAAATACAGTAATGTACAAATCATATTTTTGGTGTTTATTGGACAGGATAGAGAGCGAGAGAAGTAGATGGAGGAGAGATGGTGCTAGAACAGTGGGTTGGAATCGAACCAATGCACATAGTGGCAGTACACAATACAAGTGATCCAGAGGCAGGGGCAGACGGCTTGTCCAAATCTCAGACCACTATATACCATAAATAATGGTCAGATTCTCCCATTGCTCTGTCAGGTCTTTTTATGGGAGTATTTCTTATTTTACTGTGACTATGTTTCTGGCAAAGGTTGTTGGACATATGTACATAACATTTTAATGATTGATTCCTCTCTCCCCGTGCTTGTCCCTGGTATGACCTTTGACCTTGCTCCAGCTGGTACAAGGATGGAGAACAGCTCCTGATCTCTATCCCCGGCTACATCATCATGAAGGGCCGCGACCTCCGCATCGTTGCCAACGAGTTTAACGAGGGCACTTACACCTGTCGCGTCCATCGTAGCGGCAATGTGGTCTCTGCAAACTCCTGGGCCATCCGGCTGAAGCCTGAACAGCCCTCCAACAGTTGAGCTGAACGGAGTGAGTGAGGGAAGGGAAGAATGAGAGCTGGGAAGGAAAGTATAAGGCATGGAGGAAAAGAGGACGAACCCACAGCTGTGCCACATGTGCCTCTCCGCTAGCCGCAGTGGAATGCAGGTGGCAACAATTATAATATTAAAATGGAACTCAGCAATTTGACATCATACACCATGACGACTTCCTGATATTTAAAATCTGCCAAGACTGCCACATATTGGACCATATTCACTCAGGGGTCGTGAGCTCTGGTTCAGAGGGGTTGGGTTAAATGCGGAAGACACATTTCAGTTGAAGACATTCAGTTGTACAACTGACTACGGTAGGTATCCCCCTTTCCCTAAAATAAAAACCCCCAACAGAAAACAGAAAACCTTCCTTGAGTTTAACCTTAGAATCAACAGATAATTTACCAATGGAAACAACCCTCTAGTCTAGAGCCAATAGTGTCAGTCTTGGCAGATTGAAATTCTGTTGTTGTTAATGTCTGTAAACAGGAAGTTTCCCCGGTTTGTAGGATGATATCATATAGCTGAGTCTACCTTTAAGCAGGCTGTACTCTGACAGTACTCCCCAGGTCATAAATGGGATAGACCCCAGCGCTCAGCCTTATACTTCATTCATCATCAAGGACATCAGACTTTAAGATCCAGACAGAAAAGACTAGCTTTGCTCACCCTTTAAATGTGATGACTGTCATTTCCATTCAGTTGTTGTATTGATATATCTCACTTTGTAAAATGTCTAGGACAGAGTTGATATTTCTAGTAATATGTTTTGAGAAAAATGGTGGAAATATGATGCAGCTATCACTGTGTGTACAGTACTTACGGAAAGTATTCGCAGATTTAAGTCAGAACTGATATTAGGGCACTCAAGCCCCGTTTATGCCTGGTTCTAACATGCATCCTGGTCTTGTCCACATTCTGATCGTGCCCACATTCTCAGACATGCATTAATGCGATGACTGCATTAATGCGATGACTGTTATCTTATCAAATCAATTAATTATTATTGAATTAGTATGTGATTAAATTACTCGTGTAACAATTAACTCAGTAACTTGGGGCACCAGGGGGAAAACGTATTTAACGAGTTACTCTCTCTCGAATTAAACTCTTATAAGATATAGTTCAAGTCGGAAGTTTACATACACTTAGGTTGGAATCATTAAAACTCGTTTTTCAACCACTCCACAAATTTCTTGCTAACAAACTATAGTTTTGGTAAGTCAGTTATGACATCTACTTTGTGCATTACACAAGTATTTTTTCCAACAATTGTTTACATTCAGATAATTTCACTTATAATTCACTGTATCACAATTCCAGTGGGTCAGAAATTTACATACACTAAGTTGACTGTGCCTTTAAACAGCTTGGATAATTCCAGAATATCATGTCTTAAGAAGCATGATGGGCTAATTGACATAATTTGAGTCAATTGGAGGTGTACCTGTGGATGTATTTCAAGGCCTACCTTCAAACTCAGTGCCTCTTTGCTTGACATCATGGGAAAATCAAAAGAAATCAGCCAAGACCTCAGAAAAAAAATTGTAGACCTCCACAAGTCTGGTTCATCCTTGGGAGCAATTTCCGAATGCCTGAAGGTACCACGTTCATCTGTACAAACAATAGTACGCAAGTATAAACACCATGGGACCACGAAGCCGTCATACCGGTCAGGAAGGCGACACGTTCTGTCTCCTAGAGATGAACGTACTTTGGTGTGAAAAGTGCAAATCAATCCCAGAACAACAGCAAAGGACCTTGTGAAGATGCTGGAGGAAACAGGTACAAAAGTATCTATATCCACAGTAAAACGAGTCCTACAGTATATCGACATAACCTGAATGGCCGCTCAGCAAGGAAGAAGCCACTGCTCCAAAAACCACCATAAAAAAGCCAGACTACAGTTTGCAACTGCACATGGGGACAAAGATTGTACTTTTTGGAGAAATGTCCTTTGGTCTGATGAAACAAAAATAGAACTGTTTGGACATAATGACCATCGTTATGTTTGGAGGAGAAAGGGGGAGGCTTGCAAGCCGAAGAACACCATCCCAACCATGAAGCATGGCGGTGGCAGCATCATGTTGTGGGGATGATTTGCTGCAGGAGGGACTGGTGCACTTCACAAAATAGATGGCATCATGAGGTTGTAACGCTTCTTGTCTGGGGAAGGAGAGGAGGACCAAGGTGCAGCGTGGTAAGTGTTCATATTATTTAATGAAATATGCAACACTAGACAAAACAACAAACATGACAAACAAACATTCCTGAAATGTGAAACAAAAACACTAAACAGGAAACAACCACCCACAAAACACAATGGAAAACAGGCTACCTAAATATGGTTCTCAATCAGGGTGTCACGGTTTTCTAGGTGTGAAGGAGAGTCGGACCAAAATGCGGCGTGTAGATTGCGATCCATGTTTATTTAAACTGAAGCAACACGAATCTAAATACAAACACTACAAAACAATAAATGTAACGAAAACCGAAACAGCCTAATACTGGTGCACATACACACAGAACAAGGACATCAAGACACTAAGGATAATCACCCACCAAAACCCAACACCAAACAGGATACCTAAATATGGTTCCCAATCAGAGACAATGACGAACACCTGCCTCTGATTGAGAACCATATCAGGCCAAACATAGAACTAGACAAACTAGACATGTAACATAGAATGCCCACCCAGCTCACACCCTGACCAACCAAAACATAGAAACATACAAAGCAAACTATGGTCAGGGTGTGACACAGGGACAACGATTGACAGCTTCCTCTGATTGAGAACCATACCAGGCCAAACACAGAAATAGAAAATCATAGACAAACTAACATAGACAACCCACCCAACTCACGCCCTGACCATACTAAAACAAAAGACAAAACAAAGGAACTAAGGTCAGAACGTGACAGAGGTAGGAAAATGATGTGGATACATTGAAGCAACATCTCAAGACATCAGTCAGGAAGTTAAAGCTTGGTTGCAAATGGGTCTTCCAAATGGACAATGACCCCAAGCATACTTCCAACATTGTGGCAAAATGGCTTAAGGACAACAAAGACAAGGTATTGGAGTTGCCATCACAAAGCCCTGACCTCAATCCTATAGAAAATGTGTAGGCAGAACTGAAAAAGTGTGTGCGAGCAAGGAGGCCTACAAACCTGACTCAGTTACACCAGCTCTGTCAGGAGGAATGGGCCAAAATTCACCCAACTTATTGTGGGAAGCTTGTGGAAGGCTACCCAAAATGTTTGACCCAAGTTAAATAATTTAAAGGCAATGCTACCAAATACTAATTGAGTGTATGTAAACTTCTGACCCACTGGGAATGTGATGAAAGAAATAACAGCTATTATTCTGACATTTCACATTCTTAAAATAAAGTGGCCTAACTGACCTAAAACAGGGAATTTGTACTTGGATTAAATGTCAGGAATTGTGAAAAACTGAGTTTAAATGTAGTTGGCTAAGGTGTATGTAAACATTGGTCTTATTCTGGGTTATTGTCCTGGTGAAATGTGAAACTCTTATCCAGGCGGTCAACAGACTGAATATGTTTTACCTGGGCTTTGCACCATTTTTCTTTTGACTCTGCTAGTATTGTGGAGTGACTGCAATGTTGTTTATCTTTTTTCCCCCCATCTGAGCCAAGGAACTCTAGATATTTCACAATCACCATGGCCTCGCGGTGACATTGCATTACCTTCCTCTCCGGCAGCTCAGTTAGCATAGATGGACAGATCTTTGTGTCGTATGGAGGATGTGATAAATCATTCACAGCTTAATTATTAACTTGACCATGCTTAAAGGACCCTCTTCTGATCTGTAGGGGTAGCTTTGAGGTTAAATATTTGCTTGAAATCTATCACAAATATGGGTATTTATTCTGAAATAATGTAAACAAATGTTGTTGCACAAAGAGATGGACTCCATTACATTTATTTAGTGACTAGTTAAGGACATTACTGCAATTTTGAATGGATTAGGTTTGCCACAGGAAAGGGGGTGAATATGTATGCATTCAAGCAGAAATTCATTTTTAGAACATTTCTATATTTTGTCTCTCCCTTTAAAGAGGAGGTAGGATGTGCAGATCAGTGAAAATAAAATGACAATGTTATTCATTTTTGTATTTAACGCAACATGTGAAAACTGCAATTGAAGTGAATACTATTGCCTATGATGTTTTTGTACCATGTTAAATTGTTTGGTATATATTGTAGAAAAAATATGAGAATTCAGATATTTTCACTCCTGTGTAACACGGAATGGTTGCCAGAAATGTATATGCACCAACACCACTTTTGAAATATGCAACAACACATTGCCAAACATTGACCATTGTATATTAAAGTGATTTTACTTCAAAGTTGAGTATTTTTCTTTTAACATTTTAGTCCTGTTACAACTGATTGTAGTCAACAGGTTAACAGTATGACAAGACAGACATGCCCTTTGCCATTGAAAAGCTAAAATAAAAACAAGATTTGTATTTGTATTTATTACCATTAGCTGCTGCCAAGGCAAATTAATCCAAATGAAGGCAGTTTATACAATTGTAAAAACATTTCAATACATTCACAGACCGTGTGCCCTCAGGCCCTTACTCCACCACTACCACATATATACAGTACAGAATCCATGTGTACGGGTGTATAGTAACAGATGCTATCGTGTGTTTGAGTTTGAATTTATTACATTTTTTACAGGGACAGTGCACATTAATCAATGTTTCAGTAAATGTGCCAGTTTTAGCCAGCCGGCTAATTTTCAACCGCAGTCCCTGGGCAGGTTATTATTAAAAACAATTACAATAACAAACCAGACAATCATTGAGCAGTGAGCACACGCAGAGCAACATAGGACAAGCAAGACATAGCATACAGACAGAGCAACATAGCACAAAAAGCAACAAGGCAAAATTCATAAAAACAACAAAGTGTTTCCAAGATTTTCCCAACTCATGAGCTCATGCTTTCTGAGGATGTAACAGTGATGACGGCTATTGGGCTTCCTATCAAGCACTTTGAGAGCCTGTTTGTAGACAGACTGAATAGGTTTTAATGTTGTACAGCAAGCTTGGGCCCAACTAGTCAAGCAGTATGTTAAGTGGGGGAGTATCATAGATTTGAAGTACAGTTTTGCTACCTCCGCAGTCAAAAATGTTGTATAAATCGGAAATTAGCTAGGTTGAATTTGGTTATTTGAATGACCTTTTTCACATGCTTTTTATTAGAGAGGTTGGAATCAAGTATGATGCCAAGGTACTTAAAATCAGATACCACCTGGAGCTTCTCCCCTGACACAAATCTGGCTCAGTAGCATCTGTTGCCCTCTTTGTGAAGAACATGCAGAGTTTTTTTCACATTGAGATGCAAACACGAGTCACTGAGCCACTTTGTAACCTGGACTATTACAGTAGTGAGTTCTTGTGCAGCTTGTTGTTTGCTCTTTGCATGCAAATATATCACTGTATCATCTGCATACATTTGAACTTCAGACCCAGTACAGACAGAAGGCAGATCATTAATGTACAGGCTGAACAGGAGGGGCCCCCGTATTGACCCTTGGGGCACACCCACATCATAGCTAAGAGTGGGCGACAGCTCATTGCTTACTCTGACACACTGAGTTCTGCCTTCAAGGTAGGATTTCATCCATCTCAAGGCATCTGGGGAAAACTTGTACTTGGACAATTTTGTGATGAGAATCTAATGGTTAACAATATCAAAAGCCTTCCTTAGGTCCATAAACACATCCCCAACAACACCCCCTTTGTCCATCTTGGACTTCACATTTTCCAGAAGAAATCAGTTGGCCGTTTCTGTGGAGTGTTTCGCTCTGAAGCCAAACTGCATGGAGTGTAATGTGGAGGGGCTGTTGTTGAGGTGGGCAATCAGTTGTTCTGCTACACACTTTTCAACAACCTTCGACACCACAGGTAGTATACTAATGGGCCTGTAGTTACTCACGTCAGCAGGGTCACTCGATTTAAAGATGGCCGTTACTATGGCCGACTTACATACCCTTGGAAACACCCCCAGACCAATAGATGTGTTGGTGACCTTAGTAATGGGGCCAATGAGTGACTCTGTAGTTTTTAAGAAAGGTAGAGTCCATCCCAAACACATCTTTGGCTTTAGAGTTCTTTAGTGAGCTAATCACCTTGTTCACCTTTGTCTCAGAAACCTCCCCTATGATGAAGACAGGTTGAGCGTCATTCACTAGCACTGAGCCCAAGAAACCAGTGGAGGGGTTCTGTGTCAGTACCCTGACAGAGTCAATAAAGTAGGAATTGAAGGCTATTGCTATTTCGACTGCATCCTGTGTTAGATTGTTATTCACCATGATTTCTAGTCTTTTTGCAGTGTTACTATGGTCTTTTCCTGTTAACTTTTTCAGATTCTCCCAGATCAATTTAGAATTTCCCTTTGCATCACCAATTATGTTAATAAAAAAGTTTACCTTGGCCTGTCCGATTTCTTTCATCACCTTATTTCTCAACATGGTAAACCTACGTCTGTCATGCTCTTATTTGAATTTTAGGGCTGTTTTTAGAGCATAATCTCGTTCTTGCATCAATTTCCAGACTTCTCCATTTAGCCAAGGAAGAGTGCTCTTTTGGCCAGGTTTGGATTTGATTTTCTTTAGGTGTGTATGTATGCATGTGTCTGTGCCTGTGCCTATGTTTGTGGTGCTTCACAGTCCCCGCTGTTCCATAAGGTGTTTTTTTAATGTTTTTTAAGTCTAATTTTTCTGCTTGCATGAGTTATTTGATGTGGAGTAGAGTTCCATGTAGTCATGGCTCTATTTAGTACGGTGCCTGTTCCATAGTCTGTTATGCACTTGGGGACTGTGAAGAGACCTCTGGTGGCATGTCTTGTATGGTATGTATGCATGGGTGTCCGAGATGTGTGCCAGTAGTTCAAACAAACAGCTCGGTGCATTCACCATATCAATACCTCTCATAAATACAAGCAGTAATGAAGTCAATCTCCACTTTGAGTCAGGAGAGATTGACATGCATATTACTAATATTAGCTCTCCATGTAAATCCAAGGGCCAGCCGTGCTGCCCTGTTCTGAGCCAATTGCAATTTTCCTAAGTCCTTTTTTGTGGCACCTGACCACATGATGGAACAGTAGTCCAGGTGCGACAAAACTAGGGTCTGTAGGACCTGCCTTGTTGATGGTGTTGTTAAGAAATTGTGAACTGTAAATTGTTTACTGTAAAATAGCATTGTATCTGGTCAAACACAATTTTTTCCAAAAGTTTACTAAGGATTGGCAACAGGCTGATTGGTCGACTATTTGAGCCAGTAAAGGGGGCTTTACTATTCTTAGGCGGCAGAATGACTTTAGCTTCCCTCCAGGCCTGATGGCACACACTTTCTAGTAGGCTTAGATTGAAGATGTGGCAATATCATCTGCCATTATCCTCAGTAATTTTCCATCCAAGTTGTCAGGCCCAAGTGGCTTGTCATTGTTGATAGACAACAATAATTTTTTCACCTCTTCCACAGTAACTTTACGGAATTTAAAATGACAATGCTTGTCTTTTATAATTTGGTCAGTTATACTTGGATGTGTAGTGTCAGCATTTGTTGCTGGCATGTTATGCTTGCTAAACCTGACAATTAAAAAATCATTAAAGTAGTTAGCATTATCAGAGGGTTTTGTGATGAATGAGCCATCTGTTTCAATGAATGATGGAGCTGAGTTCGCTTTTTTTTCCCAGAATTTCATTGAATGTCTTCCAAAGCTTTTTACCATCATTCTTTATTTCATTTATCTTTGTTTCATAGTATAGTTTCTTCTTCTTTTCATTTAGGTTAGACACGGGATTTCTCAATTTGCAATACGTTTGCCAATCGGTTGTGCAGCCAGAGTTATTTGCCATTCCTTTTGCCTCATCCCTCTCAACCATACAATTTTTCAATTCCTCATCAATCCATGGGGATTCAACAGTTTTTAACAGTCATTTTCTTAATGGGTGCATGCTTATTAGTAACTGGAATAAGCAATTTCATAAATGTGTCAAGTGCAGCATCTGGTTGCTCCTCATTACACACCACGGACCAACAGATATTCTTACATCAACAACATAGGAATCACTACAAAACGTATTGTATGACCTCTTATACAATATATTAGGTCCAGCCTTTGGAACTGTGGTTCTCCTAGATATGGCTACTATAATGTGATCACTACATCCGATGGATCTGGATGCTGCTTTCAAGTAGATTGCTGCAGCATTAGTAAAGAGGAAAGGGCAGAGAAACAATGAGGAAATGTTAAGAAACAGGAGGGTGCTGTGCTGTGGCAGGCCTCAATCTCATAAGCCTGCCACTGGATAGCACACATGAATGGAAGCAGTCACATGAACAACGTTTACACCAATGAAATCCTGTCACTAACTCATATACCTCCTGTGCCTAGAACCGTTGTTTGTGCTATCCAACACTATAAACTTGCATCAGGACATCAATAAGCTGCTCCCAAACATTATAAACCTACATCAGGACAACAATAAGATGCTCCCTAACATGATAAACCTGCATTAGGACATCAATAACATGCTACCAAACATGATAAACCTGCATCAGGACATCAATAAGCTGCTCCCAAACATATTAAAACAACATCAGGACATCAATAAGCTGCTCCCAAACATTTTAAACCTGCATCAGGAAATGTAGTCTATCATGGTTCATGTGGGATTCAATGGCATTACGAAGGGCAGCTCAGAACAGCTGATGATGGATTTTAAAGAACTGATTGGGTCTCTGCTTGACACCAACTAACATCCCATAATACCTGTGTGCCCTCCCTAAATCGTGACATTGAACGGTTCAGCCGACTTGTAGCCCTCCATAACTGGCTACGTGACTATTGCAGCTCTGTGGGTGTAACATTCATTGAAAATGTGATACCTTCTAGAAACAAAGCTTGTTTTATAAGGAGGATGGGATCCACATAAAAACATAGATCTTTTTACAGGACAATTACAATGACCAAAACCCTGCTCAAGTAAATCCCTACCATTATGAAAACTAAAGGCTGGGTCATACAAAAAGTTTTGTAATGATTCCTATGCTGCTGATGTAAATAATATTTGTTTGTCTGTGGTGTGGAATGAGGAGCAACTAGACTCTGCACTTGACACATTAATGAAATTGCTTATTCCAGTTACTAATAAGCATGCACCCATTAAGAAAATGACTGTACAAACGCTTAAATCCCTGTGGATTGAAGAGGAATTGAAAAATGGTATGCTTGAGAGGGATGAGGCAAAGGGAATGGCAAATAACTCTGGCTGCACAACCGATTGGAAAACATACTGCAAATTGAGAAATCCCGTGTCTAACCTGAATGAAAAGAAGAAGAAACTATACTATGAAACAAAGATAGATGACAAAGAATGATGGTAAAAAGCTTTGGAAGACATTCAATGAAATGTTGGGGAAAAAAGCGAACTCAGCTCCATCCTTCATTGAATCAGATGGCACATTCATCACAAAACCCACTGATATGGCCAATTACTTTAATGATTTTTTCAACGGAAAGATTATCAAACTTAGGCATGACATGCCAGCAACAAATGCTGACACTACACATCCAAGTATAACTGATCAAATTATGAAAGACAAGCATTGTAATCTTCAATTTTGTAGAGTGAGTGTGGAAGAGGTGAACAATTATTGTTGTCTATTAACAATGACAAACCACTGTGGCCTGACAACTTGGATGGAAAATTACTGAGGATAATAGCAGACGATATTGCCACTCCTGTTTGCCACATCTTCAATCTAAGCCTACTAGAAAGTGTGTGCCATCAGGCCTGGAGGGAAGCTAAAGTCATTCTGCCGCCTAAGAATAGTAAAGCCCCCTTTACTGGCTCTTGGCACTCTGCCAGACCACTGACTAAAAGAGTCCTTATGAGCCCCCACTTCACAGTATAAGTATCAAACAAGGTTGTAAAGACTGTTGGCATCTAGTGGAAGCCTTAGGAAGTGCAATTTGACCCCATAGACACTGTGTTTTCAATAGGCCAAGAGTTGAAAAACTACAAACCTCAGATTTCCCACTTCCTGGTTGGATTTTTTTCAAGTCTTCGCCTGCCATATGAGTTCTGTTATACTCACAGACATCATTCAAACAGTTTTTGAAACTTCAGAGTGTTTTCTATCCAAATATACTTATAATATGCATATATTAACAACTGGGACTGAGTAGCAGGCAGTTTACTCTTGGCACGCTTTTCATCCAAACGTGAAAATGCCTCCCCCTATCCCAAACAGTCTTTAGGGTCGTTGTCCTGTTGGAAGGTGAACCTTCGCCCCAGTCTGAGGTCCGCTTTGGAGCAGGTTTTCATCAAGGATCTCTCTGTACTTTCCTCTGTTCATCTTTCCCTCGATCCTGACTAGTCCCTCAGTCACTGCCACAGAAAGACATCCCCACAGCATGATACTGCCACCACCATGCTTCACCGTAGAGATGGTGCCAGGTTTCCTCCAGACGTGACGCTTGGCATTCAGGCCAAAGATTTTAATCTTGGTTTCATCAGACCAGATAATCTTGTTTCTCATGGTCTGAGAGTCCTTTAGGTGCCTTTTGGCAAACTCCAAGCCTGATTGGTGGAGTGCTGCAGAGATGGTTGTCCTTCTGGAAGGTTCTCCCATCTCCACAGAGGAACAGTAGAGCTCTGTCAGAGTGACCATCGGGTTCTTGGTCACCTCCCAGACCAAAGCCCTTCTCCACCAATTACTCAGTTTGGCCAGGCGGCCAGCTCTAGGTTCCAAAGTTGGTGGTTCCAAACTTCTTTAATTTAAGAATAATGGAGGCCACTGTGTCCTTGGGGACCTTCAGTGCTGCAGAAATGTTTTGGTACCCTTCCCCAGATCTGTGCCTCAACACAATCCTGTCTCTGAGCTCTACAGACAATTCATTCGACCTCATGGCTTGGTTTTTGCTCTAACATGCACTGTCAACTGTGGGACCTCCTATAGACAGGTGTGTGCCATTCCAAATCATGTCAAATCAATTAAATTTACCACAGATGGACTCCAGTCAAGCTGTAGATACATCTCAAGGATGATCAATGGAAACAGGATGCAGCTGAGATCAATTTCGAGTCTCAAGGTAAAGGGTCTGAATACTTATGTTTTGTTTTTTTTTAATACATTTGGCAAACATTTCCAAAAACCTGTTTTCATTTTGTCATTATTGGATATTGTGTGTAGATTGATGAGGGGAAAAAAGTAATTTAATCAATTTTAGAATAAGGCTGTAAAGAAACTAAATGTGGAAAAAAGGGAAGGGGTCTGAATACTTCCCGAATGCGCTGTATTAAATAAAGTAAATTACAGATGGATCATGTGATGTAAAAAGAAAAAAGAGAGTATAAAACAACTCAACCTGGTGACTAATCAGGTGACCAATGAAGTCAAATGTCCTCTCTCAACACAATTACAGTTACAGTGTAGGGAGGTTAAGCGGAGTATGGTGAAGTTGCCCTTAGACGCTGATCTTGGGCCTGTGACACACATATCACAGTTGTGATAAAACAGGTATTTTTATGCATTTGTCTACACCAAAATATTTACACAACCGCTCCCAAAAAACAATACCGTAAACCTTGTAGTTAAAAAAAATATCCATTGCATCACAACTGTTAACTCAAATGCGTTGTACAACCTCAGTGTATCCTAGGCCTAAAAGGCCTGAATAGGTGTATCCAACATGGTGAAAATGTCACCCAGCAAGAACGCAAAAGCTATCCCATCCCTTCAGAGCTGCAGGAGTGCCTAGGCCATAAGGGGTGATAGGGGGGACTAAGAGGGTATTAGGAATTCTGCAAGGCCTTCATTGTCCCAAGTTGTCTTTTTCTGTTGAGGCAGTTGAAGAGAACGCATCTACGAGGGGAGGGAGGATAAAGAGGCAGGCAGCTGGTATGAGGTGCTGGCTATTTTTAGACTGGAATAGGGAAGGGGCTCCTTACACTCCAGTACGATGAACAGCCCCTACTAGACTCAATAGCTGATTACCATTGTCGTGTTATCCATTGTTGTTATCCATGTGAGCTATGCTTTCACCAGAGAAGCAAAATAAATCCAGACTAACAAACAATTACTTCATCTAACTCCCATAAGGAAGATTCAGACTGAATTCAATGGGAAAGTGGAAAGTTCTTATTTACAGAAAGTACCAGTTATCACTTGTTCAAACTTCTCTGGCAAATGCCTGATTGACACAAAGGCTGGCAAAGAGAACTAGTATTGCCACGGTGAGGGGGATAGGAAAAAACTGATCATGGCAGCCTAATACAAGGGCACGTGAATACTCAATTCCATGTGAGCACTTATACCGGGGTTGTGGTTATGGCTGTGGCGGCCACCAAATTTCATCAGCCCGTGATTGTCAAGCAAATAACTGTCGGTCTCACGGTAATTGAACGTTAATTAACATAAACACACTTAGCATCTTCTGGCTTCCATACATAGCCTACAAGCCACTGAAGCAGACCTTTGGAACATGTACATTTAAAAAAAGTCTAAATAAATCCATGATATATAGCCTACACCTTCACAATAAATCCATGATATATAGCCTACACCTTCACAATAAATCCATGATATATAGCCTACACCTTCACAATAAATCCTTTACATATTTTAGATAGGTCTAAAGTAACATGATATGAAGAAAATGTAGGCTATTTCAGAAGAATAGAATAGCATACTCTGAGTTGTCCTTATGTTAGGTCCCGATCTGGCTATACCAAATGGCTTTAGGCTACATTAGTTAATTTAGCAGACAAGATTTGCTTAGAATTCTGTGGCATTATTTTATAGTATGAAGAATACAATTGAACAAAGCTAAATGAAATAGAAAATATATTTTCTCCAAACGATTTGAGGGAGTCCGAACATGTGGCTATTCTCGGTTAACAAAGAAATAGGTACTACTATATGCTTAATTTAGAGTTATTAATGTAACTTTAGTTGTTCTAAAAACATTGGGCAATATGTTTTGAAAATGTAATACATTGTAAGGCTGCATGATGCGACTCCAATGATAATTTGCTTGAGGTTGCTTGAAAGGCTTTGCTTTTTTTGCACAGGCTGTACACACTCAGTCTCTCATTCACAATTTGACAAGCACTTGATAATTCCTCAAATTTTACGGCGGTATCCCCTTTGTGTGGCCACAATGCACCTTTAAAGAGTCCACACATCTCACTCACATGGCTCTCCATCACGTGATTGGATCTTTCTCACAGGCTACAAGTGAAGACAGACACATCGGAGGCGCGACTGCGTGCATCCTTATCCAATTCCGAGGTGCATATTGAAGATATTGGAGGAACTGTCCACATTTACTTTTCATCAGCCAACAAGATGAGTAGGCCTAATGAACAGCAAAAGCACTAGCCTATGTCAATCTACTGTCCCCCATAGTACAAAAGTCGACTTATTCTATTCTGTGCGAGAAATAAATATTCCAAACTTAGTCTGGGACAGTTGTGGGATGCGATAGATCCCAAGTTAAAATGTTGCTAAACTATTAAGCTATTCCTGCACATTATAAGCGCAGAAAGGCTACAAGCGTGAATGTTCCATTAGCGGGAAAACACCATTCTCAAAAGTGTCCGCAAATGCGTTTCTGCATGTAATGCTTTTATTATAAAGGTGCATTTTTTATGGTGAAAATGATCTTCCCCAAACTTGAAGCACACTGCTTATGAATGCCAGTTAGGCTCTACGGCCTTTGTAAAGCGGATTAATGTGCTTAATTTTGAGAAGTTATTTGGACGCTTTAGTTGTGATACAAACCTTATGCTGGGCATCATTCACAAGTGATAATATATCATTCACAAGTGATAGGCTAATATTGTCACCCATCAGACTATTCTTGATTTATTATTGTATTTACATATACTAAATAATATATGTGTGATATTCATTTTTGATTTAGAATGGACCATTATCATGCACCTGTCTCGAAACAGAGGCAGCGGGAAAAAATACATGTCATCTACGCACTTAGTTAGCGAATGGAGATCGCTTTTCCTGTGGTTCATTTTCATGCAAGCCAGGTAGGCTATACTCCTGTTGTATAGATAAGCAATGTGCTTAATATTAGGAAAGTTGAGAAATAAATATTGTAGGCCTAGCCTATAGAAAGCTGATGGGAGCCTCCTTTTTTTTAGTAGAGGCCATCACTATGTTTTTTCACACAATTGCATAGCCTATAGAAATGTTGCACAACATGAGCTTATGTGCTCTCATGAAGTGTTTGATTCAATTTTTGATTACATTTGCATTGCAATGATGTCAGAGTGATTAGAGGGACAATAGAGTGCTTAGTCCCAGGCAGTTAACAAGTTTGGTAGGCTACTAATGACCATCAACAGCATCAGAGCAAGGAGAAGCCTAACAGGCTGACTACACCGCTCGCGCACGTTGCAAAATACATTTTGACATACATGTTATTCAATCATTGAACCCACACTGCTTGCGCATGCAAACGAGCGTCTGCGTTGCTAAGGGCTAAAATAGAAGTCAGTTCTATTTCTGACACAGATCGCGCTGCAAGTCCTGCCTCTCCCATCTCCTCATTGGTTTATAGAAGCAGCTACCCACGTGCCATCTCCTCATTGGTTATACCCACGTGGGTGACTGAAAGATGAACGAGGTCAGTGCCGGTAATGCACCTAATTTATGAAAGTTGTCAATCGCAATATAAAGTCAAGAGAAGAAAAGGCCTGGAAGGAGGAGAGATGACTAGAAATGATTCGGTTGACTGTTTTATGTGTGGATTAATAGGCAGAGTAGAGGACCTTGTGCAATTCAGGTAAAATAACACCTCTATGTTTATGTCCCAGGACAAATTAGTTAGCAACAGCAAGCTAGCTAAATAGGACAAATTAGCTAGCAAGTGCAAGCTAGCTAGCTAAATTGCCATAAATGTTTAATGCTTTTCGACCTGTCCCCAAATTAAGAGTTTGTTTTGATATTTGAACCTGCGTGTCGTGATCGCGTTTATGCATGATGGTGCACAATGGCGCACGCGCACAGCCAGTTTGGGTTCCGTGTAATTACTGTGACTAAAAGGTCATGTGGAATTTGACTGCCTTCATGACTCGTGACCGCCGGATACACGTCAAACAACACTATTTGATGTGTCAAATAAGCTTGTTGACCAATCAGGACCTAAATGTGACTGCACGTCACATAATGATTTCACATGTTCATACATTTTACGTAGTTATATAGACCGTTTTGGGAGTTACTAGAAGACCCGATTTTTAATATGTTTCAAGATTGCATCAAAAGTGGGGAATTGGTCTCCACTATGAAACAGGGCCTTATTTCATTGATTCCAAAGCCCGATAAAGACCCCTCTCTCATTGACAATTGGAGACCAATTACTTTATTAAATATTGATTACAAATGGCTTGCTCTGGTTTATGCCAAAAGATTAAAGAAAGGAAGACATTATAAATTAGACTCAAACAGGATTTATATACAGTGCCTTGCGAAAGTATTCGGCCCCCTTGAACTTTGCGACCTTTTGCCACATTTCAGGCTTCAAACATAAAGATATAAAACTGTATTATTTTTTTTGTGAAGAATCAACAACAAGTGGGACACAATCATGAAGTGGAACGACATTTATTGGATATTTCAAACTTTTTTAACAAATCAAAAACTGAAAAATTGGGCGTGCAAAATTATTCAGCCCCTTTACTTTCAGTGCAGCAAACTCTCTCCAGAAGTTCAGTGAGGATCTCTGAATGATCCAATGTTGACCTAAATGACTAATGATGATGAATACAATCCACCTGTGTGTAATCAAGTCTCCGTATAAATGCACCTGCACTGTGATAGTCTCAGAGGTCCGTTAAAAGCGCAGAGAGCATCATGAAGAACAAGGAACACACCAGGCAGGTCCGAGATACTGTTGTGAAGAAGTTTAAAGCCGGATTTGGATACAAAAAGATTTCCCAAGCTTTAAACATCCCAAGGAGCACTGTGCAAGCGATAATATTGAAATGGAAGGAGTATCAGACCACTGCAAATCTACCAAGACCTGGCCGTCCCTCTAAACTTTCAGCTCATACAAGGAGAAGACTGATCAGAGATGCAGCCAAGAGGCCCATGATCACTCTGGATGAACTGCAGAGATCTACAGCTGAGGTGGGAGACTCTGTCCATAGGACAACAATCAGTCGTATATTGCACAAATCTGGCCTTTATGGAAGAGTGGCAAGAAGAAAGCCATTTCTTAAAGATATCCATAAAAAGTGTCGCTTAAAGTTTGCCACAAGCCACCTGGGAGACACACCAAACATGTGGAAGAAGGTGCTCTGGTCAGATGAAACCAAAATTGAACTTTTTGGCAACAATGCAAAACGTTATGTTTGGCGTAAAAGCAACACAGCTGAACACACCATCCCCACTGTCAAACATGGTGGTGGCAGCATCATGGTTTGGGCCTGCTTTTCTTCAGCAGGGACAGGGAAGATGGTTAAAATTGATGGGAAGATGGATGGAGCCAAATACAGGACCATTCTGGAAGAAAACCTGATGGAGTCTGCAAAAGACCTGAGACTGGGACGGAGATTTGTCTTCCAACAAGACAATGATCCAAAACATAAAGCAAAATCTACAATGGAATGGTTCAAAAATAAACATATCCAGGTGTTAGAATGGCCAAGTCAAAGTCCAGACCTGAATCCAATCGAGAATCTGTGGAAAGAACTGAAAACTACTGTTCACAAATGCTCTCCATCCAACCTCACTGAGCTCGAGTTGTTTTGCAAGGAGGAATGGGAAAAATGTCAGTCTCTCGATGTGCAAAACTGATAGAGACATACCCCAAGCGACTTACAGCTGTAATCGCAGCAAAAGGTGGCGCTACAAAGTATTAACTTAAGGGGGCTGAATACTTTTGCACGCCCAATTTTTCAGTTTTTGATTTGTTAAAAAAGTTTGAAATATCCAATAAATGTCGTTCCACTTCATGATTGTGTCCCACTTGTTGTTGATTCTTCACAAAAAAATACAGTTTTATATCTTTATGTTTGAAGCCTGAAATGTGGCAAAAGGTCGCAAAGTTCAAGGGGGCCGAATACTTTCGCAAGGCACTGTAAGCTTTAATATCCGTTGAATGTTCTTGGACCTTACAGATTATTCAGATGCAATTGACTCAGATGCGGTTGTCTTATTTTTGGACTTCTGTAAAGCCTTTGACACAATTGAACTTGAATTTCTCTGTAGGTCACTTAAACTTTTTGGATTCGGTTAAAATATTATCAGTCATTCGCATGTTTTACAAATATATAAATAGTTCACTGTTACTAAACCTTAATATTTCCAAATGATTCAGTATCAACAGAAGTGTACGACAGGGATGCCCAATTTCGCCATTTTTATTAATTTTGGTTGTGGAACTTCTATCTCTAGATATTCTGAATAATGCAAATTTGCATGGCTTAACCATTTTTAACAAAGAAATCAACATTTCCCAACTGGCTTTTTTCTTAAGAGACAAAGACCAGGTCGCCCATGCCCTTAATGCTATAACTGCATTTTCTATTGCATCAGGATTAGAGGTCGACCGATTAATCGGAATGGCCGATTACTTAGTTTTCAAGTTTTCATAACAATCAGAAATCTGAATTTTTGGACACCGATTTGGCCAAATATTTTCTTTATTTATTTGTAATTTTTTTACTTTATTTAATCTTTATTTAACTAGGCAAGTCCGTTAAGAACACATTCTTATTTTCAATGACGGCCTAGGAGCGGTGGGTTAACTGCCTCGTTCAGGGGCAGAATGATAGATTTTTACCTTGTCAGCTCAGGGGATTCAATCTTGCTACCTTACAGTTAACTAGTCCAACACTCTAACCACCTGATTACATTGCACTCCACGAGGAGCCTGTCTGTTACGCGAATGCAGCAAGCTGCTAGCTAGCTAGTGTAACAGTACAAATTTAAACCGTCCCCTCGCCCATACCAGGGCGCGAACCAGGGACCTTCTGCACACATCAACAACTGACACCTACGAAGCGTCGTTACCCATCGCTCCACAAAAGCCGCGGCCCTTGCAGAGCAAGGGGAACTACTACTTCAAGGTCTCAGAGCAGGTGACGTCACTGATTGAAACGCTATTTAGCGCCCACGCTAACTAAGCTAGCCGTTTCACATCCGTTACACTCACCCCCCTTTTGACCTTCCTCCTTTTTCCGCAGCAACCAGTAATCCGGGTCAACAGCATCAATGTAACAGTATAATTTTAAACCGTCCCCTCGCCCATACCCGGGCGCGAACCAGGGACCTTCTGCACACATCAACAACTGACGCCTACGAAGCGTCGTTACCCATCGCTCCACAAAAGCCGCGGCCCTTGCAGAGCAAGGGGAACTACTACTTCAAGGTCTCAGAGCAGGTGACGTCACTGATTGAAACGCTATTTAGCGCCCACGCTAACTAAGCTAGCCGTTTCACATCCGTTACACTAGCATTAAACTAATCTTATAAAAAACAATCTATCAATCAATCATAGTTAACTACACATGGTTGATGACATTGCTAGTTTATCTAGCGTATCCTGCGTTGCATATAATCGATGCGGTGCGTATCGTTGCTCCAATGTGTACCTTACCATAAACATCAATGCCTTTCTTAAAATCAATACACAGAAGTACAGTGGGGCAAAAAATTATTTAGTCAACCACCAATTGTGCAAGTTCTCCCACTTAAAAAGATGAGAGAGGCCTGTTATTTTCATTATAGGTACACTTCAACTATGACAGACAAAATGAGAAAAGAAATCCAGAAAATCACATTGTAGGATTTTTAATGAATATATTTGCAAATTATGGTGGAAAATAAGTATTTGGTCAATAACAAAAGTTTATCTCAATACTTTGTTATATACCCTTTGTTGGCAATGACAGAAGTCAAACCTTTTCTGTAAGTCTTCACAAGGTTTTCACACACTGTTGCTGGTATTTTGGCCCATTCCTCCATGCAGATCTCCTCTAGAGCAGTGTTTTGGGGCTGTTGCTGGGCAACACGGACTTTCAACTCCCTCCAAAGATTTTCTATGGGGTTGAGATCTGGAGACTGGCTAGGCCACTCCAGGACCTTGAAATGCTTCTTACGAAGCCACTTGCACAATTGGTGGCTGACTAAATACTTTTTTGCCCCACTGTATACATTTTTAAACCTGCATATTTAGCTAAAAGAAATCCAGTTTAGCAGGCAATATTAACCAGGTGAAATTGTGTCACTTCTCTTGCGTTCATTGCACGCAGAGTCAGGGTATATGCAACAGTTTGGACCACCTAATTTGCCAGAATTTTACGTAATTCTGACATAACATTGAAGGTTGTGCAATGTAACAGGAATATTTAGACTAATGGATGCCACCCGTTAGATAAAATACGGAACGGTTCCGTATTTCACTGAAAGAATAAACGTCTTGTTATCGAGATGATAGTTTCCGGATTCGACCATATTAATGACCTAAGGCTCGTATTTTTGTGTGTTATTATGTTATAACTTAAGTCTATGATTTGATAGAGCAGTCTGACTGAGCGGTGGTAGGCAGCAGCAGGCTCGTATGCATTCATTCAAACAGCACTTTCGTGCATTTTGCCAGCAGCTCTTCGTTCTGCTTCAAGCATTGCGCTGTTTATGACTTCAAGCCTATCAACTCCCGAGATTAGGCTGGTGTAACCGATGTGAAATGGCTAGCTAGTTAGCGGGGTGCGCGCTAATAGCGTTTCAAACGTCACTCAAACGTCACTCGCTCTGAGACTTGGAGTGGTTGTTCCCCTTGCTCTTCATGGGTAACGCTGCTTCAAGGGTGGCTGTGTCGATGTGTTCCTGGTTCGAGCCCAGGTAGGAGCGAGGAGAGGAAGTTGCTACTTCCAAATGGAGCTACTCCAGAAGTTGCTAATAACATCTGTATAAAAAAAAATGCAAATTTTGTTGATTATTCGGTGGTGCTTGGTTTGCACATGCAAATTGAGCACACACAAATTTCTAGGATAGAATTGTGTTATTTGACGTGTCAAATTAAAAGCTTATTTAACGCGTCAAATATTGTTATTTGACGTGTATCATTTTGACAAGCAAAGACGCAAACGGTGTTTCATAGAATTTTGTTATTTGACGTGTCAAATGAAAGTTTATTTGATGTGTATCTTTTTTGACACGCAAAGACCCAAACCTATAAACCTACCTAGCGAATACTTACTTCCATAGGCAGTGGCATCAAGGATTTGATTTCAGCAACCCCCTGGTTGCCAGCACACTTCCCGCAGAACGGGGAATTTGGAACTGGCAACCCTCTGGTTTCTTACCTCTCTAACAGCTAGGCTACCTGCTGTGATGCACGTTTGTGCCTCCAACTATGAATACAGTTTAAGTAATTCAAGTTTGATGCACTGCAACTGAAAAATAGAACTACGGTCAAGGTCGGTCGCCTGCCTTTTCTAGAGTGCGTTTTTCTACACTTGTTTTAGAATGCAAGCTTAAGTGGGGTTTTTGTTTTTCAAGACATTGACACATGCATTATTTGGATATCCATTTCTATGGTCTAAAATCTATACATCCGTGTGGAGTTGACTGACATTGCTAGAAAGGGTGAAAAACTCACATTGATAAAGCTGACGTTGAGCTCTTTGGCGGTGCCTCTGCAGGTTTATGTGTACATACACATCGAAGTTGCGGATGTCAAAAGTGGAGGAGATGCCTTGTGGCCGCTGTGTGGGTGCGAGGAAGGGAGATGCTGACCATTACGCATGCATTTGCATACATTCGATGAAGTCGACTAAACCCAATGCAGCAAAGCCACAATGGCATACGCAAGTCCTGCCCAGATGAAACCTCTAAACAAGCCCCTGCACACACTTGGCACTTTCTCTAAACATGCAAGGATTTGATAGGTACAGTGGCGATTTCAGCATTTGCCTTCAGAACAGACACAATTCGTATGGGCATGGACTCTACAAGGTGTCAAAAGCGTTCCACAGGGATGCTGGCCCATGTTGACTCCAATGCTTCCCACAGTTGTATCAAGTTGGCTAGATGTCCTTTGGGTGGTGGACCATTCTTGATACACACAGGAAACTGTTGAGTGTGAAAAACCCAGCAGCACTGCAGTTCTTGATACAAACCAGTGCGCCTGGCACCTACTATCATACCCCATTTGAAGGCACTTCAATCTTTTGTCTTGCCCATTCACCCTCTGAATGGCACACATACGCAATCCATGTCTCAATTGCATCAAGGCTTAAAAATATTTATTTAACCTGTCCCCTCCCCTTCATCTACACTGATTGAAGTGGATTTGAAAAGTGAGCTCAATAAGGGATCACAGCATTTACCTGGATGCCATCTGGATGTTTTGTAATGTTTTGTACACTCAGTGTATATCTGGCGCACCTGGCTCATGTGGTTGTGCATTCTACATCACTATGAAAAATGTTGGGCATAAACAACAATTATATTTCATACAGGAATGGTCATGCAAAAGTTTCCACTAAAACCCCATTGAGTTGTTTTGTGGCCATATTGGAAAAAATTGCCTCTGTGGGGTTAACGAGGGAATTCTGTGATGGCTCTACAAATCTTTTTTAAACCCTGTTCTAACTGTGTGTGTGCAATTTGGTGCCTCTATCGCCAAAGTTACAATCCAAAACATAGCTGCCCCATTACATGGAATTCTATGGCTAAGCTTCCAACATTCTAATGTCAATGGTACAATAAAGTAAAATTTGATTTGATTTGATTTGATATGGGATTTTAAAACAATAGTTGAAGCTTTTCTTTCAAAGTTGATTATATTGGGCCTCCCGAGTGGCACAGTGGTCTAAGGCACTCCTGAGGCAGGCTGGGTGCAATGCATGCTGACACAGTTGCCAGGTGTATGGTGTTTCCCCTGAGCATCGGTGAGGCTGGATTCCGGGTTAAGGGGGTTGGGTCTCGACCTTTCCCTCTCCCGAGTCCGTATAGGAGTTGCAGATGTGGGACAAGACTAACTACCAATTGGGGAGAAAAAGGGGTAAAAAAAAAAAGAATAGTTGGTTAAATAATTTCATTACCTTTTAGGACTTGTCAAACATTACTTAAAATGAATCAGGGTTTCATTTTTAAAGCCATTTATACAGGTAATTCTGATATGTCCACTAAAGGCCAAAGTTCTGTTGACCCGAACGTTCCCGAAAATGATTATGGATAGCTGTGAATCTAAGCTTTCCAATGATATATGATTAAAGGGTATAAGTAAGCAATAACTTGAATACGGACATTGTCATAGGGTGCTAATCTCTATGGGAAAAATTAATGGGATGGCGCGATGAAAGAGTAATAATACACAAAAAGCTACCAATGCTGCACTGCTACTACACATTTTCCAATTCTAGGGACTAAAAGCCCAATTTGCACAGGACTAGTATTACTATGGAACGTCGGTTATGTAATTATTACCCCAGTATGTCCGTTGTTGCAGTGGACGATTCGGACGGGATTAGTTTTACCAAACTGCCCCTGTAAAACTTTTTTCCCTCATTCAAAATGGACTGTGACAGAAGCCTGGAGGCCCTTCAAGGAGTGAAGATATTTCACATCTAGGGGTATCCTAATATTGGTCTAATGGCCTTCAGTTGGGTAAAAGTCTAAATAATAATGCATATCAATAAGAACCATGAACTGTAACCTATGCAGACATTTAATTACCTGACGTATTTGGCAATTTATCAATTCATTGGCACAATATTGTCCACTTCACCTTTTAAAAGAAGTCACTAAGAAAGTTGATATGACAAAACAGAGCATTCATCTGTAGGCTGTGTATAGCACTTTGTTTTAGGCATCAATTTCTTCCCATGTTCTTACCCAAACTGGGTGCAGCACATGTTAAACTCTAATATCCCTCAAAACACAGGGATGACGATTCACACAGGATAAGTATTATCAGAGGACCAGTTTGCCAAAAAAAAACAGTAGGTTTTTATGGCTGGGATAATAAACCTTCCTGCCAAGTAAAAACTATTGACATGGCAGATTCAGACAGGACAGATGTTACTGAGCTCCACCAGTAACACTAATCCCATAAGAACATTTTAGAACACATACACCCCCCCCATTGGAATCAAACCCACAACCCTGGTGTTGCAAGTGCCATGCTCTACCAACTGAGCCACACAGGACCAGTTGTTTGTTTATATTCCTCTTTCAATACAACATGACACATTTGAAGTGCATGATCCATACAATGTTATTTGGCATGCAGCCACTCAAGAAAATAACACGTCAAACAATAACAAGGATACACCTTTTTTTATTTGTTTAAGCAGAAATAGTAGATGTCATTGTCTTAGCCACACAGTGCAAATCTTCTGATTCAAAAGACCTTTACTTTCCTTTCGTAACTGAAGAAATGACTGTAAATACAGCAAAGGCGTCACATAATATTCATTATAATATAAAGGGTATAAGACACCAGATACTGGCCGTGTACAACCAAGAAGAAGAGTTTAGTCCTAGAATGAAGTCACTGTGGTCTTGTGTTCTGGAATTTATACCACAGGAGAATATCAGACATTCACTCCATTTGGTTTTGGCACATCAATCAACACATACAGCAGTCATCACTGTACAAATACCCATGTAGTTCCCTGAAACAACAACATCTCCAATCTTTTTTTTTTTCTTAATTTATGTAAGGCAAAGATGACAAGGGTGTGCTTACCCTGCTTGGCTATGCCAAAGAGGGGAAAAAGAGAAATAGTGGAAAAAAGGAATGGACAGATGGTAGTTGATCATCTTCAGTCTTGTGAGGCACCATGAAACCACTTGATGTGTAGAGGAATGCTGGAAACAGGTGATGGCGGTAGGGCTCCTGATATTACATTCCCATTCGAATGCTCTGAATGATCTGGAAGATTGCTGAAAAATATCAGAACACTATTAAGCATTCGATGTGTTTGAGAGAGGAACATTAAATAGGGCCCTCAATCACATTACATAAACTGATAGTTCCACTGTGGTTTATGTACTCTTGATTGACTGATTTATTTATCCCACTTGTGGAAGAAAAAAAACATGCATGATAGTATGACGCAGCAAATTCAAACCCATCTTATCTTTAGATTGTATTTAAATACAGAGGTTATTCCTGCTTCTATCAAATAGCAGGGGGATGGTTAGATTAGATTGATGAAATGGCGTTTTGTTCCCAGACAAGCTAAACACCTTCTTCACCCGCTTTGAGAATAACACAGTGCCACCGACGTGGCCTGCTCCCAGGGACTGTGGGCTCTCGTTCTCCATGGCCGACGTGAGTAAGACATTTAAACGTGTTAACCCTCGCAAGGCTGCCGGCCCAGACGGAATCCCTAGCCGCGTCCTTAGAGCATGTGCAGACCAGCTAGCTGGTGTGTTTAAGGACATATTCAATCGCTCCCTACCCCAGTCTGATGTCCCCACTTGCTTCAAGATGTCCACCCTTGTTCCTGTACCCAAGAAAGCAAAGGTAACTGAGCTAAATGACTATCGCCCCGTAGCACTCACTTCTGTCATCATGAAGTGCTTTGAGAGGCTAGTTAAGGATCATATCACATCTACCTTACCTGACACCCTAGATCCACTTCAATTTGCATACCACCCCAATAGATCCACAGACGATGCAATCCCCATCACACTGCCCCAACCCATCTGCACCTCCTGCAACCGTACGACTCTCTAGAGGTTGGTGCAGTCTGCTCAACGCTTCACTGCCTGCCCTCCAGGACATCTACAGCACCAAAACTGGGACAGAGAGACAGAAAAACAGCTTCTATCTCAAGGCCATCAGACTGTTCAATAGCCATCACTAGCCGACTACCGCCCGTTTACTCAACCCTGCACCTTAGAGGCTGCTGCCCTATATACATAAACATGGAATCACTGGTCACTTTAATAATGGAACACTAGACACTTGAATAATGTTTACATACTGCTTTACTCATTTCATATGTATATACTGTATTCTATTGTATTTTAGTCAATGCCTATTGACATTGCTCGTCCTAATATTTATATATTTTTGAACTCCTTTCTTTTACTTTTAGATTGTTAGATACTACTGCACTGTTGGAGCTAGGAACACAAACATTTCACTACACCCACAATAACATCTGCAAAATATGTGTAAAAAAACATTTTATTTGAATCTGAAAAATGTATATGTGCTCCTATTCAGCAGTAGCCTACTGGCTATGGTATCACTGTACATCACACAAATCAAGTCACATTTTATTGGTCGCCTACACATACGTAGATGTTTTGCGGGTGTAGCGAAATGTTTGATTGTTGGATAGGACCTTGCAAAAGTAACACTACACTTATGCTTATTAGGTACAGACAGGAAGTATAACTATCTAAAACTGTCCACCGCCAGAGGGCCTAAGCTCAAGGTTTGAGAGAGTTAGTGGATACAGTGGTGAACTTCAACCTTTCAGTCAAACAGCACTTATTTGAGAAACTGATGTTTGATATCATATTGCATCTCCTAACCTAGCCAAAGAATGTACTCTTAAGGAGTGTAGGCAAGCATACCGTTACTCCTTAAAGCCAATTTATGTTTGATTTGAAAATGTGCTTGGAGGCTCCTTATGGGGGGTGTGAAGCAATTGTGGAGCATCCAGAGGCCAAACTGAGCTCCGTACCGCATCGCCATGAGTCTTCAAAATGCTGTAACAATGAGGGCGCAGTATAGCTCCACAATGAGATGATTGGTTGACGAAAGGTGGGAGCGGGAGGTCCTGTATAAACACAAACTCACTTCCTTGACAACAGCTCTGCGTTACTCCACAAAGCGCATGAAGTATGAATGCCCTGACGTCTGCAGAGGCCGTATCACCTTAAATGCTGCACGGCCAATGCAGATGTCAGATGGACATGAAAAGATGGACATGGTCAAAGTATCTTATGTTATTTTCAGAGGTAGACTGGCTCTAGCAGCCAAAACAGCCAAATACTCCATCTAAACATTAATCGATTCTCATTTGCAATACAGTTCTAGAAACAAAAAACCTATTACTTTCATATCAAATCAAAACAATTTCTTAAATGCAAAATATACCCTAAATGTACATAATTTTATCTGGATTTATTGCAGTTACAGCCGACGGTATCAGCTGTAGGTCGGAACGCAATTGCCATTGCAAAATGCATTGAGGTAAGTTTTCTGACCCATATCTCGCGCCAGCTCTACGGTGTCTTAATGTAACCATGATTGCGTTCTGACCTCAGTGCAGCTCAGTGTAAACCGGTGTAATGGTAGGTTCAGTATCTTCTGGCAAGGCTGTGTGGGAACACTAACCCAAACCCTATAAAAAGGTGTGTAGTAATTTCACCTTTTGTTTTTTGAAAGTTATTTATCGCTGATATGAAAGATATGTTCCTTATGTTTCCAAAACTGTACCGCAAGCCATGCATGTTCATGTTGAAACCTAGCTTTTGATCATGACTCTCAGTTCCTTTACAAATAAGAGTCTTTGAATGAAGGCCTCTTCTGTATTTTTTTTCTCCAAAAAACAAAACGTTAAATTGATTCACACCTTTTATGCAGTTAGTATTCCCACAAAGCCATATATCCATGTTAAGTGTTTACGAAAGACAGAGGGACCCCCTGTGCTAATTAGTTATCTATAGCATGCTCCGAACACCTGTGTGTAAAAGAAGAAGGCCACCAGAAACGTGTTGTCACTGAAAAATACTGTTGGCTGCAACTATGATAAAGGCGGTTAACAGTGTGCAGTATGTGTGTATTTTGCATTTGTACAATTATTTAGATGTGATATGAAAGTAAATGGCTTTATGTTTCTAGAACTGTATTGCAAATTAGAATCGATTAACGTTTAGATGGAGTATTTGGCTGTTTTGGCTGCTAGAGCAAGTCTACCTCTGAAAATAACATAAGGTCCTTGGTAACGTTAGGCTTCTTAAGAGTACATATTGGGCTAGTTCAGACCAAGGGTGGGCTCTTAACTAAAGTCCCCCGGGAAGAAGATACCTTCATCAATAGGCGCTAAAAATAGCTATAGTGTCTATGAATGGGGAACTCCTTACCTGAATCACATAATATTAGCCGCGTAAAACAATTGGTTTATCATGAGACATAGGCCGAGAGAAATAAACCAATAGTAATGTATACATCATTGGGAAAAAACGTGTACACTGTACATATGTATTTACCTGATCCGCAGACGACAAAGATGAATAACGCCAGAAGCCATGGTCCCACTGCCACCTTGTCTTCACCTGGATTTCTCTGCAGAAATAGATCAGAAACCAACATCAAGATACATCAAAATGTTGAAGTAAACTTTTAGATATTTTGAAACGATTCAAACAAGTAACTAGGCTATTATTTTCAAACAAAATAGAAATGTATCTAGTACAGTCTTCACTGACTATTGATTCTTTGTATCCCAAAAACTTACCGTGGATTTGGCCACATTGCCTCTCAGCGTGATGTTTTTGCTGTGTTTCTCGTTGGCCATGCGTATTCTCTGTTTTGCCACCATTGTTTAAGATAATTGTAGCCTTTTAGCTATTGATTATTTATGAAGTTGTGTCTGTCAAATGTAGACAGTAGGCTAATTTCCAGAGCTCGGTCGCCGTTTAGTGATGAGTGAGGGGAGTCCGTTTTGCATGCCCCGGTACCCGGGCGTAATAGACTTTAGACCATTCCAATTGGTCCTTCATTAAAATCTCGATTCAGCGGGGCACCGGATCATGCAAAACAAACTCCACCATTGGCAGGGTGTCTCGAATTTGTCTACGTACACACAAAGTAGACCACTCCCACACAGGAAGGGCTATTCCGTGGTCGTGTCATTCCACAAATGTTTTTTTTTTTCTTAGAAAGAATACAAAATGGCTAAAAGCATTTCATAATTTTTTTTATAGATCAGTATGTATTTGATCATAAACAACATTCAATTTAGGAGTGAATTTATTTTGGACATAAAATGTGATTAGTCACATATTTCATGATGATGTGGCCAATGTTCCAATGACACGCCCCTTTTTTATTGAGACTTCCGCATTTCCTTTTGCAAATTATTCTCTTTCCGGTACATCATGGCGCCCCCCATACCTATTTTAGCAGGTGGGTTACTTTATTGAAGAGTAAACTCTTTATTTGTTGTTTACGTGTTGTTTTACATGTTAACCTGGGTTGTAGAATATACGCAACGGCCCATCTTAACTGTCACGTGAGTTGGAATGTTGGAATTTCCTTAATTTCAAGTCGACTGTGACCTGCTGTTGTCAGAGTAATAATGTTACAAGCTAGCCAAATGCTTTATAAATATTTTGGCAGATGCTGTAGCATGCAAGTAAAATTCCGTTCCAATCAGATTCACCTCCTGCTGATGATAATATGGCCAATTCTTTAATCTTCCAGAGCTATTACATCAGTGATTTTAGACTAACTGCTGCTGTTATTGTGATCACACAGTCCGGGGATCTGACGGGACAGTGCTGCTCCGTGGACCACCAAACTGCGAGAAGAATGCAGATTTTCAAAGGTCATTCCCCTTCCATCAATTTTAAATTGTTAGCCAAATCAATCACTATGCAACTGTTTCGAATTCCATTTTTATTTACTAAACCTTTCAATTTCAGGGACCCTCGGCAAAGTAGATATGTGGCGTTCAGCAAGGACGGGACATTGTTTGCATGGTGCAATGGAGAGAAGTAATAAAAGCTACATCATGACACTATGTCTGCGTCCAAAATTGCACTCTATTCCCTATATAGTACACCACTTTTGCCCCAAGCCCTATGTATCCGTATGCAGAATTAGTATACAACTCTTGCATGCTGTAGTTTGAATGACATTAGTCCTGTAGACTACCTCTTCAGTCATTGGAATATTTTGCATGCGTTGAGACTGTTCCGATTACAGTAGTTGTCATGCCCATGTTTTGTTTGTCAGGGTCACTGTTGTGAAGGTTGCAGATGGCTCTCAAGTCAGGTCGTTTGACCTTCCAAAGACTGCAATGTTGGAGTTCTCTCCGCTGAACACTGTGCTGGCTACATGGCAGGTGTATAGCAGTAAGTTTCCATAACTACATAGAAATGCAATAAAACATTTATTATAAGATTTGGTTAGATGATGATAAATGGAAAACACTGACCCTTGATATTGTACTCCTTAGCATATTTCAGGAATCTATTTATGGCTAAAGGGCTCTACACACTATGCAAATGGAGTGACGGAGAGTTACTTTCTACCTAGTTCTATGTACCTTTTATTCACAGAGTTTTTGGAACGGACTATACGTTACTCTGTTTGCCTAGTGTATTAGAGCCCTCAAACAGGAACACGAGTAGGGAGTTGAAATGTGTTCAGTTTGAAACTAGATATAATTTGAATGTCATGTCCATTGCAATGTATGGTTTGTGGTTGTTTGTGCTGCACTAGCACTTTACAATTAGTAACGTTTATAGTTTCCCTTTCTCTTGTCAGAGACGCAGGACAACCCACAGGGAGATGCCAACTTGCAGCTGTGGGATTTGAAAACTGGGACCTGCCTCAAGGCTCTCTACCAGAAGAAGGTTCAGGGATGGTGAGTTTGCACAGTGTTGTATTATTGTGTGTTTGTCCATCTGTAAAGAAATGCAGAGGATTAGCCAGCAGCATAACACCCTGCATCCCACTACTGGCTTTCCTCTCAAGCTAAGCAGGGTCGGTCCTGGTCGGTCCCTGGATGGGAAACCAGATTCTGCTGGAAGTGGTGTTGGAGGTCCAGTAGGGGGCACTTTTCCCTCTGGTCTAAGGAGATCCCAATGCCCCGGGGCAGTGATGGGGACATTACCCTGCGTAAGTTGCCGTCTTTCAGATGGGACATTAAAACAGGTGTCCTGACTCTCTGTGGTCACTAAAGATCCCATGGCACTAATCATAAAAGTAGGGATGTTAGCCGGTGTCCTGGCTAAATTCCTATCCTGGCCCCTTTCAATCATCCCCAGCTTCCAATTGGCTCATTCATCCCCTTTCCTTCCCCCTGTGACTCTTCCCCAGGTCATTGCTGTAAAAGAGAATATGTTCTCAGTCAACTTACCTCTAAAAAGAAGGGTAAATAAATACATTAGTATGTGTTGCCCATCAATGATGCACAGACTGAGTTAGAAACAGGGTCTCCTGTGTGCCCACTAAGCTACAGCCTAGGCCCAAGTCTATGACAAGGTTACTAATCATGTGAGTGTGATTTAATTAATGATGGACTTGGGAAGGCTAGATAACGTCTGCCACCACTTTGTCCAACTGTCGATCGTTATAACCCCTCGCTCCATTGAATAGAAACTGAAAATGTTGAGTTTTTAGCTATGTTTGCATCATGCCCTTTATTTTCTGAACAGATCATTTTTTATCTTGTCAATGTGTACAGGTGTCCAAGTTGGTCAGATGACGAGAAGATTGCGGTCAGGAGTGTTAACAATGAACTTCACTTTTTCGAAAACAACGATTTTAGTAAGTGTCTTCAATTGCCCCCTTTCTTGTCCACCATAAATTGTATTTATTTATTGAAAGTTTAATCAACCAGGAATTCCCATTGAGGTCAAGAGATTTCCTTAACAATATAGAACAAGCTATGATGGCAGCTCCATACTGATGTGACACAGAACCAATCATTTATTGAGAGAACTAGGTAGCGATTTTATGCACTTTATATTGTACAAGTACCAATAGTTGTATTAGTTAATCATCTCTTTTCCCAGTCAACATTGCCAATAAGCTTCACTTGCAGAAGGTGTCAGAGTTTATGCTGTCCCCTGGAAGTCAGCCTAGTAAGGTATACCTCTGTTTTATCTGGTTTCCATATATCAGTTTGGTTAGCTGACTGTAGAAGAGGGTACTGACATTTGCCACTGTGTTTCTGCTGAAGGTGGCTGTTTATGTCCCTGGGAGCAAAGGTGCCCCCTCGTTTGTCCGGCTATACCAATATCCCAACTTTGGTGGCCCGACCTGTGCTCTGGCCAACAAGAGTTTCTTTAAGGCCGACAGGGTGACCATGCTATGGAACAAAAAAGGTTGGTCAACGTTTATAATATAATTATGTTAAGTAAATGTTATGGAGAATGTGTGGTTTGCGTTATCCTAATAAAGTTTGTAGTTGTAGAAGATTACTGCCATGACGGCTTTTGTTTTTTCCCATCAGCCACTGCGGTTCTGGTGCAGGCCAGCATAGAGGTGGATAAAACAGGAGCCTCATACTACGGAGAACAAACTTTACACTACTTGGCCACCAATGGGGAGACTGCTGCTGTGCAGCTACGTGAGTCTGCAGATTTCTATATAGTGTGTTTTTACTCCACCATTATTTGTATGTCTGAAGGCATGGTCATTCGGTATGTTTTTAGCTGTTACACTGGACGTGTAGATTTTGCCGGGCGGGAGCACGAGCCATATTATTAAGTATTATCTGGCGTGAGCAGCGCGTTATTTAAAAAAAATAGAACCAGAGTGCAGTTGTACGCTGAGCAGCTCGAACCTCTGACCGAGCCACGCTGCTTACGCCCAGGTTTCATTTAAATGAATTTAGCTGATGCTCTGTTGTTCATAAACGTGTGGTATCTATCTGTGTTGTGAACAGAGAAGAACGGGCCCATCTACGATGTGGCATGGAGCCCAAGCTCCACAGAGTTCTGCGTGGTCTATGGCTTCATGCCCGCCAAGGCTACTGTCTACAACCTCAAGTGTGACCCTGTCTTCGACTTCGGCACGGGCCCCCGCAATGCCGTCTACTACAGCCCCCAGGGCCACATCCTGGTCTTGGCTGGCTTCGGGAACCTACGGGGCCAGATGGAGGTGTGGGATGTCAAGAAGTGGAAGCAGGTGTCCAAGCCCCAGGTGCCCGACTCCACCCACTTCGCCTGGTGCCCAGACGGTGAACATGTCGTCACGTCGACCTGTGCCCCCCGGCTACGTGTCAGTAACGGCTATAAGATCTGGCACTACACTGGCACGGTTCTGTACAAGCAGGACACGCCGACGGGAACAGAGCTCTGGGAGACTGTGTGGCAGCCCTTCCCAGACGGGACGTTCCCTGAGAGGCCGGTGAAGTACCAGGCAGCACCCAGCGAGCTGGGCAGCACAGAGGCCAAGCCGGCCCAGGCCTACCGCCCACCTGCCCTGCGGAATAAACCGGTCACAGCCAGCTCCAAACTGGTGAGTAGAGGAGGTCCAGGGGTCAGGTTTGTGTTGTTTTCAGTAGACATTCAATTGTAAAACAAAAATGTGCATTTAAAGAGAGAGTTCCCCAAATTCAAATTAGCATGTCCAATCATCTTTTAAGTGACTTTATTGAGCTACACAATCAGTTTGAAACACTTTGGGATGATTTGGACATAAAATGCATTGGTGCTAATATTAGTGATACCAGGCATTGGTTTTGTGCCATAAATGCTGACAAGTTAGCATTTGGAGACCGTGGCCAGGTGAACAAAACCAAAGCATGGATTGCTGTCTTACCTTGTCCATAGACTGCTTACAGAGTAAAGAAACCATGATGTCATGTGGGTGAACTATCCTTTTAACCCCCTAAGGTCAATGTCGGCGTGGAAATCTAATTAGCATAATATATATATATTTTTTTTAAAGTTTAGGATAGAAATGTCTTTTGCATTGGATGCGTCTCAATCCACCACATCCGCTATGTTGCACTTCCGAATCTGTGGTGAAAGGTGACAAAGCTAGAGCGGTGTTTGTCAGACCATGAGACATCCTGAGAATCGGTCTTCTCACAAAATCGTCTGAACGTTTTGGCCTACAAACTATTATGACCCCTCTATGGAAAGATGAGACTCTCACGAACACGATGGTACCATTTTGCTCTAAGACCATCACAAGTGTCAGGAGACTCGTCTGAAGTCGGTACAGCCGATCTGCCAACTTCTGTCTGTAGCGTCCAAACCGTTTGGGCTACACACTAATATTACCCCTCTGCAAAGGTGAGATTCTCACCAACATGTACAGTACCAGTCAAAACTGTGGGGACACCTACTCATTTAAGGGTTCTTCTTTATTTTTTACTATTTTCTACATTGTAGAATAATAGTGAAGACATCAAAACTATGAAATAACACATGGAATCATGTAGTAATCAAAAAAGTGTCAAATCTAAATATATTTTGCCAAAAATATGGTGTTAAAAACATGTATGACAACACTTTTTTTTTCTCCTGATCTTAACAGATATAGGAGAGACACTTCAGAGCAAACTTCCTTTCGATATTTTTGGGACTATCTGTTATTCAATGCGTTTGTATGGGCTAGTAGCAGTAAGGACATAAAAAAATAAAATAAATTGAATATGTTTTTTGGGGTCTTAAAATGTAAAATCAAATAACTAAATGATCCCTGTTATGACCATCTTAAAACAATTCCATATAGCTTAGCAGAACCCACACACCCCTCCCCTGGCTTAAACTCGGATGGGTTAAAGGGCCAAATAAAGTTGTATTGAATCCACCCCTGAGGAGAAAAACCTAATAGTGATGAGGGAATATCCATAAATATCCACCCTTTTCTCTGTCAGCATGAAGAGGAGCCTCCACAGAACATGAGGCCTGGCGCCACCGGAGACAAGCAGCTGTCCAAGATGGCTCTGAAGAACCAGAAAAAACGAGAGGCAAAGAAAGCAGCCAAACCGGTACAGATGCTTTGCATGATCTTCTCCTAATGAGTGAGTGAGGTGGAGAATAGCTCTACATCTACTGCTCTTGTCTAAGTTATCAGATGGGGAGAGTGGGAGTTAGCGAGGTAAGCGATCTCAAGTTGTGTGTATTATTTTTGTGACGTTTGAAGCCTTCTAGGGTTTGAACAAGTTATATTTTCTGCTTGTGTAGGAGATAAACCCAGATGCCCTTGAGCCCCAGTCAGACCCATCTCCAGCCAGTAATGCTCAACCTGAAACCTCTTGTGGCGACCCAGAGACTGACAAGAAGATCAAGAGCGTCAAAAAGGTAACAAAACACGGTCACTGTTTATTACTCAGGAGTTACTGTATCAGTTGGTGGCTGAAGTACCTGCAGTAACCTGTTTGTTACTTACAAATTTACTTTACAGTCATTTCCCATATGCAATATACACTACCAGTCAAAAGTTTAAACACCTACTCTTTCAAGAGTTTTTCTACATTGCAGGATAATAGTGAAGACATCAAAATTATGAAATAACACATGGAATCATGTAGTAACCAAACAAGTCGCTATTATTCTACAATGTAGAAAATTGTAAAAAATAAAGAGAAACCGTTGACTGGTTTCCCAAATGTCTGTGGGAAAGCGAGTTTTACTTCTTTCTGTACTTGACCTTTTAATTTTTTCACTCCTATGAAAATGATTTATCACAAGCATACTGTAGACAAATGACTCTTTGAGTATGTTCCACGTCAAGTGTTGCCCTTGGTGTTGAGAATGGCTTAGCTGTACATTAATTCTGTTCATTTCAAACTAACTCCTAGAAACTGAAAGCTATAGACGAGCTGAAAGCGCTGCAAGCAACTGGGAAACCCATTCAAAAGAACCAGGTATTATTCTGACAAACTATTGTCACGCAAACCGTCAATAAATATCCACAGTTTATACATTTGTATATTCAACTTGTAAATATCACAGAATTGTGTTCAAATATGTATTCTCTTTTTCTCCCTTGTCATTTCTCTTTTAGCTTGAAAAGATGGAAAAGGAGGCTCAACTCATGAAAGAGCTTGAGGATCTTCAACTAAAAGTGTAAAAGAAATGACTGAATTTGTTCATGAATAAAACACAAAACATCCTTGCCATATGATCAAGATTCAAGAGCACTCCCAAAGCTATATTTAATGGACACAAATTCAGATCTCATACCATTTTTACTACTCGGGAAGGCTTGTCACATTTTAAAGTCAATTTGAGCCTTGAAAACTTAACATCAAGGCACTATTGCTATGCAATGTATGTACAGGTTATTAAAGCCAGTGATAATACATATTATTTAGAATTTGATGTATATAGTGAGCAGTTAACTGTTTCAACAGCTAGATGTTACGTTGGTTTTTACTTTAAATTGAATTAACTAGTTTCAGTTCATTGAGATTCTGAAAAAAAGGTATGCTGCCAAAACAGGTGTTCTTCTTCATGGTTCCAAGAAAAGGGTGCTAATTTCATAAATTGCCACAAAAAAAAAGTATAATTGAGAATAGTACTGATTGAATTGGGTTATCATTGGACGAGAGCATTGCCAACCACGGTTCTTCCTTGCCATTGGCAACCACACAACACACCAGTGATATTGTAACCACCCGAAAGGTAAACCGAGAAAAATAAACATTTGTTATGTAGAAAACGTTTTTGTGGTCTCAAGGGTCGGTGGAGAAGCAATATAGAATCCATTGTTCTATATTGGGTTAGGCGTTTAGCAACAGCTGTACTGGACTGTACACGACATGGATGATAGTTCTGACGGTATGGGTGGGGATGATGAATGTCATGGACCTGGATGGTCTGGTGAAAAAGAATGACCCTTCTATAAGCGCTGCTGACAGCAGTGGCACTTCTAGTGTTGCGAGGGTGAAGCTAGTGGAAAACTAAAGTAATGTGTCGAAGTGGAAAGTTGTAATCGTGTTTGATGAGACCATGGGGCCTCATCTACTGTGCAACCTATTCGATTAACCAAGGGCGTAAGAAAGATAGGTGAAGTCGCAATAGCCTGATTCATTGGTAATGGTAGACTGTTAATATTCTGTGCTGACCATGTTCAACAGGACGATTCTGAAAATGAATACTCAATGGGAAGAAAAAAACGAGTTATGTCCCTGGAGCTTCGGCTAAGCTGAGGGGGGGTCATTTCTGGGGTTCCACTATCTATGTCCATAGATGATATAAAATAAAATGTAGTGCGGAGGGAGCATAGTGGTTGAAGCCAAAAGGCTATTCAGTAAGAAAGGGGCAGAGAAGTGAAAGCCTGACAGCAGTATTCATGTTTGAGAAGGTTTTGCCTAAGGATGTTCAGATGGGCTTCCTGGCTTTCGCTGTTAGAGAGTTTGTCCCACCTCCATTAAGGTGTTGGGATGTGTAGTGTCTCTGTGCAAAGAAAATAAAATATGTGCCAAGTGGGAGGGGAACGGGATTATGGTGAATGTGGAAACAATATCAAGGTTAACTGTTGTAATAGTGGGGGCAACACAGTGCAGCATTTGGTGGATGCCAGGTGCAGAAAGAGGCTAGAGGCCCATATATACAGTGCCTTGCGAAAGTATTCGGCCCCCTTGAACTTTGCGACCTTTTGCCACATTTCAGGCTTCAAACATAAAGATATAAAACTGTATTTTTTTGTGAAGAATCAACAACAAGTGGGACACAATCATGAAGTGGAACAACATTTATTGGATATTTCAAACTTTTTTAACAAATCAAAAACTGAAAAATTGGGCGTGCAAAATTATTCAGCCCCTTCACTTTCAGTGCAGCAAACTCTCTCCAGAAGTTCAGTGAGGATCTCTGAATGATCCAATGTTGACCTAAATGACTAATGATGATAAATACAATCCACCTGTGTGTAATCAAGTCTCCGTATAAATGCACCTGCACTGTGATAGTCTCAGAGGTCCGTTAAAAGCGCAGAGAGCATCACGAAGAACAAGGAACACACCAGGCAGGTCTGAGATACTGTTGTGAAGAAGTTTAAAGCCGGATTTGGATACAAAAAGATTTCTCAAGCTTTAAACATCCCAAGGAGCACTGTGCAAGCGATAATATTGAAATGGATGGAGTATCAGACCACTGCAAATCTACCAAGACCTGGCCATCCCTCTAAACTTTCAGCTCATACAAGGAGAAGACTGATCAGAGATGCAGCCAAGAGGCCCATGATCACTCTGGATGAACTGCAGAGATCTACAGCTGAGGTGGGAGACTCTGTCCATAGGACAACAATCAGTCGTATATTGCACAAATCTGGCCTTTATGGAAGAGTGGCAAGAAGAAAGCCATTTCTTAAAGATATCCATAAAAAGTGTCGTTTAAAGTTTGCCACAAGCCACCTGGGAGACACACCAAACATGTGGAAGAAGGTGCTCTGGTCAGATGAAACCAAAATTGAACTTTTTGGCAACAATGCAAAACGTTATGTTTGGCGTAAAAGCAACACAGCTGAACACACCATCCCCACTGTCAAACATGGTGGTGGCAGCATCATGGTTTGGGCCTGCTTTTCTTCAGCAGGGACAGGGAAGATGGTTAAAATTGATGGGAAGATGGATGGAGCCAAATACAGGACTATTCTGGAAGAAAACCTGATGGAGTCTGCAAAAGACCTGAGACGGGGACGGAGATTTGTCTTCCAACAAGACAATGATCCAAAACATAAAGCAAAATCTACAATGGAATGGTTCAAAAAGAAACATATCCAGGTGTTAGAATGGCCAAGTCAAAGTCCAGACCTGAATCCAATCGAGAATCTGTGGAAAGAACTGAAAACTGCTGTTCACAAATGCTCTCCATCCAACCTCACTGAGCTCGAGCTGTTTTGCAAGGAGGAATGGGAAAAAATGTCAGTCTCTCGATGTGCAAAACTGATAGACATACCCCAAGCGACTTACAGCTGTAATCGCAGCAAAAGGTGGCGCTACAAAGTATTAACTTAAGGGGGCTGAATAATTTTGCACGCCCAATTTTTCAGTTTTTGATTTGTTAAAAAAGTTTGAAATATCCAATAAATGTCGGTCCACTTCATGATTGTGTCCCACTTGTTGTTGATTCTTCACAAAAAAATACAGTTTTATATCTTTATGTTTGATGCCTGAAATGTGGCAAAAGGTCGCAAAGTTCAAGGGGGGCAAATACTTTCGCAAGGCACTGTATATATATATATAAAATAACTAATGTTTCTTATGCAGAGGCTGCAAGGCAGATTGGTGGAACTTTTAGACAGAATGATGGAGTTAATGGGGTCAGTACTGGAATAAGTGGAACGACGGTAGGAAATGTTGCTTATATTGGTCCAGACACAGATACCAGACCTGTTTAGAAATCTTGCTCTCACAAATGTGTTGTGTCAAAGGACACCTTGTTAGTTAATCAGATTGACTTCATAGCTTTAATTTGAAAGGTTACCAACCTGACTGGGTTTGTGGAAAGAACAACTGCCAAGTTAAAGATCATTGTGGAAGCAGCAACAAAGTATTTAGGAGTAACAGTTACTGTCACCATGGTTGTTGATAGGTTGACTCCTAATAATACTAATGATGGAATGTTACTGTCCCCATGGTTATTGATAGGTTGAGTCCTAATAATACTAATGATGGAATGTTACTGTCACCATGGTTGTTAATATGTTGACTCCTAATAATACTAATGATGGAATGTTACTGTCACCATGATTGTTGATATGTTGACTCCTAATAATACTAATGATGGAATGTTACTGTCACCATGGTTGTTGATATGATGACTCCTGATAATACTAATGGTGGAATGTTACTGTCACCATGGTTGTTGATATGTTGACTCCTAATAATACTAATGATGGAATGTTACTGTCACCATGGTTGTTGATATGTTGACTCCGAATTATACTAATGATGGAATGTTACTGTCACCATGGTTGTTGATAGGTTGACTCCTAATAATACTAATGATGGAATGTTACTGTCACCATGGTTGTTGATATGTTGACTCCTAATAATACTAATGATGGAATGTTACTGTCACCATGGTTGTTGATATGTTGACTCCTGATAATTCTAATAATGGAATGTTACTGTCACCATGGTTGTTGATATGTTGACTCCTGATAATTCTAATGATGGAATGTTACTGTCACCATGGTTGTTGATAGGTTGACTCATAATAATACTAATGATGGAATGTTACTGTCACCATGGTTGTTGATATGTTGACCCCTAATAATAGTAATGATGGAATATTACTGTCACCATGGTTGTTGATATGATGACTCCTAATATTACTAATGATGGAATGTTACTATCACCGTGGTTGTTGATATGTTGACTCTTAATGATGGAATGTTACTGTCACCATGGTTGTTAATATGTTGACTCCTAATATTACTAATGATGGAATGTTACTATCACCGTGGTTGTTGATATGTTGACTCCTAATGATGGAATGTTACTGTCACCATGGTTGTTGATATGATGACTCCTAATATTAATAATGATGGAATGTTACTGTCACCATGGTTGTTGATAGGTTGACTCCTAATAATACTAATGATGGAATATTACTGTCACCATGGTTGTTGATATGTTGACTCCTAATAATACTAATGATGGAATGTTACTGTCACCATGGTTGTTGATAGGTTGACTCCTAATAATACTAATGCTGTATATAGCCTCTACTGTTATTTGTTTGTTGTTCTTTAATTATTTGATATTTTTCTATTTCTTTACATTTGAACTTTTTTCTTAAAATCTGCATTGTTGGCTAAATGCTTGTAAGTAAGCGTTTCACTGTTGTATTCGGCGCATGTGACAAAATTAGATTTCATATTACCTTTTGTAAAGCCTGGTAGCCTGGACCCTTCATGTGCTGATTAGTTATAGACCAATAGCACTGACCTCTAACTTGTGAAAAGATGATAGTCAACAGATCGTCATATTTCCTGGAACATAAAGGTTTATTGAGTCAATGTCGAAGTGGATTCTATGAAGGTACATCTACTTTGGATGCATAAGTAAAGGTAAGCAATGAAGTTGAAAAAACCCTGGCCATGAAAGATGTAATGGCTGTTTTTTTTATATATTGAAAAGGCATACAACTCTGTGGAGAGAAGGCCTTCTGATTAAGATGGAAATACTTGGTATTGAGGGGAGATTATATAACTGGGTTTTGGCCTTCTTATTTAATCACTCTTTTTGAATTCAAATAGGATCCATTTTATCGGATGCCTATGGAGTTGACAATGGCATTCGTCAAGGCAGTGCTATCAGTCCGATTGTGTTCAACATTATGATTAGCAATGTGTTTTCGAATGTAGGTAGGGGTATTGGGACTTCCCTATATGCTGATGATGGAGCTATTTGGAAGAGGCGAAGGAATGTCTCTCGTGAAGTCTATTCAACAAGCTATGGTGGATGTTGAAAGATGGTCGATTGACTAGGGTTTTAAATTGTCAGTGGCAAAGTCTTTCGAAAGTAGGAAGTTGCTGATAATATACAGTTGTTTCCGTATGGACAGCTTATTTCTGAGTACAAATATTTGTGTCTATGGTTCAATGAGGGATATACATGGAAAGATCATGTCATAAATGTTGAAACAAAGTGTAAAGAAAGTGGTGAATCTTATGCGCTCGGTCTCAGGTTATGAATGGGGTGCTGACAGACAATCGTTGATGGATATTTATAGAGCTCTGATCAGGACGACATGGAACAGAGGTGAAGACTAGGCTTCAGAGGCTGGACAGAATCCAGTATACAGCTTTAAGGATATGTATTGGTGTATTTAAATCAACATCTGTATGATGCATTACTAATGGAGGCAGGTGAGATGCCTTTGGATATACAACGTAAAATATGGTCATTATTAGGTTAGGCTGAAAGGCTGTGAGGTTGGTCATCTCACTGCTACTGTTCTAGATGACTGTTGGGAATATACTTGTAGACAAGGTAGTGATTTTGGTTGGACAGTTGGAAAGCTTGCTGATGAGAGTGGTTTGAGGGAGTTGGAGGTTGGCCCTTCTGTGGTGATAGGGGATGTTCCTCCATGGTCACTCCCAGATCCTATTGTTGATCTAACCTTGGCAGAGAAGAGGAAAGATTGGTCAGAAGTCAGTGATATATGGAAACTGGTTGATAATTACAATGGTAGAAGTTTTTATGCATTTTTCCACTTTTCACAGATTGATTCAAGGACCCAGATAGATGGCGCACAGGAGCAGGTGTTGACGTTCCTGAATTTGATGAATTTGATGTCAGTATACTCAGTTGAACTGTTGGTGATGATAGTTGCCCTCTAGTGGGTGGAGGACGTACAACCTGTTAGAATTATAGGATGCCAGTCCATAGCATCAATGCCTTCCTCTTGCAGGAACTGCTGACACACTCCAGCCACATGAGGTCTAGCATTGTCTTGCATTAGGAGGAACCCAGGGCCAACCACACCAGCATATGGTCTCACAAGGGATCTGAGGATCTCATCTCGGTAACTAATGGCAGTCAGGCTACCTCTGGCGAGCACATGGAGGGCTGTGCGGCCCCCCAAAGAAATGCCACCCCACCCCATGACTGACCCACCGCCAAACCGGTCATGCTGGAGGATGTTGCAGGCAGCAGAACGTTCTCCACGGCGTCTCCAGACTCTGTCACGTCTGTCACGTGCTCAGTGTGAACCTGCTTTCATCTGTGAAGAGCACAGGGCACCAGTGGCGAATTTGCCGATCTTGGTGTTCTCTGGCAAATGCCAAACGTCCTGCACGGTGTTGGGCTGTAAGCACAACCCCCACATGTGGACGCCAGGCCCTCATACCACCCTCATGGAGTCTGTTTCTGACCGTTTGAGCAGACACATGCACATTTGTAGCCTGCTGCAGGTCATTTTGCAGGGCTCTGGTAGTGCTCCTCCTTGCACAAAGGCGGAGGTAGCGGTCCTGCTGCTGGGTTGTTGCCCTCTTTCGGCCTCCTCCACGTGGGTTGTAGACTCTGTCTCATGCTACCACTAGAGTGAAAGCACCGCCAGCATTCAAAAGTGACCAAAACATCAGCCAGGAAGCATAGGAACTGAGAAGTGGTCTGTGGTCACCCCCTGCAGAACCACTCCTTTATTGGGGGTGTCTTGCTAATTGCCTATAATTTCCACCTGTTCCATTTGCACAACAGCATGTGAAATGTATTGTCAATCAGTGTTGCTTCCTAAGTGGACAGTTTGATTTCACAGAAGTGTGATTGACTTGGAGTTACATTGTGTTGTTTAAGTGTTCCCTTTATTTTTTTGAGCAGTGTATATCAGGAGAAGTGCAGTATTATAAGGAGACGTGTATTTGGAATACGGAGGATGAATGGAGGGAAAAAGAGAGGCAGAGGAGGTCTAAGAGAGGGAGAGAAGAAGATGGTTGGTTAAAAATGGCAGAAGAATGGTAGAAAGTGTAAGCAGAGGGAGCAGAAGACAGGAGGAGAAATGGAAGTGAATGAGGGCGAGGTATCGGATGGGGTAGGTGTGGTGAAGTTCTTGGAGCCCGAGGCTTGCACCGAGGGTCAGGATAGAGATGAGTCTGTGACAGTAGGAGTGAGGTATTGGGAAAAAGTGGGACCCTTGCCTTTTGACTGATCCATTTGTGGTTTCAGGGTGGGTAAAAACAGAGTTGAGTATTGTAACCAGAAGAGGTCTTGTGATAGTTTGTGTTTCTGCTGATCAGAGGGAGAAGGTGCTCGGCGTTAAACAATTGTGGGCAAGAAATTAGAATTGTTTCGCTCTCAATGGGCGCCATTGAAAGGAGTGATTTACATGGGTAGCAGTAAATGTTAAAGTTGACCAACTGAAAGGGATGATTCCTGATGTTGTGATGCTCGTTGTTTATTGTGCGACGCAGACAGGGTGGCGAGAGTGGTGAAACAGAAGAGACATTGTCTGTTATTTTGAGTGAAGAAAGTAGAGGAAGATGGGTCAAGGTGGAGGGATCCTGAGAGGAGTGGTGTGACTAGTAGGTCTGTACATCAGAAGAGTTACAGGGTGGGATAAGTGGTGATGTCCTATCCTATCAGGTTGTTGGCATGAGGTAGGTCTAAATAGATGTAAATAGTGGAGTATTTATTTGGTGAATAAAAAAAATGTGAGTGTAGTGTTAGATGGTAGGGTATTTATTTATTTTACAAGCAAAGTTAAGAGAGTTGTACTCCAGTCTAGTAGGTGGCGGTAATGCAACATATTGTATGCCAACCGCCGTTAAACCTCATCGAATAAGAAGTTGTTCCCACACAAGGAAGTACCAGAGCTCACCCGCACTGGAACTGCACGTAAGGTACGCTCAATATTTAAGAGATTTTCGTGTCGTTTCTCTCGATATTACTGTTGCAAATAGCTTCTTAAACCCAAGGAATCATTCAATTATTGTGCTTTTCAGCCAATACGCATCATGATAACTCATGTGGACACCACATTAAGTGCGTGAACATTTAATTCAAAATCGACCTCAAAAGGATCATACGTTTGGGTATGCTACAGTCAGATGGATTCGCCGGAGCAAAAGATAACGAAAACTGTGTCCAGAGTGGACGCGAGTAAAGAAAGCATGGCGAACAGCCGCCAGGTCATCGGAATAAACTTCTGTGGGCCCACGCCTCTAATGTGGCGTGCGGACGATTTGAAATCGGTCCGTGAACTGGGAATCATAGGGACCCTGGTGGGGTCTCTGGCCCGACAACCTAGGCAGAACACCCGGCTGGGAAGACCCCTCGAGCTGCTGCCGGAGGAGGGGCGACTGATGGCGGACATGGGGAGAGCTGCAGTTATTCCTGACTCTACAGTAAATACTTTGTATCACTTGTTCAGTACTTTCAAGTGTAGTGGTGATGCTATAATAACTATTTGGCTGCAAATACTTTGGCATTACGATTTGTACTGTATAAATAAAGCAATTGGTGGTTGTGATTGTAAAAGACCGATTTAGCCACTTAGTGAGCATAGTATAAAATAAATGTATGGCACAGGGGGTACTGTCTTGCCATATAACTGGGTTGTGGGTTCAAGCCCTAGACACTCAGTTTGGTCAATTGATCCTTACAGAATGAGGATCCCGAGGTGAATCCAGAGCAAGTGGAGCAGTATCATGCAGGACTGGAGAACAGCTTTCAGGAACAGGGGGCTTTGGCCTTGGAGGACAGGAAAACAACATTAATGAGAGTTATAACTGAGAAGCATAACGGTGAGGAGACATCACCACTCACATACAGGCATTTGTGCGAGACAAGTGAATCAAGTGCCCTGGCTCTGACAGCACTATGTTTTCTCTTAGAGAATTCTGGAAGCCAGGAGGATTCGGACGGTGCGGTGAGAGACCGTCTCGAAGCTCTGGCCCACGGCTTCTCATTCCCTCGCACGGCCATGGCAGTACAACTGTGCACAGCCCGAGCAGGACTCTCTCACTGTCCCGAGGTGCGCCGTTTCCTGGCCGCAGACTGGCCCATACCACGGGACGAGAGGTCCGAGACCCGGTTCCGAGTGTTCAGGGACCTGAGACGCCAGGGCTTTTACCTCACCTCGGCCGGGAAGTTTGGGGGAGACTACCTGGTGTACCCAGGTGAGCTCCGTACTTCAATCACATTGATTTATGGTTACATTTGATTGAGCTCAGCTGAGTGCATGATTCCAGTAGTTTCAAAGTGTCTTTTTTTTGTCCGATCTTACCGACTTGGGTAGCCTATCATTCTCTACAAAAGAGAACCTACGGTCATGTCAGTCTTTCTGTTCCTCTCTTCTGTATCCCCTTTCTCTCAGGTGACCCCCTCCGTTTCCACGCTTATTTCATTGTCGTGTGCATCTCCATGGACGAATCGATGCCCCTGTGTGACGTTCTGGCCATTGCCAGGCTAGGGTCCAATGTGAAGAAGACTGTCCTCCTGTGTTCGTCAGGGGGAAGCCAGGAAGATGACGGGGAGGAGGTGGTGTACACATCACTACAGTGGAGTGGAATGGTGTAGGATCACCGTTGGAGACTATGTGGAAGCACGATGGCAACATCTCTCATCTAGCCAGAGGCTACACATCACTACAGTGTAGTGGAATGTTGTAGGCAGCACCACAGTGGGACACTATATATGGCGATATCTTTCACCTAGCCGGAAGTTGTCATAATGCTTATATCTTTCAAATTCATTCAACACAACAGGAGTGCCAAGGGTGTAGAGTTTAGGGTTAATTTGTAATTTCAGCCACTGAACAGGAGGTGGAACGGTTATAGACCGCAGGGGTGTATTCGCTAGGAAGCAAACGGGGTGGAATTTATCTGAATTTGTCCAATAAGAAACTTGTTTTCGTTGCAAAACATTTAGCTAGTGTCTACTAATGAATGCACCCCTGGTGCGTTGCTCTCCAGTCCAATGGGGAGGCTACTATTATTGTACCACAATTAGCAGCAGTACAGTAGGAGTTTGTGAATAAGAGTGTATGATTTTGGTAAGGTAGCTTGGTTTTTTATCAAAGATGAAACGTCGATAATACTGCCAACGGTCATGGCTTGGCTTGAGTGGGGTGGGCGTTTCCTTGGAAAAATATTTACTTTGAAGTGTGTGTGTGTATTGTGACAATTGTTGAAAATATAATTGAAGACACTTCACTTTTGTGTAAACATTGAGTGCCGATGTGTGTTCAGAAAGACCTGACATCAGAGAGTTACCACCACAGAAGAAAAGGAAAGCACTTGCATTAGGAAATGCAATTGAAAACATTTTGCGGTGGAAAACAAAAATGAGTGTTTCTTCATGAACACTCCAGGTAGTCCCTCCCAGTTTCAGTTCGGTTTACTTTTTGGTGCTTAATGAACATGACCTTGGACTGCCCCACATAAAACTGTCTGCTTCTTGGAGAATGGTGAACGGTGTGACAAAGCATGTATATTTACTGTACATAACACCAAATAGATATGACCAAACATCCACATTAGAACAATAGGACGTAATGTGATCAGAGAATGGGGACCGGTTGTCCCAATTCAACCAGAAATGCTCTCCACGTTTGTATTCAAAATTGATTAAATAGATTTTTCTCACCCATCTATAAACACCCCATAATGACAAAGTGAAAATATGTTTTGGACATTTATTGAAAATGAAATATAGAAATATCTAATTTACACAAGTATTCACACCTGTCAGTCAATACATGTTAGAATAACCTTTGGCAGCGATTACAGCTGTGAGTATTTCTGGGTAAGTCTTTGCACAGCTGGATTGTACAAAATTCTTTGAGCTCTGTGAAGTTGGTTGTTGATCATTGTTAGACAGCCACTTTCAAGTCTTGCCATACATTTTCAAGCTGATTTAAGTCAAAACTGTAACTAGGCCACTCAGGAACATTCCATGTCGCCTTGGTAAACAACTCCAGTGTTTTTGGCCTTGTTTTAGGTAATTGTCCTGCTGAAAGGTGAATTTGTCTCCTAGTGTCTGATGGAAGGTAGTCTGAATAAGGTTTTCCTCTAGGATTTAGCCTGTGCTTTAGCTCTATTCCATTTTATTTTATCCTAAAAAACTCCCTAGTCCTTGTCGATGACAAGCATACCCATAACATGATGCAGCTACCACCATGCTTGAAAATATGTGGTACTCAATGATATGTTGGATTTGCCCCAAACATATGATAATTTACATAATTTGTTAGTATTATGGAGTAACTACAACGTTGTTTATCCATCCTCAGTTTTCTGCTATCAGCCATTATTAACGCCAACCTTTTCTGAAGAAAAGTAATTTCAACAATTTTACTGAGTTACAATTCATACAAGGACATCAGTCAATTGAAATCAATTCATTAGGCCATATTCTATGTATTTCACATGACTGGGCAGGGGCAAAGCCACGGGTGGGTCTGGGAGGGCATAGGTCCACCCACTTAGGAGATAGGCCCAGCCAATCAGAATAAGTTTTCCCCCACAAAAGGGCTTTATTACAGACACAAATACTCCTCAGTTTCATCAGCTGTCTGGGTGGCTGGTCTCAGACGATCCCGCAGGTGAAGAAGCCAGATGTGGAGGTCCTGTGTTGGCGTGGTTACACATGGTCTGGGGTTTTGAGGCCGGGTTGGATTTAATTCAAAATTCTTCAAAACAGCGTTGGAGGTGGCTTATGGTAGAGAAATTAACATTAAACTATCTGGCAACAGCTCTGGCGGACATCCCTGCAGTCAGAATGCCAACTGCACGCTTCGGCAAAACTGGCGAAATGCTCGCTAAGAGCCAAAATTTGAGAGAACCTTTTGTGCGTATGGAACATTTCTGGGATCTTTTATTTCAGCTCTTTACATGTTGTGTTTATATTTTTGTTCAATACAGATTATTTAGCTCTTAGCTTTTTTTGGCCAATCTCCAACCTTACATTCTTAAGCAGATTTCTGGAAAAATTGGTTTTCAAACAGCTAAATATTTTTTTTTGTGCCATATGTATTTTGGAAAAATTACAATCTGTTTTTTGGGCCCACCACAGCACAGAGACAGCCTCAGTTAAAGTGGTAAATGATGAGCTCTCTGTCCGTGTACTCTTGGATTTAAGTGCTGCATTCGACAATGTTGACCATGATGTCCTTCTGGACAGACTGGAGAGGTGGGATGGCCTCTCCAGTCCAGTTCTAAATTGGTTTAGGGCCTATTTAACCAGACAAGAGTTTTTTGTCACTCTTTGTGAACATAACTCAGAGGAAATACATATCACGTGGCGTTTCACAAGATCCGATTTTGGGTCCAGTACTGTTCAGTTTATATATGTTCCCTCTTGGCAGCGTTATCATAAAGCAGTGTTTCCTCTGACACGTTGGTGCAGCTGGCTTCCGGGCTAAGTGGGCGGGTGTTTAAAAGAGGTAAAATCATAATGTCAGTAATCTTCAGGTCAGAGCTCAAATGGGGAAAAATCGTTTTCAAGGGTCATGCAACCCCGGAACTCGGGCCTCTTTCTAGAGCTCTGACTTTCCGACCTGAAGATCACTGACGTCATGATTTGACCTCGTATTTTTCAGAGTTCCCAGTTGTCTTGAACGCACCAACAGTCTCAGAGGAGGGAGGGAGAGCGCAGCAGAGTGTCTGCCTCTCATTGTCCCTGCTCTCTCCTTCCTCTCCCGGTAAGACTGAACAGAGAGAGGACACCTTCTTCCACCTGATGGTGAAACTCAAGTCGCAACGCATCTGCATCGGCCTCATGCACAAATTCATGTCTTTCCTATGACCAGAGAAAGTGATATATTCCTTGATATTAAAGTAGACATGACGAGCTGCTAATAATAGTAAAAATGCAGGGCTATCGATACACTTGCCTACTCATTCACTGCAGCTGCAGCATGGGAGGAAGTAGTGAGAAGCGTGTTTTGTAAAATAATAAAAACTTTTGACAGTGCTGAATAAAAACTTAAACATGAACTCACTCATAAAAACAGCAGCTCTTTGCTGTATTCTTTGACAGTCTGTCTCTGGTCATGGTTTTAAAAGTGATAAAATCTCACGTAGGTTAGTATCAAACTTTGCTGTGGCTGGGGTCGTAAAATCTGTAAGCACAGTGATTTGAGCTATCTGATTGACCAGCAGTAGATACATTTGATTTAGCCACAGATCTTCTGGTCTGTTGGGTAGCGTTCATTTGTCTTTTCAGAATAATGAAATAGTCCAAAAATGCCTACACGGTGCACAGGGCTTCTGAATCAAGTGCACCTACCATGATTTTTGTTGTTCTTGATGTCTTTTGTTGTTTGCATTGTTGTTTTCTGTTTTCCTTTGTCTTTGTCTTTTCTCTTTTGTTCATTTTGTTGGTTGTTGGTGAATTTGGAGATGGGGCTGCGTAGGTCTTGGGGGTGGGGAATGGAATTATTTTTATTATGTTTTTTTGTGTGGGGGGGGGGGGGGTGGACTGTTGGGGGAGTCTTGGATGGTTGAGGGGCAGCTCCCGTGGAACTGTGGGGGGAACTTGGAGGGCTGGTGGCCTGGCAGTTGGGAGCTTGGGCCGGTGGCTGATAGTTCACTAGTTCGGGTTCCCGTTTTTGACCTTGTGGGAGATCTGTCGACGTGCCCTTGAGCAGGGCGTTGACCCTGGTTGCTTCTGTGGGTTGCTCTGGATGGGTGTTTGTTAGATGACTGAATGTAATGTAAATGTTGAGAAGCTTCACTGCAAGTAGATTGTATGTTTTAATATTCAATAATAAAGAAAGTGCACCTACCAACAGCACAACACAAAAAATAAGAAAACCGTTGGATTTTCAATAGAAATGTTTGGTAATCGACTAGGAATGCCTTGGGTTGGTGACCACTGCTCTAATTGTTGGTCTCCTGGTGAAATCCCTGAGTGGTTTCCTTCCTCTCTGGCAACTGAGTTAGGAAGGATGCCTGTATCCTTGTCGTGACTGGGTGTATTGATACACTATTCATACACCATTCAAAGTGTAATTAATAATTTCACCATGCTCAAAGGGATATTCTTTGTGAGGCATTGGATAACCTCCCTGGTCTTTGTGGTTGAATCTGTGCTTGAAATTCACTGCTCGACTGAGGGACCTTATAGATAATTGTATGGGTGGGGTACAGAGATGGGGTAGTCATTCAAAAATCATGTTAAATACTATTATTGCACACATGAATGTGTGTGACTTTATTTAGGCTTTCCATGACAAAGGGATTGAATACTTGTTGACTCAAGACATTTTAGCTTTTAATTTCTAATTCATTTGTAAACATTTCTAAAAACATAATTCCACTGTGACATTATGGGGTGTTGTGTGTTTGTCCAGTGAAACAAAATCTCAATTTAATCTATGTTAAATACAGGCAGTTACGCAATAAAATGTTGAAAAAGTCAAGGGGTGTAAATACTTTCTGGTGGCACTGTAGTTCCACTATATACAGTTGAAGTCGGAAGTTTACATACACTAAGATTGGAGTCATTAAAACAAATTTTTCAACCACTTCACAAATTTCTTGATAACAAACTATAGTTTTGGCAAGTCGGTTAGAACATCTACTTTGTGGATGACACAAGTCATTTTCCCAACAATTGTTTACTTACAGATTATTTCACTGTATCACAATTCCAGTGGGTCAGAAGTTTACATACACTACGTTGACTGTGCCTTTAAACAGCTTGGAGAATTCCAGAAAATGATGTCATGGCTTTAGAAGCTTCTGATAGGCTAATTGACATCATTTGAGTCAATTGGAGCTGTACCTGTGGATGTATTTCAAGGCCTACCTTCAAACTCAGTGCCTCTTTTCTTGACATAATGGGGAAATCAGCTAAGACCTCAGAAAATAAATTGTAGACCTCCACAAGTCTGGTTCATCCTTGGGAGCATTTTCCAAACATCTGAAGGTACCACGTTCATCTGTGCAAATAATAGTACGCAAGTATAAACACCATGGGACCACGCAGCCATCATACCGCTCAGGTAGGAGACGCGTTCTGTCTCCTAGAGATTAACGTACTTTGTTGCAAAAAGTGCAAATCAATCCCAGAACAAAAGCAAAGAACCTTGTGAAGATGCTGGAGGAAACAGGTCTATATTCACAGTAAAAAAGAGTCCTACACTACCGATCAAAAGTTTTAGAACACCTACTCATTCAAGGGTTTTTCTTTATTTATACAATTTTCTACATTGTAGAATAATAGTAAAGACAGAAAAACTATGAAATAACACATATGGAATCATGTACTAACCAAAATGTATTTTATATTTGAGGTTCTTCAGATAGCCACCCTTTGTCTTGATGACAGCTTTGCACACTCTTGGCATTCTCTCAGCAAGCTTCAACTGGAATGCTTTTCCAACAGTCTTGAAAGAGTTCCCACATATGCTGAGCACTTGTTGACTGCTTTTTCTTCACTCTGCGGTCCGACTCATCCCAAACCATCTCAATTTGGTTGAGGTCGGGGGATTGTGGAGGCCAGGTCATCTGATGCAGCACTCCATCACTCCTTCTTTGTAAAATAGCCCTTACACTGCCTGGAGGTGTGTTGGGTCATTTTCCTGTTGAACAACAAATGATAGTCCCACAAAGCCCAAACCAGATGGGATGGCTACAGAATTCTGTGGTAGCCATGCTGGTTAAGTGTGCCTTGAATTCTAAATAAATCACAGACAGTGTCACCAGCAAAGCACCCCCACACCATACCATCTCCTCCTCCATGCTTTACAGTGGGAAATATACATGTAGAGATCATCCGTTCACCCACACCGCGTCTCACAAAGACACAGCGGTTGGAACCAAAAATCTCAAATATGGACTACAGACGAAAGGACAAATGTCCACCGGTCTAATGTCCATTGCTCGTGTTTCTTGGCCCAAGCAAGTCTCTTCTTCATATTGGTGTCCTTTAGTAGTGGTTTCTTTGCAGCAATTCGACCACGGATGCCTGATTCACACAGCCTCCACTGAACAGTTGATGTTGAGATGTGTCTGTTACTTGAACTCTGTGAAGCATGTTTTTGGGTTGCAATTTCTGAGGCTGGTAACTTTAAAGAACGTATCCTCTGCAGCAGAGGCAACTCTGGGTCTTCCATTCCTGTGGCAGTCCTCATGAGAGCCAGTTTCATCATAGCGCTTGATGGTTTTGCAACTGCCCTTTTAGAAACATTCAAAGTTCTTGAAATGTTCCGTATTGACTTGCCTTCATGTCTTAAAGTAATGATGGACTGTCATTTCTCTTTGCTTGTTTGAACTGTTCTTGACATAATATGGGACTTGGTCTTTTACTAAATAGGACTTTCGTCTGTATACCACCCCTACCTTGTCACAACACAACTGATTGGCTCAAACGCATTAAGAAGGAAAGAAATTCCACAAATTAACTTTTAAGAAGGCACACCTGTTAATTGAAATGCATTCCAGGTAACTACCTCATGAAGCTGGTTGAGAGAATTCTAAGAGTGTGCAAAGACTACGGTTTGCAACTGCACATGGGGACAAAGATCATACTTTTTGGAGAAATTCCCTCTGGTCTGATGAAAGAAAAATAGAACTGTTCGGCCACAATGACCATCTTTATGTTTGGAGGAAAATGGGGGAGACTTGCAAGGCGAAGAACACCATCCCAACCATAAAGTACTAGGGTGGCAGCATCATGTTGTGGGGGTGCTTTGCTGCAGGAGGGACTGGTGCACTTCACAAAATAGATGGCATCATGAAGGACGAGAATTATGTGCATATATTGAAGCAACATCTCAAGACATCAGTTAAAACTTGGTTGCAAATGGGTCTTCCAAATGGACAATGAACCCAAGCATACTTCCAAAGTAATCAGCAGCTTCTAAAGCCGTGACCTCATTTTATGGAATTTACCAAGCTGTTTAAAGGCACAGTCAACTTAGTGTATGTTAATTTCTGACCAACTGGAATTGTGACACAGGGAATTATAAGTGAAATAATCTGTCTGTAAACAATTACTGTAAAAATGACTTGTGTCATGCACAAAGTAGATGTCCTAACCGACTTGCCAAACTATAGTTTGTGGAGTGTTTGAAAGACTGGTTTTAATGACTTCAACCTAAGTGTCTGTAAACTTCTGACTTCAACTGTAAATATTAGGATGAGCAATGTCATAGTGGCACTGACTAAAATACAGTAGAATAGAATACAGTATATACATATGAAATTAGTAAAGCAGTATGTAACATGTCTATGGGCAGCAGCCTCTAAGGTGCAGGGATGAGTAACCGGGTGGTAGCCAGCTAGTGATGGCTATTTAACAGTCTGATGGCCTTGTTTTTCTGTCTCGGTCCCATCTTTAATGCACCTGTACTGACCTCGCCTTCTGGATGGTAGCGGGGTGAACAGGCCGTGGCTCGGGTGCTTGATGTCCTTGATGGTATTTTTGGCCTTCCTGTGACATCGGGTGCTGTAGGTGTCCTGGAGGAAAGGCAGTGTGCCCCTGGTGATGTGTTGGGCAGACCGCACCACTCTCTGGAGACCCCTGCGGGCAGGGAAGTTTCCATGCCAGGTGATGATACATCCTTGTAGTCCGTGATTGTCTGGCTCATGTCTGATTGTATGTGGGGGAGGGTGGGGTCTACAGACATCTCATGTCTGAGCCGTTGAATAGCGTCTCCACTTTGTCTCTGTACTGACGTTTTGCCTGTTTGATTGCGTTACGGAGGGAATAACTACACTGTTTGTATTCGGCCATATTCCCAGTCACCTCGCCATGGTTAAATGCGGTGGTTCGCGCTTTCAGTTTTGCGCGAATGCTGCCATCTATCCAGGGTTTCTGATTTGGGTAGGTTTTAAGAGTCACAGTGGGAATAACATCCACTATACACTTCCTGATGAATTCAGTCACCGTGTCAATGTATATGTCAATGTTATTCTCAGGAACATGTCCCAGTCCACGTGATCAAAACAATCTTGAAGCATGGATTCCACTGGTCAGACCAGTGTTGAATAGACCTTTGCACGGGTACTTCCTGTTTGAGTTTCTGCCTATAGGAAGGGATGAGAAAAATGTAGTAATCTGTTTTGCCGACTGGAGGGCGCAGAAGGGCCTTGTAGCCCTTCCGCGCTTTTGTTACTTCTAGGTTAGACTACTGCAATGCTCTACTTTCCGGCTACCTGGATAAAGCACTAAATAAACTTCAATTAGTGCTAAATACGGCTGCTAGAATCCTGACTAGAACCAAAAAATGTGATCATATTACTCCAGTGCTAGCCTCCATACACTGGCTTCCTGTCAAGGCAAGGGCTGATTTCAAGGTTTTACTGCTAACCTACAAAGCATTACATGGGCTTGCTCCTACCTATCTCTCTGATTTGGTCCTGCCGTACATACCTACACGTATGCTACGGTCACAAGACGCAGTCCTCCTAATTGTCCCTAGAATTTCTAAGCAAACAGCTGGAGACAGGGCTTTCTCCTATAGAGCTCAATTTTTATGGAATGGTCTGCCTACCCATGTGAGAAAATTCAAACCCGGTCTCAACATTTAAGTCTTTACTGAAGACTCATCTCTTCAGTGGGTCATATGATTGAGTGTAGTCTGGCCCAGGAGTGTGAAGGTGAACGGAAAGGCTCTGGAGCAACGAACCGCCCTTGCGGTCTCTGCCTGGCCGGTTCCCCTCTTTCCACTGGGATTCTCTGCCTCCAACCCTGTGACAGGGGCTGAGTCACTGGCTTACTGGTGCTCTTTCATGCCGTCCCTAGGAGGGGTGCGTCACTTGAGTGGGTTGAGTCACTGATGTGATCTTCCTGTCTGGGTAGGCGCCCCCCCCTTGGGTTGTGCCGTGGCGGAGATCTTTGTGGGCTATACTCGGCCTTGTATCAGGATGGTAAGTTGGTGGTTGAAGATATCCCTCTAGTGGTGTGGGGGCTGATCTTTGGCAAAGTGGGTGGAGTTATATCCTTCCTGTTTGGCCCTGTCCGGGGGTATCATCAGACAGGGCATTTGTAACTTGTTAGCAAATGTGTAACATCAGCAACTATAAATTATTTTACTAGCTAGCCAGGTATTATAATTGACGAGGGTTATGATTATGACTGTGGATGCATTTCAATCTCACAAAATTATAGGCATGACACAAGATAGGACTCCAAACAGATAACAATTAGTGAAAGATCAGATTTGGGCTGCCTGTGTAAACGCAGCCATAGCCATTTATCTGGCTTCGATACCTGGCTTTGATACCTCCATGAGGCCTTCAGTAAGAAGCAATTCCCCATCCTCCCTCCTCATCGTCGATACAACTGTGCCATAGAACTCCTACCCGGCTCCACCCTTTCCCTGGGCCGTTTGTACTCTCTCTCAACCCCTGAAGCAGCAGTCATGAATAATTACATCTGTTCGTCTTTGTTTACCTCGACGAAATCCTGATCTACTCTAAGACCCTTCCCGGAACACATCCTGCACGTCCACCAAGTCCTGAGATTCCTCCTGCAGAGTCAATTATACATCAAGATAGAGTAGTGTGAGTTCCATGTGTCTCAAGTCTCTTTTCTTGGCCACATTATCGCTGGCATCCAAATGGACCCCATAAAGGTGGGAGCAGTCACCGACTGGCCCCGTCCAGCAGAGCCTAGGGTTTGCCAATTTTTACATGCAACTTTTTTCCTTTTAAATGCAACTTTAGTGCGATGGCAGCGCCTCTCATAGCCCTAACCTGCAAGTCCCATAACCATTTTTGCTGGACCCCCAAGGGTCCAGACAGGGAATTCAGGGAGCTCAAGGGACGTTTCACCTCCGGACCCATCCTCATTCATCCTGATCCTACCCATGCCTTCATGGTAGAGGTGGTCGCCTTGGACACCGGAGCAGGGGCGGTCCTTTCACTGCACCCATGTGCCTTTCTATCCAAGCAGTTCTCACCAGCGGAACACAACTATGATGTAGGTAAACAGGAGCTTTTGGCAGTTAAGTGGGTCCTTGAGGGGTGGAGACACTGGTTGGAGGGGGAACTTCATCCTTTCATGATCTGGACGGACCATAAGAACTTGGTCTCCATTCAAGATGCCAAGAGATTGAACGATCGCCAGGCTAGGTGGGCTCTGTTCTTTAACAGGTTCAACTTCACACTAGCCTATCGCCCGGGATCCAAGAATCAGAAAGCAGACTCCGTGTCTCGCCAACACGATGTCTCTAACGAGGAGAGGGACTCCGATCCCATCATTCCAAGCTCCCGCATTGTGGGTCCCGTGATTGGGGAGTATTGAGACCACGGTCCAACCAGCCCAGACCCGAGAACCTGACCCCGATGGCGGACCCACTAACAGACTTTATGTCCCGCAATCAGCCCGTTCCTGAGTACTACAATAGGGACACTCCACTAAATTAACTGGGCATCCAAGGCTTACTTGGACACTGGAGTTCCTGATGTGGAAATTCTGGTGACCCAACATGATTGAGGATGTGAGATCCTTCATTCCTTCTGCTCCATCTGTGCCCAAAGCAAGTCCTCACGACAGTGACCAGCTGGGTTGCTCCAACCTCTGTCCCACCTGCCCATAGACTATCACAGGGTTACCCCTATCCCAAGGGCTAACCACTATCCTGGTGGTCGTCGATCGGTTTTCCAAGGCATCTCATTTCATCGCCTTAGTCTTTCGACTACACAGGCTTCCCCAGGACATTGCCTTGGGTCGTGGGCCCCAGTTCGTCGCACTGTATTGGAAAGCCTTCTGCTCCCAGTTGGGGGCGTCGGTGAGTCTCTCCTCTGGGTTCCACTCCTAGTTGATTGAGCAAACAGAGCGGGCTAACCAGGAGTTGGAGAAGTTCCTCTGCTGTTTCGTCTCCACCCAGGCAGCAACTGGAGAAAGTTCCTCGTCTGGGCAGAGTATGCTCACAACACTCTGTCGAACTCTTCCACTGGACTGTTGCCGTTCAAGTGTCAGTTCGTGTTCCCATCAACCTATCGTCTCCAGCTTCCCAGGTCTATGAGAGTCTGTTCATCATTCCATGTCTCCCATCTCAAGCTGGTAAGGACCAGTCCCTTCTCTCCCCCACACCTGCCCCTCCACCCCCTTGACTTGTTGATGGTCGTCTGGCCTACACTGTCCGGCGTCTGTTGGAGGTTCATTGGGTGTGAGGCACCCAGAAATACCTGGTGGACTGGGAGGGCTAGGACATCCTGAATCCGGGACTTGTTCGGGACTTCAACCAACTACGTGGTGGTCGCCCTAGCTCCGCAGCTTGAATCGCTCCTGGTTCCACCTGTCACCAGAGGGCGGCAGAGACTGTCCTAGAAACACTAACTACACTCAGGTGTGTCCTATTTACTTATGATTTCCCTGTTAAAATAGGTGTGTTTTCTGTTGTCCTTTGCAGATGCTTGAATTGTTAACTGTGTGCATTCGTTTCCTGAGTGAGTTTTCGAGACTTAGTGTTTGTTGTTTTCAAGTGTTACTGTGATCCTGCGACTACGGTTTTTCAGTAAAGTATTATATTTATACTTAACCACTGATTCCTTGTCTGTTCTCTTCTCTGCACCTGGGTCCAACCTCACCACATCACAATACTCAGCTGGTCCCTCCCCGGATTTTGTGTTAAACGTCTACAACAAGCTTTCTCTACCCTTAACCTCGTTCTGAACACCTCCAAAACAAAGGTTGAGTGGTTCGGTAAGAAGAATGCCCCTCTTCCCACAGGTGTTATTACTACCTCTGAGGGTAGTAATAACATCTGAGGTAGTCACCACGTACAAGTACTTGGGAGTATGGCTTGACGGTACACTGTTCTTCGCTCAGCACATATCCAAGCTGCAGGCTAAGGTTAAAGCTAGACTTGGTTTCCTCTATCGTAATCGCTCCTTTTTCACCCCGGCTACCAAGCTAACCCTGATTCCGATGACCATCCTACCCATGCTAGATTATGGAGACGTAATAGATCAGCAGGTAAGGCTGCTCTCGAGCGGCTAGATGTTCTTTACCATTCGGCCATCAGATTTACCACCAATGGTCCTTGTAAGACACATCACTGCACTCTATACTCCTCTGTAAACTGGTCATCTCTGTACGCCCACTGGTTGATGCTTATTTATAAAACCCTCTTGGGACTCACTCCCCCCTATCTGAGATACCTACTGCAGGACTCATACTCCACATACAACAATGATAGTCACATTCTGTTAACCTCTTGGAACCACCCATCGTTTACCTTTGATGATCTTTGGATGTTTTCACTCACAAGACTCCCAGTTAGACAGCAAATGTTCCTTTTGTTCCATAAATATATTATTTCTATCAAAATACCTCCGTTAGTTTGATGCGTTATGCCTAGGAAATAGCGGTCACGACAACGCAGACAAAAATTCAAAATTATATCCATAATATCGACAGAAACATGGCAAATGTTTTTTATAATCAATCCTCAGGGTGTTTTTCAAATATCTATTCGATAATATATCAACCGGGACAGTTGGCTTTTCACTAGGACCGGGAGGAAAAATGGCTACCTCTCTGTTTTGCGCAAAAATCACACTGAGAGCCAACAACTGACCACTTACGCAATGTGGACGTTTACGCTCATTCTTCAAAATAAAGGCCTGAAACTACGTCTAAAGGCTGTAGACACCTTAGGGAAGCCACAGAAAAAGGAATCTGGTTGATATCCCTTTCAATGGTCAATAGGGATGCATAGGAACACAGAGCTTCCAAATAAGAGTTTATTCCTGGTTGGATTTTTCTGAGGCTTTCGCCTGCAACATCAGTTCTGTTATACACAGACAATATTTTTACAGTTTTGGAAACATTAGACTGTTTCATATCCTAAGCTGTCAATTATATGCATATTCTAGCATCTGGTCCTGAGAAATAGGCTGTTTACTTTGGGAACGTTATTTTTCCAAAAATAAAAATAGTGCCCCCTAGCTTCAAGAGGTTGAAGTTCCCCAAAGCACACACATCCCTGGGTCGCTACTCTTTTCAGTTCTCTGCAGCTAGCAACTGGAACGAGCTGCAAAAAAACACTCAAACTGGACAGTTTTATTGCAATCTCTTCATTCAATGACTCAATGATGGACACTCTTACTGACACTTGTGGCTGCTTCATGTGATGTATTGTTGTCTCTACCTTGCCCTTTGTGCTGTTGTCTGTGGACAATAATGCTTGTACCATGTTTTGTGCTGATATAATTTTGTGCTGCTGCCATGTTGTGTTGCTACCGTGTTGTCATGTGTTGCTACTAAGTTGTGTTGTCATGTGTTGCTGCCATGCTGTGTGTTTGTCTTAGGTCTCTCTTTATGTAGTGTTGTGGTGTCTCTCTTGTCATGATGTATGTTTTGTCCCATATTTTCTTTTTCAATGCCAGCCGCCGTCCCCTCAGGAGCCCTTTTTCGTTTTGGTAGGCCATCATTGTAAATAAGAATTTGTTCTTAACTGAATTGCCTAGTTAAGGAAAATAAATAAAACAATGTGGTGGCCTTGAGATAGAAGCTATTTTTAAGTCTCTCGGTCTCAGCTTTGGTGCACCTATTCTGACCTTGCCTTCTGGATGGTAGCAAGGTGAACAGGTCGTGGCTTGGGTGGTTGATGTCCTTGATGATCTTTTTGGCCTTGCTTTGACATCGGGTGCTGTAGGTGTCCTGAAGGGCAGGCAGTGTGCCCCCGGTGATGTGTTGGGCAGACCTCACCACCCTCTGGAGAACCCTGTGGTTGCAGACGGTGCGGTTGCCGTACCAGGCGGTGATACAGCCTGATAGGAGGCTCTGAATGGTGCTTCTGTAAAAGTTTGTGAGGGTCTTAGGGGGCAAGCCAAATTTCTTCAGCCTCCTGAGGTTGAAGAGGCGCTGTTGCACCTTCTTCACCACACTGTCTGTGTGGATGGACCATTTCAGATTGTCAGTGATGTGTACAGAACGGAAGTTGATGCTTTTCACCTTCTCCACTGTGGCCCCGTCGATGTAGATGGGGGCGTGCTCCCTCTTGAAGTCAACGATCTGCTCCTTTGTTTTGTTGAGGGAAAGATTATTTTCCTGGCACCACTCTGCCAGGGCCCTCATCTCCTCACTGTAGGCTGTCTCATTGTTGGTAATCAGGCCTACCACTGTTGTGTCGTCTGCAAACTTGATGATTGAGTTGGAGACGTGCGGGGCCACGCAGTCATGGGTGAACAGGGAGTGCAGGAGGGGGCTGAGTAAGCACCCTTGTGGGATGAGCTTAGTGTAGGTGGTGTTGCCTACCTTCACCACATGAAGGCGGCCCGAAGTCCAGGACCCAGTTGCACAGGGCGGGGTTCAGACCCAGGGCCCCGAACTTAATGATGAGCTTGGAGGGTACTATGGTGTTGAAGGCTGAGCTGTAGTCAATGAAAAGGCATTCTTACATAGGTATTCCTCTTGTCCAGGTGGGATAGGGCAGTGTGCAGCTCGATGGCGATTGCATTGTCCGTGGATCTATTGGAGCAGTATGCAAATTGAAGTGGGTCTATGGTGTCGGGAAAGGTGGAGTTGACATACTCCTTAACTAGCCTCTCAAAGCACTTCATGATGACAGAAGTGAGTGATATGGGGCGAAAGTAATTTAGTTCTGTTACCTTTGCTTTCTTGAGTATCTTAATGTAATAAACTGTAACAGTTTTCTATTAAAATTGAAAAAAAGCAAGACTGTCTGGGAGTGGTCTGAGAGGGGAGGGAAAACTGAAAACTAGCTGTTATTGGCAGAGAGGTTTGGAACTCTTATTGTTCTACGAACCAATTTGCCCCCGACCCTCCGTTGATCAATATTAACACATTTATCACCACACAAAACTCTCGCACATGCAAACCTGCTGATTAGAAGGTCCTGTGTCAAGAAATAAAATGGATCAACAACAAAAAAATCACACTTTTACAGTGCTAGTTTTATCAGCTGGACAAAGCTCAATGTTCTGGTACAATACAACCAACGTTAACTCCAGCTGCAAAGCAGAATAGATAGAATTTGGTCTCTAATTTGGTGGATTTAATTTGTCATGCCATCATCGTAACTATCTCCTTTTCATCTTGCACAGTACACAGAACAGTAGGCTACTGTAGCCATAGGTTAGGCCAGTTGGACAGTCTACTGATGTTTACAGTGTTTGTACCTTTCACCTTTCATTTTTATTTATTTAACTGGGCAAGTCAGTTAAGAGCAAATTCTTATTTACAATGACGGCCTATCCCGGCCAAACCCTAACCCAGATGACGCTGGACCAATTGTGCACCGCCCTATGGGACTCCCAATCACGGTCAGTTGTGACACAGCCTGGAAACAAACCAGGGTCTGTAGTGATGCCTCTAGCACTGAGATACAGTGCCTTAGACCGCTGCACCACTCGGGAGCCCACTTATTAAGCTCACGTTATTAAGCTCACGTTATTCCATTATAACCAGGAATGGTTGAGAACCACACTTGTGTGACAATTTAAATTTCGTCTCCCCAAGTTAATGCCTTCAGGCTTTAGCTCAGTGGGCTAATACACTCTAGTGGAGTGCAGAGTAGACCCGAGGGGTATAAGACAAAACAGGATCAATGAGTTAGCCAACCATCTTTGGTAAACCACCAGAAATAACAATTTATTTTCGGGTTCAATAAGAAAGCTAGACTTATGTGTCTTTGGTTGATGAGTCAATTAGACCATGTCAATTTCAAGCTCACTATTTCAGAATATTTAGGCAAGTTTGCTGGTTAAGTCATTAATCCTGCTTTGTAGTATGCCCCTCTGGGGTCAACACTTGTTGATCACACCATCATCACTATCAGGAATCATTCCTTGCTGTTATTGTTGCAATTCCACTGTACCTCAAAATACTAACAGAAGAACAAATGCAAACACAAATGCATTGAACATTCATTCTGTTCATCCTCCTCATTAGGGATGAGGCCAGCCGAGTTGCCATTTGGTTGTATCGTCAGGGAGGTCTGGGTGGCCGGTGAGGGCGAGAGATGCTCTTTGATGCAGATCTTTGGCACTGGGTACTATAATGGACGGGCCACTCATCGTTGGTAAATTTGCTACTGATTTGGCTGACAGCCATGAATATCTAAGATGTAAAATTTCAACAGTCAGGAGACTACTGATATCACCTACTCAGCTGCACGATTCCTTATTAAAATCACCAAGGACATTAAAATTATTTTGCAATAGCGTCTAATTTCGTCAATATCGTCATCTCTCTCATGATTATGGTGGACACATTTAATTCCCAATTACTAATTGCTCTTTTGACCAGTTAGATCAAACCTGAAAAACATCTGGTGTCAAAAAATCTGATTTGATTGGTCAAAAGACCAATTAGCGGACAAAAAAGATCTGAATTAGGCTGCCTGTGTAAACATAACCCACGGCGCGAGGATTACACAAGAATGTAGGCCTATAGTTTGTGTCCAGCCCCTGCCCATAAACTACACTACTCCTGCCCCCTCCAGTTACAACAGCCTATGGATACAGTAGCATATGAATACAGTACCAAATGTGGTGTAGAGACTCTATAGGACGAGTTCAGTTCAGTTCTACTCCAGGTGGTAATTGTAAGGTTGCCCCAACAGTAAGTTTAAAGAACATTTGTGGCAAAACCTAAATGTCCTGTTGTTTGTTTTACATAGTAGGCAGCTCACATCACGCCAGATCTCTCTAGTCATCCCTGGGATTCTAACCGGCAACCTAAGGTTACTGGTCCGCCTCTCTAACCTCAAGGCTACCCTCCGCCATAAAATGTCATCTTGTTTACTTGTTTATTGATTGATTCATAGCTAATGAAAACAACACTTATGCCTTATTGTGTTTGTGTAATGAAATGTAATGTAAAATTGCAAAGTAAGGGATCATTTTGTTTCAATATTTTGTTGCCTGGTTATAGACCTATTGTCATACAGAGTAACAACATTGCAAATATGGTCAGATTCACTGTCTGACAAGACTGGATAAGGGGAACATAGTACACATACAGTATACCCTACAACCACATCTCATTTTTTAAATATAACTTTAACATACAGTGCCTTCGGAAAGTATTCAGACCCCTTGACTTTTTCCAACTTTTGTTACATTACACCATTATTCTAAAATATATATTTTTAAAAAATCCTCAGCAATCTACAGACAATATACCACATAATGACAAAGTGAAAACAGGTTTTTAGACATTTTACCAAATGTATTACAAATATGAAACCCTTTGCAATGAGACTTGAAATTGATCGTCCTTGAGATGTTTCTACAACTTGATTGGAGTACACAGTTAAATAAAGGTTAAATAGAAGAGAAAAATAAATAAAAAAATAGGTCAATTAAATTGATTAGACAATTTTTATAGACACAACTGTCTATAAAAAGGTCCCACAGTTGACAGTGCATGTCACAGCAAAATCCATGAGGTTGAAAGAATTGTCCGTAGAGCTCCGAGACAGGATTGTGTCGAGGCACAGATCTGGGGAAGGGTACCAAAAAAATTATGCAGCATTGAAGGTCCCCAAGAACACAGTGGCCTCCATTCTTAAATGGAATAAGTTAGGAACCACCAAGACTCTTTCTAGAGATGGCCACCCGGCCAAACTGGACAATTGGGGAGAAAGGCCTTGTTCAAGGAGGTGAACAAGAACCCAATGGTCACTCTTACGGAGATCTAGAGTTCCTCTGTGGAGATGGGAGGAAACCTGGCACAATCTCTACGGTGAAGCATGGTGGTGAAGCATCTCCTTGAGTGGCCCAGCCAGAGCCTGGACTTGACCTGAAAATAGCTGTGCAGCAACACTCCCCATCCAACCTGACAGAGCTTGAGAACAGAGACAGAGAACAATGGGAGAAACTCAGCGAATACAGGTGTGCCAAGCTTGTAGTGCCATACCCAAGAAGCCTCAAGGTTGTAATCGCTGCCAAAGGTGCTTCAACAAAGTACTGAGTAAAGGGTCTGAATACTTATGTAAATGTATATTTCAGTTCTTTATTTTTATTTGCAAAAATACAAAAATAAAACTTTTTTCTTTGTCATTATGGGGTATTGTGTGTAGATGAGGAAAAAAACACTACATTTTAGGGTAAGCCTGTAAGGTAACAAATTATGGAAAAGGTCAAGGGGTTTGAATACATTCCGAAGGCACTGTAAAATCCCTATAGATTACAATGACCGCAAAATCAAATTTCATATATGCCTGGAAATGTTTGGGGCTATAATAGGCATATATATATATATATATATATATATATTTTTTTTTTAAATCACAATTTTCAAATAAGCCTACTAACCCAAGTTTCTTATCAAAATATTAGGCTAACGATGACACCAAGAAAATACAGCCAAAACTGACAAATGTAGGCTGCGCCACAAATACTAGAAATAGTTATGCTGTATTGAAAAGACATGTAAATATACTCACTCAATTAAACAGCTTCTCAAACTGTCAATAAATGTAATTCTGCAGGTATTGTTTTTTGAATAACGTGGGTATCCTATGATGGCTCAACAACATTAAAGTATAGGCCTATTTTACAGAACATCTTATAAAAAAGTACAATAGAATGCCTGACAAATATTACACAGTAAGAAATTCTTTACATTGACCTCTTATCTTTCTTTGACCGGGATCCGATCGCGTTTTATCGATAATGCTCCATTTAAAGGTCGTTTCCGATTGAGCTGACATACTGTATATGCGGTGTTTACTGTGAACGCAGGAATATAGCCGTTAAATGGTGCATTTCCGCAAAGCATGATGGGATTGAATCCTGGCCTAAGCGGTAAAAGTTGCAAACACACTTTTTGTGGTTGGTAGCATAAGGGCACCTTTAAACCAGACAAATGGATGCGTGACAAAAATGATTAGGAATCCAGAACATTGCGATCATCAAGTATCCTCCCTGGTCAGAAAAAAGGCATGGTTCCGTTCCAGTCGATGGCAGCTCCCTCCCATTTGGTCCTAATGGCCATCTCTACAGAGGGAAACCTCTTCTCTGGGTCTCCCTGGGTGTCCTTGATCCCTACCTCCCAGTGGTGGGAGTGAGTGTCTGGAACAAGAGAGGTGTTAATTAACAGTAAAGACATGAGTGCTGAATCCCAATCAACCCCTAGCCCCTAACCTCTAGGCACTTGTGTAGATCTGAGAGGGTTGAATAAGTGTAAGCAGGGAATAATTCTGGGCCCTATGCCCATTGCTACTTGTGAGATGACAATCAAGCCATCATTTAGCTTTGATAAGCAAAAGTGTAATCAATTAGACCAATCAATTAAGATACAATAAAATTCACATGATACATTATATTATACTCAATATTGAGACTGAGGGGTAAATGTATGTGAATATATCAAATGATAGTCAGAGATACAGGTGCATGTAGTCCATCCTACCAATGGTCAGCAGGGCTGTGCTTTGTTGCGATGGCTGGCCATTGTAGAAGTACATGTGGAACAGGTGCTCCATCTTCCAGTCAGAGAGCAGGGAGCGGTTGGGACTGAAGAGGACGCTGTAGGTGCCATTGATACTGCACACCCAAATGGGCAACTTTGGTGTTTTCAGCATGCTTCCAACCTAGAGGGCGCCATAGGGCACAGATGAGATCTACACCTGGACCCAATATTTACAAAGCGTCTCAGAGTAGGAGTGCTAATCTAGGATCAGGTCCCCCATGTCCATGTAGCTTTGTTAAAATTGGGGAGACTTGGTCTAAAAGGCTAACTTGATCCTCGATCAGCACTCCTGCTTTGCGACGCTTTATGGATATCGGCCCAGAGCAGTGCATCTCATCCTTTTTTGATACAAGGGACCAGCAAGCTATGATCCTGCCTCTTTGGAGGACTGCAGATCAAAATGAACACTGTATAACTGACAAAATCAGTGTTAACTAAGCATCTGGGGTTCCGATTAGCAACATCCTAAGGACCGGTGCCGGGCCATGGATAGAGAAACACTGATCAAGGAGATCTATTGAGTCATTTCTAGTAGCTCAGCCTCAGCCCTTAAATGACTAATGAAAGATCAAAGGACGGGCTGAGAAAGTATGGAGAGTTTAGTGCCTGTGGGACCACCATGATAACTTTGGAAGAGTGATGCTGATCAATAGATCAAAGATTGACAGGCAGGCAGACAGACGAACAGATAGACTGTAGAGCTGTAGATGCAGTAGATGCAGGGTCAGCAGCAGGTTATTGTCTCATGACAAAATGAATAATTAGCTGGCGAGTGCGCACGAGATTCGGTTCTGGGTGCTGAGATTAGCAGCAGTTACAAAAAGACAGGAAGGCACTGTTACTGTACCATGGGCAGCTTTGTACGTTCCAGCAGCTCGCGGCTCCAGTGCAGGTAGCCTACGGCACTGCGAGCCAGGACCCCGTGAAGCGGCTTCTCCAGAGGGCTCCCGTCGTCACCACACTGCAGAGTTCCATTGAATACATTGGGACTGGCTCGGCCAGTTAGCAGAAGATTCATTAGTGCCTGGTGAATACATAGAGACACAGCAGACGCATGATGCTTGTGTGATGGCTAAGCCATATTCCAATACAAAGCAATAGCTATTTACTGTATATAATGATATAATGGAATCTGTTTTTGCACAATAACACATTTATGCCAGGAGGTCTATCTTGAGGGAGGGCATAAAGCAGGCTCTTTTAAACTGCTGTGCTGCCTGCTGCTATCAACTGTTGGTAAAGCAAGGCGTTGCTGCTATAGCAACTGTTGATCAAGCAAGGTGTTTGTGCATGAAGCCCACAAGCAAGAGTATGGCCCACAAAGAAACACTCCTCGCACTTACCTGACGACACACAAAGTTGCCAAGGCTCAAATGAAGCAAGTGGGAGGTGGTACAGTCAAGATCCTCCCTCAACCTTCCAAAAAAGATGCCTTGATTTAGTTAGTGAGTTCATCTTTTCTCTCCAATCATGAGATGAATAGAAAATGTCCAGATTATTCAATTATATTGTTGTCAGGATGGTGTGTAACACCACAAAGTATTTTCTTACATAGAACATACATACTGTATTAACTGTCTTTACATTTCCTGAATGATTCACAAACCACAATGCACCTATCATTAAATGGTTGGTGCATTGTGGCTGTCGCTAAGGAGTCGCAAGTGTCAAACGCACGTTAGTTTGCAATTTCGTCATGTAAAAACTGGCACACTAACATTTTTCAACCCTTACACCAGGCTCGGCAATTTAACCTTAACATCAGGGCCCAGATTCACAAAACCTTAAGAAAAAAAAAATATTCTTAACTCTATACTTAAGAAGAAACTTGGAAATATTTGAGGTGTGACCTTAAAAATGTGCGCCAATATGCCAATTTCAGTCAGCACAACTAGGGATATTTAAGGTCGACCAAAAGCTGGTGTTAGTGGTAACGCAATAAGGTTAAGGCATTGATTTTGCCAGAGGAGGTGCACACAGTAGCCTTATGTACCTCACCAATATTTTATTAAAATATCACAAGCAGCAAAACAGTTTGCATTGACCTTTTTTATTTATATTGGACATTCATTTTTGTCCAGCTTCTGTGAAAAGTTTGGAGTCATTATGTGTGACACCCATTGCATGAACGGTGTCAGTGACTGCACTATAAGAAGCCTGTTCAGGAACATCAAGTTATTTATAGACTGCTTATTGTTGGTCATTTATCATTTTGTAAAAACAAATGCATCTTCCACTTTCTGGACCTACAGTAACTGTCAAATCTTGGAAATTCCGATCGCTGTGGTGCTGCATCCACTTGTAGGCTATATTTGCCTGTTTGTTTACCTTTCATGTGGAAAAGTCATACTAGCCATATCAATTCCGATGGTAGGCTATAGCCATACTGTATATTTATTTGGGAGCAGTATAATGGTGTGTACATTACCCCTTTATTTTTATATTGGATATTTTTCCAGCTCCTGTGAAAAGTATGGATGTGCGTAAAACCCGCCATAGACTAAGTTGTCTTAATAGTATATGCCCACGGGGCATGTAACTATATTTAGACATAGCCTACTAATAATTTATTAGTGAATGATTGTCTTTTTAGGTCTTATTAATAGTGAATTTAATCTTGCTAATTGAAGTTGGACATGTCCATGGCTCAGACATAATGCATTTTACAGTAGGCCTATATCAGTGCAAACAGAGGCAACATGCCTAAAAGGGGCACAGGAGCACGTGCCCCCTCAGGTTTGTCCTGTTAACACACACACAAAAGCTTTAGAACACCTACTCATTCAAGAGTTTATTTTGACTATTTTCTACATTGTGACGACTTCAAAGTAATTCAAAATAATTAAATAACACACACATGGAATAATGTACTAACCAAAAAAAAGTGTTAAACAAATCAAAATATATTTTATATTTGAGATTCTTCAAATAGCTACCCTTTGCCTTGATAACAGCTTTGCACACTCTTGGCATTTTTTTCAACCAGCTTCACCTGGAATGCTTTTCCAACAGTCTTGAAGGAGTTCCCACATATGCTGAGCACTTGCTTTTCCTTCACTCTGCAGTCCGACTCATCCCAAACTATCTCATTTGGGTTGAGGATGGGGGATTGTGGAGGTCAGGTCATCTGATGCAGCAGTCCATCACTCTCCTCCTTGGTAAAATAGCCGTTACACAGCCTGGAGGTGTGTTAGGTCATTGTCCTGTTGAAAAACAGATTATAGTCCCACTAAGCCCAAACCAGATGGGCTGGCATGTCGCTGCAGAATGCTGTGGTAACCATGCTGGTTAAGTGTGCCTTGTAACGGTTTTGACTTGAGTTTATTGTTTATAGGGGTGCCAGGTAGGTTGTGCCTACCAGAGAAAATATTGATTTCTCCTTTTGGTTTAGAAGGGAATGAGTCTCGTCTGGTCCGTCAAGTCTACACCAATACAAAGGACTTATGTAGAAAGTCAGGATGGACATACACTTTTCACAAACCCTTAAAACATTGGAAATAACTTCCAAACAATTGTATTATTTTGCATGGGTTGTATTAACATAAATGATCACACAATAATATAACAAATAATGAGCTCTGGTTCCTCCAGAAAAGTCCTGTACCTTGGGCCTAAAAGAGTCCAGCCCGGTAAAGGAGTTCAGGGAACTCAAGTGACCTTAGTCACGCAATGTTTGTCCGTTCATGAAAGTGTAGCGTAAACCTAATCTCAATCATACAATCAAAATATCAACTATTTTACCACACAAGCATAAAGCGTATCAAATCTTAATACGTTTTCAACTACAACTGACCGCATAAATTATCACGGTATACATCACACTAAAACAAATGAAATACCATATGCAAAAAAGTTGTGGTCAATCAGACAATCCTATCCGCCAACAGAGGAGAAAGGCCATGAAGAACCAGCGGAGAACAACTGAGATGTGTAGTCCAAAGGAAACAATGAGTGGATCCGATCCTGTTTAAACTTGAGACAAGGCTACAAAGCACACTTTAAATATAACAAAACAAACGGAGTAAAGAAGCTTTGGAAGTGACAGTTGAACACATTCTCATTAGCGTCTCCATCGCAACCCCACTTTTTGCACAGCTGATGCTGGCTATTTAATTGGGAATTAAAGGGAAGCGCCCTATTGGAAGGAGAAGCACTGAGACGGTTCAGGCAAATTCAGAGTCGTCACAACCTTGAATTCTAAATACAGTGGGGCAAAAAAGTATTCAGTCAGCCACCAATTGTGCAAGTTTTCCCACTTAAAAAGATGAGAGAGGCCTGTAATTTTCATCATGGGTACACTTCAACTATGACAGACAAAATGAGAGAAAAAAAATCCAGAAAATCACATTGTAGGATTTTTAATGAATTTATTTGCAAATTATGGTGGAAAATAAGTATTTGGTCACCTACAAACAGATTTCTGGCTCTCACAGACCTGTAACTTCTTCTTTAAGAGGCTCCTCTGTCCTCCACTCATTACCTGTATTAATGGCACCTGTTTGAACTTGCTATCAGTATAAAAGACACCTGTCCACAACCTCAAACAGTCACACTCCAAACTTCACTATGGCCAAGACCAAAGAGCTGTCAAAGGACACCAGGAACAAAATTGTAGACCTGCACCAGGCTGGGAAGACTGAATCTGCAATAGGTAAGCAGCTTGGTTTGAAGAAATCAACTTTGGGAGCAATTATTAGGAAATGGAAGACATACAAGACCACTGATAATCTCCCTCGATCTGGGGCTCCACGCAAGATCTCACCCCGTGGGGTCAAAATGATCACAAGAACGGTGAGCAAAAATCCCAGAACCACACGGGGGGACCTAGTGAATGACCTGCAGAGAGCTGGGACCAAAGTAACAAAGCCTACCATCAGCAACACACTACGCCGCCAGGGACTCATGGGAGCCAGTTTCATCATAGCACTTGATGGTTTTTGCTGCTGCATTTTGAAGAAACTTTCAAAGTTCTTGAAATGTTCCGTATTGACTGACCTTCATGTCCTAAAATAATGATGGGCTGTCGTTTCTCTTTGCTTATTTGTTCTGTTCTTGCCATAACATAGACTTGGTCTGTTACCAAATATCTTCTGTATACCCCCCTACCTTGTCACAACACTGACACTGATTGGCTCAAACGCATTAAGAAGGAAAGAAATTCCATAAATTAACTTTTAAGAAGGCACACCTGTTAATTGAAATGCATTCCAGGTAACTACCTCATGAAGCTGGTTGAGAGAATGCCAAGAGTGTGCAAAGCTGTCATAAAGGCAAAGGGAGGCTCTTTGAAGAATCTCAAAGATAACATATTTGATTTGTAAAAAAAAAAATGGGTTACTACATGATTCCATATGTGTTATTTCATAGTTTTGACGTCTTCACTATTATTCTACAATCTAGAAAATAGTAAAAATAAAGAAAAACCCTGAAATTAGTAGGTGTTCTAAAACATTTGATCGGTCGTGTATGTATGTCTGTATTTATGTATATATACAGTGCCTTGCGAAAGTATTTGGCCCCCTTGAACTTTGCGACCTTTTGCCACATTTCAGACTTCAAACATAAAGATATAAAACTGTATTTTTTTGTGAAGAATCAACAACAAGTGGGACACAATCATGAAGTGGAACGACATTTATTGGATATTTCAAACTTTTTGAACAAATCAAAAACTGAAAAATTGGCCGTGCAAAATTATTCAGCCCCTTTACTTTCAGTGCAGCAAACTCTCTCCAGAAGTTCAGTGAGGATCTCTGAATGATCCAATGTTGACCTAAATGACTAATGATGATAAATACAATCCACCTGTGTGAATTCAAGTCTCCGTATAAATGCACCTGCACTGTGATAGTCTCAGAGGTCCGTTAAAAGCGCAGAGAGCATCATGAAGAACAAGGAACACACCAGGCAGGTCCGAGATACTGTTGTGAAGAAGTTTAAAGCCGGATTTGGATACAAAAAGATTTCCCAAGCTTTAAACATCCCAAGGAGCACTGTGCAAGCGATAATATAGAAATGGAAGGAGTATCAGACCACTGCAAATCCACCAAGACCTGGCCGTCCCTCTAAACTTTCAGCTCATACAAGGAGAAGACTGATCAGAGATGCAGCCAAGAGGCCCATGATCACTCAGGATGAACTGCAGAGATCTACAGCTGAGGTGGTAGACTCTGTCCATTGGACAACAATCAGTCGTATATTGCACAAATCTGGCCTTTATGGAAGAGTGGCAAGAAGAAAGCCATTTCTTAAAGATATCCATAAAAAGTGTCGTTTAAAGTTTGCCACAAGCCACCTGGGAGACACACCAAACATGTGGAAGGAGGTGCTCTGGTCAGATGAAACCAAAATTGAACTTTTTGGCAACAATGCAAAATGTTATGTTTGGCGTAAAAGCAACACAGCTGAACACACCATCCCCACTGTCAAACATGGTGGTGGCAGCATCATGGCTTGGGCCTGATTTTCTTCAGCAGGGACAGGGAAGATGGTTAAAATTGATGGGAAGATGGATGGAGCCAAATACAGGACCATTCTGGAAGAAAACCTGATGGAGTCTGCAAAAGACCTGAGACTGGGACGGAGATTTGTCTTCCAACAAGACAATGATCCAAAACATAAAGCAAAATCTACAATGGAATGGTTCAAAAATAAACATATCCAGGTGTTAGAATGGCCAAGTCAAAGTCCAGACCTGAATCCAATCGAGAATCTGTGGAAAGAACTGAAAACTGCTGTTCACAAATGCTCTCCATCCAACCTCACTGAGCTCGAGCTGTTTTGCAAGGAGGAATGGGAAAAAATGTCAGTCTCTCGATGTGCAAAACTGATAGAGACATACCCCAAGCGACTTACAGCTGTAATCGCAGCAAAAGGTGGCGCTACAAAGTATTAACTTAAGGGGGCTGAATCATTTTGCACGCCCAATTTTTCAGTTTTTGATTTGTTAAAAAAGTTTGAAATATCCAATAAATGTCGTTCCACTTCATGATTGTGTCCCACTTGTTGTTGATTCTTCACAAATAATCAGTTTGAAGCCTGAAATGTGGCAAAAGGTCGCAAAGTTCAAGGGGGCCGAATACTTTCGCAAGGCACTGTATATATATATATATATATATATATATATATATATATATACACACAGACACAGACACACACACATACACACACACACACACACACATACTACATTTGTTGTTTCTCTCTAATACGACTAGCCACCTAGCAATTTTATGAAGTTGGCTTTAGTTAGCCCAGATAGGTTCCCATTCTCCCAGCCTCCAAGAAGATATTTCAGGCTATCAATCAAGTTAGTTAGACAGACTAGCTACTCTATCTTAAATCAAATAACATTTTATTGGTCACATACACATGGTTAGCAGATGTTAATGCTAGTGTAGCGAAATGCTTGTGCTTCTAGTTCCAACAATGCAGTACTATCTAACAAGTAATCTAACAAATTCACAACAACTACCTAATACACACAAATCTAAAGGGGTGAATGAGAATATGTACATATAAATATATGGGTGAGTGATGGCCGTGTGGCATAGGCACGATGCAGTAGATGGTGTAGAACAGTATATACATATGAGATGAGTAATGTAGGATATGTAAACATTATTAAAGTGGCATTATTTAAGGTGGCTAGTGATACCTTTATTAAGTCCATTTATTAAAGTGGCCAGAGATTTGAGTCTGTATGCTGACAGCAGCCTCTCTATGTTAGTGATGGCTGTTTAACAGTCTGATGGCCTTGAGATAGAAGCTGTTTTTCAGTCTCTCGGTCGCAGCTTTGATGCACCTGTACTGACCTCGCTTTCTGGATGGTAGCGGGGTGAACAGGCAGTGGCTCAGGTGGTTGTTATCCTTGATGATCTTTTTGGCCTTCCTGTGACATCAGGTGCTGTAGGTGTCCTGGAGGGCAGGTAGTTTGGCCCCGGTGATGAGCTGTGCAGACCGCACTATCCTCTGGAAAGCTTTGCGGTTGAGGGCGGTGCAGTTGCCGTACCAGGCGGTGATACAGCCCAACAGGATGCTCTCAATTGTGCATCTGTAAAAGTTTGTGAGTGTTTTATGTGACAAGCCAAATTGCTGTTGCGCCTTCTTCACCACACTGTCTGTGTGGGTGAACCATTTCAGTTTGTCCGTGATGTGTATGTCGAGGAACTTAAAACTTTCCACCTTCTCCACTGCTGTCCCGTCAATGTGGATGGGGGGGTTCTCCCTCTGCTGTTTCCTGAAGTCCACAATCATCTCCTTTGTTTTGTTGATGTTGAGTGAGAGGTTATTTTCCTGACACCACACTCCGAGGGCCCTCATCTCCTCCCTGTAGGCTGACTCGTCGTTGTTGGTAATCAAGCCTACCACTGTAGTGTCGTCTACAAACTTGATGATTGAGTTTGAAGAGTGCATGGCCACGCAGTCATGGGTGAACAGGGAGTACAGGAGAGTGCTGAGATCGCACCCTTGTGAGGCCCCAGTGTTGAGGATCAGAGGGGTGGAGATGTTGTTTCCTACCTTCACCACCTGGGGGCGGCTCGTCAGAAAGTCCAGGACTCAGTTGCACAGGGCGGGATAGAGACCTAGGGTCTCGAGCTTAATGACGAGTTTTGAGTGTACTATGGTATTAAATGCTGAGCTCTGGTCAATGAACAGCATTCTTACATAGGTATTCCTCTTGTCCAGATGGGATAGGGCAGTGTGCAGTGTGATGGCGATTGCATCGTCAGTGGACCTATTGGGGTGATAAGCTAATTGGAGTGGGTCTAGAGTATCAGGTAGGGTGGAGGTGATATGCTCCTTGACTAGTCTCTCAAAGCACTTAATGATGACAGAAGTGAGTGCTACGGGGCGATGGTCGTTTAGTTCAGTTACCTTAGCTTTCTTGACAACAGGAACAATGGTGGCCATCTTGATGCATGTGTGGACAGCAGACTGGGATAGGGATTGATTGAATATGTCTGAGGACGCGGCTAGGGATGCTGTCTGGGCCGGCAGCCTTGCGAGGGTTAACACGTTTAAATGTTTTACTCATGTTGGCTACAGAGAAGGAGAGCCCACAGGCGTTGGTAGCAGGCCGTGTCAGTGGCACTGAATTGTCCTCAAAGCGATCAAAGAAGTTGTTTAATAGATGTCCGCGACTGGGCTGGTTTTCTTTTTGTAATCCGTGATTGACTGTAGACCCTGCCACATACGTCTCGTGTTTGAGCTGTTGAATTGTGACTCTACTTCGTCTCTAAAGTGATGCTTTGCTTGTTTTATTGCCTTGTAGAGGGAATAGCTGCATTGTTTGTATTAGGTCAGATTTCCGGTCGCCTTGCCATGATTAAGAGCGGTGGTTCGCGCTTTCAGTTTTGCTCGCATGCTGCCAGCAATCCACGGTTCCTGGTTATAAAATGTTTTAATAGTCACAGTGGGTACGACATCTCCAATGGACTTGCTAATAAACACGCTCACCGAGTCAGCGTATACATCAATGCTGTTGTCTGAGGCTGTCCGGAACATATCCCAGTCCATGTGATCGAAGCAATCCTGAAGCGTGGAATCGATTGGTCAGACCATAGTTGGACAGACCTGAGCGTTTCCTATTTTATTTTCTGTCTATAGGCTGGGAGCAACAAAATGGAGTCATGGTCCGATTTGCCGAAGGCAGGGCGGGGGAGGGCTTTGTATGCATTGCGGAAGTTAGAGTAGCAATTATCCAGAATGCTAGCAGCCTGTGTCGCGCATTCGATATGCTGATAGAATTTAGGAAGTCTCGTTCTCAGGTTAGCTTTGTTAAAATCCCCGGCTACAATAAACGCAGCCTCAGGATGCATGGTTTCCAGTTTACGTAGAGTCCAGTGAAGTTCTTTCAGGGCCAACAAGGTTGTTGTGATTACACCATGAGTCGTTAATCATAAGGCATACACCCCGCCCTCCTTCTTAACAGAGAGATGTTTGTTTCTGTCAGCGTGATGCATGAAGAAACATGCACCTGTACTGACTGACAACATATCCCAAGTGAGCCAAGTTTCTGTGAAACAGAGAATGTTGCAATCTCTGATGTCTCTCTGGAAGGCAACTCATGCCCTAATGTCGTTGACCTTGTTATCTAGAGATTGGACATTGGCGGGAAATATGCTCGGGAGCGGTGGATGGTGTGCTCGCCTTCTGAGTCTGACCAGTAGGCCGCTCCGTCTGCCTCTCCTGCGGTGACCGCGTTGTTTTGGGTCGACCTCTGGGATAAGATCGCATGTCCAGGGTGGAGGTCCGAACAAAGGATCCGCTTCGGGAAAGACGTATTCCTGGTTGTAATGTTGGTAAGTTGTCATCGCTTTTATATCCAAAAGTTCTTCCTGGATGTATGTAATAACACTTGAGATTTCCTGGGCTAACAATGTAAGAAATAATACATGAAATAATACATTAAAAAAACAAATAACTGCATAGTTTTCTAATGACCTGAAGCTGGGCGACCATCTCTGTCGGGGCCAAACGTCTTTGTTTCCTGGCAAGGTTGGCAAGGTTAGTACACTTTAGAAAAGCAAGCAATTACTAAATGTACTAAATGTCCTTTCAATCTTTTACCCAGACATTAGCAGAGATGCGGAGAACCATATTTAGTTCATTTAGAAAAACCAGCCAGCTCAAGAGGTATGCTTAGATATGTAGAGAAATATACAGAATTTTTTTAACATATAATTAAGCATAATAATTATGGCTCTAGATTTCAGGAAAAAGTGGTTTCAGGTGTTTGAAAAATGCTAAATTCTCCAATTTCCACCCGCCCAGCCATCATCACATACTTTTTCCCCCCTCAGACTTTTGCCCCTGAGTGGGAATGCTATGTTTAACAGCATATTTCCATCATGAAGCCATGCAATTATTTAGAACAATGTGGACTGCAAACATGTTCAAAATATTTAGCAAATATGGGATAGACCTACATTTTGTTATTTCGAATTGTAGTCGATGACACCGCAATACTTGCCTAGTTAAATTTTAAAAAAAGAAATACATGAAAGACAACTTGAAGCAACCACGTATTTAGCCATGGATTATGTTCTGATTAGTCAGTGAGGGGCCAAGCCTCGACACACCTACAACTTTTCCCCCCATCAAAACCAAGCACTTTCGTGCCACTGCCAGCTAATGCACCCATAATTCAGGTTGTGAAAATAGATAATAATAATCTGATACACCCCCGAACCTATAACGCTACCACCAGCACTAAGATTTACCATCGCGTTAGGTTTGTTAGAATAGAGCCAAGAGTGTAATCCACTCTTTGGGTTTGAATTGTTTAACTTGCCAATATTGGGTACATTCCAATGGGTTTTGGTTAGAAAATGCTATAGTCAGTGGTTGGCAGTGCTTGACTTGGGCAGGAGCTCACCGGTACTGAGTACCGGCACCTCAAATGTTTTACTGCTTGAGCTCCTGCACATCTCATAAAATATTAGCACAACATTATTGTGGAGCTCCTGCATCTAAATAATGAGTACCAGCACATATTTCATTCCAAGTCAAGCACTGGTGGTTGGTAACAGTGGGGAGGCAGGTAGCCTAGTGGTTAGACCAGTAACCGAAATGTTGCAAGATCGAATCCCCAAGCTGACAAAGTAAAAATCTGTTGTTCTGACCCTGAACAAAGCAGTTAACCCACTGTTCCTAGGCTGTCATTGAAAATAAGAATTTGTTCTTAACTGACTTGCCTAGTTAAATAAAGGTTACATTTTTTTAAATAAAAAAATAAATTTAAAAAACAGTGGCTAGGTAAACAAATCCAAAGCGTGGATTGCAGTCTCTCCTAATCCATCAATTGCTTTCAATTGATGGAACTCCGGTGTATTGGACTGGTGGTTGTATACCTGGTGATAGTCCTTGAAAAGATTAAGCTGTAGAGAAACAAGATGACTCCATGACTCCCCTCATCTTCAAACTGCAGGCAGGAGGGGGGAAAAAGAAACATGACACCATCCAAAACAGGTCATTTTGTATTGGTCCAGAAACTCTGGAACCTGGGCAGCCAGTAGTAGGAAATGTTACCCACATATTAACTAAAAATTACTTGTTTACTCACACACTGGATGTGCTCATGGACAAATTTCTTGACATCCTCTTTCCTGTTGAAACTAAAAAGCTGTAGCTGGAAATAAAGAGTGAAAAACAAATTATCAGTACACAGGATGGATGTCACTACACACGAGAGACATTTTCCAACTATTTTCCAGCAGAAGGTTTAGTGATGGTGAAAACTAGAACTTCATGATACATGAATAAAGGTCTTCACAGCCAGAAAACAGCTTAGCAGTCTATCTCAGTTGATTGGTTTGGGCTAGAATCTAGTCTAGAGGGTCTCGACATTCGACTCACTGAAATTGGACAAAGAAGTTACATACCCCATTCCCCAATGAGTGTGTTTATTATGACCACAGGCTATTTCAGGTCTGGACCCCTATTCATAAAGTGTCTCGGAGTAGAATCAATTTAGGATCAGTGTTGCCATTTAAATCATGATGAATAAGAGGGAGGACCTGATCTTATCATCAGCACTCCTACTCTTTGTGGATCATGCCCTGGCATGCAACTTATGATGGAGGCCATACTCTCTCAGTGAAGTTGTCCAGTTTGTAGTCCAGGTGGGGGGTGAAACAGTAGTCTGATGTCACTAAGGAGATGGTGGCGCTCCTTTCCTCACCAGCTGCCCACAGAATGTCAGTCAGAGCGACGGCCAGGGCCCTCTCCTGCTCCTTCTCACCCACCTCACTCAGACTGGGCAGGAGCAGAGACGGAGGGAGAGAGCACAGTCAACAGTCTCTTCACTTTTTCCCCCTTTGTCTTAATGGTCTGTCCTTTCTACCCAAGTGTACACTCGTTCACTCCTCCTCACACATTTACAGTTGAAGTCGGAAGTTTACACACACTTAGGTTGGAGTCATTAAAACCTGTTTTTCAACCAATCCACAAATTTCTTGTTAAAACCTCTTGAAACTAGGGGGCACTATTTTTGTTTTTGGAAAAATAACGTTCCCAAAGTAAACCGCCTATTTCTCAGGACCAAATGCTAGAATATGCATATAATAGACAGCTTAGGATAGAAAACACTCTAAAGTTTCCAAAACTGTCAAAATATTGTCTGTGAGTATAACAGAACTGATATTGCAGGCGAAACCCTGAGGAAAATCCAATCAGGAAGTGTCTCTTATTTTGAAACTGTTGTGTTCCTATGCACCCCTATTGGCCATTGAAAGGGATATCAACCAAATTCCCTTTTCTACGTATTCCCTAAGGTGTCTACAGCATTTTGACGTAGTTTCACGCTTTTATGTTGAAGAATGAGCGTAAACGACTACATTGCGTAAGTGGCCAGCTGATTCTTGCGTAAAAGACAGAGATAGTAATTTTTCCTCTCGCTCCTACTGAAAAGCCAATTGTCCCGGTTGATATATTATCCAATAGATATTTGAAAAACACCTTGAGGATTGATTATAAAAAACGTTTGCCATGTTTCTGTCGATATTATGGATATAATTTGGAATTTCTTTCTGCGTTGTCGTGACCGCTATTTCCAGTGGATTTCTGAACATAACGTGACCAACAAACGGAGGTGTTTTGGGTATAAAAATAATCTTTATGGAACAAAAGGAACATTTGCTGTCTAACCGGGAGTCTCGTCCATCATCCGAAGCTCATCAAAGGTAAACGGTTAATTTGATTGCTTTTCTGATTTTCGTGGCCAAGCTTCCTGCTGCTAGCTGGACATAATGCTATGCTAGGCTATCGATAAACTTACACAAACGCTTGTCTTGCTCTGGCTGTAAAGCATCATTTCAAAATTTGAGATGACAGGGTGATTAACAAAAGGCTAAGCTGTGTTTCACTATATGTCACTTGTGATTTCATGAATATGAATATTTTCTAGAAATATTTTCTGACCGGTGCGCTATGCTAATTAAGTGTAGTTGATGACAATTCTCCCGGATCCGGGATGGGTAGTTCCAAGAGTTAACAAACTATAGTTTTGACAAGTCGGTTAGGACATCAACTTTGTGCATGACACAAGTAATTTTTCCAACAATTGTTTACAGACAGATTATTTATCTTATTCACTGTATCACAGTTCCAGTGGGTCAGAGGTTTACATACACTAAGATGACTGTGCCTTTAATTAAACATTATGGAAAATTCGATAAAATTATGTCATGGCTTTAGAAGCTTCTGATAGGCTAATTTACATCATTTGAGTCAATTGGAGGTGTACCTGTGGATGTATTTCAAGGCCTGCCTTAAAACTCAGTGCCTCTTTGCTTGACATCATGGGAAAATCAAAAGAAATCAGCCAAGACCTCAGAAAAAAATTGTAGACCTCCACAAGTCTGGTTCATCCTTGGGAGCCTAATGCCTGAAGGTACCACATTCATCTGTACAAACAATAGTACGCAAGTATAAACACCATGGGACCACGCAGCCGTCATACTACTCAGGAAGGAGACGCGTTCTGTCTCCTAGAGCGAAAAGTGCAAATCAATCCCAGAACAACAGCAAAGGACCTGGTGAAGATGCTGGAGGAAACAGGTACAAAATTATCTATATCCACAGTAAAACAAGTCCTATATCGACATAACCTGAAAGGCCACTCAGCAAGGAAGAAGCCACTGCTCCAAAAAACACCATAAAAAAGCCAGACTACAGTTTGCAACTACACATGGGGACAAAGATCGTACTTTTTGGAGAAATGTCCTTTGGTCTGATGAAACAAAAATAGAACTGTTTGGCCATAATGACCATCGTTATGTTTGGAAGAAAAAGGGGGAGGCTTGCAAGCCGAAGAACCACATCCCAACCGTGAAGCACGGGTGTGGCAGCATCATGTTGTGGGGGTGCTTTGCTGCAGGAGGGACTGGTGCACTTCACAAAATAGATGGCATCATGTGATAGGAAAATTATGTGGATATATTGAAGCAACATCTCAAGACATCAGTCAGGAAGTTAAAGCTTGGTCGCAAATGGGTCTTCCAAATGGACAATGGCCCCAAGCATACTTCCAAAGTTGGCAGAACTGAAAAACCGTGTGTGAGCAAGGAGGCCTACAAACCTGTGTCACACCCTGACCTTAGAGATCCTTTTAATTCTCTATGTTTGGTTAGGTCAGGGTGTGACTTGGGTGGGCAATCTATGTGTTCTATTTCTTTGTTGGCCGGGTATGGTTCCCAATCAGAGGCAGCTGTCTATCGTTGTCTTTGATTGGGGATCATACTTAGGCAGCCTGTTTTCCATCTTAGTTTGTGGGATCTTGATCTTGTTAGTTTCTGTATAGCCTGCAGAACTTTGTTTGTTTTTTCTTGTTTTTTTTGTGTTAATTTTTAATAAAAGTAAGATGTTCGCCTACGACGCTGCTCCTTGGTCTAATTCATCTTTAAACGAGCGTAACAACCTGAGTCAGTTACACCAGCTCTGTCAAGAGGAATGGGCCAATATTCACCGAACTTATTGTGGGAAGCTTGTGGAAGGCTACCGAAACATTTGACCCAGTTAAACAATTTAAAAGGCACTGCTACCAAATACTAATTGAGTGTATGTAAACTTCTGACCCACTGGGAATGTGATGAAATTAATAAAAGCTGTAATAAATCATTCTCGCTACTGTTATTCTGACAATTCACATTCTTAAAATAAAGTGGTGATCCTAACTGACCTAAAACAGCGAATTATTTATATATATATATATTTTTTTTTGTTTACTGGGATTAATTGTCAGGAATTGTGAAACCGAGTTTAAATGTATTTGGCTAAAGTGTATGTCAACTTCCGACTTCCGACTTCCGACCAACTGTAAATGCATTGTACTGGTGTAAGACAAGTTTCATCCATATTTCTTTTATCAGTCCTTTCCTTTTAAGAGAAGAGAACAAGTGCATGCTACGGTAAAAATGACTATTGAGACGCAGGGCTAAGACTATGGCCTCCGACCCATCCATGTCCAAGGAGCAGGCATAGTGTGAAAATGAATTTGACTGTTTCTAGTTGGGTGACGTTCGAATGGGTTTCATTTGACTTGATTCGGTCAAATTTGAGCCATTTTCTCACCTTTGCAGTCTGCAACAGTCTGAGTTGGTCTGGCGGGTGAAGAGCAAGTATTTGATAATGTTCGCTTGGACCACCATTTGAATGGCACGGGATCCTCCCTAAAGAAAAAATATGCTGTTTCATTAAAACTACTGTTGAACAAAATGCCTTGAGTTTGGCCTTAAGGAAAAATAAATGGATTATGACTTTAGGAACTTTTCCTACACGAGTTCCCTGTTTGAGGAAGATCCTTTACAGTATCGCTAATTTTACCTTCCGAGTCATGGTTTAATTCTCGTTCCTAATCTTGTACAGGCAGCCGTTTAACATTAAGTCACATTTAACACTAAACATTAAATCACCTTATTATGTGAGACCAGACACCTTGACACATCCTAAGATAATGGTGACACTGGTCTATAATTAAGTCTAACAGCAACTGGCTAATGGTGTAACTGATTGATGATTTCACACCCAGAAAACAGCTTAGCAATCTATCTCAGTTGATTGGTTTGGGCTAACCTCTAGTCTAGAGGGTCTCGACATCCGACTCACTGAAATTGGACAAAGAAGTTACATACCCCATTACCCAATGAGTGTGTGGAACCTAATCCTACTACAGTTAAGAGATAGGGGTAGGGCTACATTTGATTAATGAAGACATGTACGTGTAGCAGTATGGGTCTCAGGACTGAGGCATCACAAGGAGGGGGGCGGCATTATTTCAGAACTACAGATAAGACCCCGGTCTCCGATTGCAACTGTTATATAACGGTCTGATCTTTTCAGCTTGTAGGAATATCAACTGTCGATTCTCTGACTGGGATAACAACTGTGTCATCATCGCATTTATTTAACAGGTATAACTATCTCTTAAATTAGACTCAGATTGGGCAAAAATACAGGGCGTGCCGTTGTGATTAGTTCATCACCTTAATGAGGCCCTTATGAAACCATCTACAATGCTGCCTACGGCTGTTGTAATTCTTTAAATAACCGCATTTGATTCTTCTGGGTATATGTAAAAAAAAGGTAACAATTCTACATGGTTAGAATGATAGTAAACAACATACAGTGCTGCCATTTCATTCATACCTTTTCTAAATTTGTTAGCTGGTTAGTTAGCAGCCTCCAGAATCTCCTGGCTAGCATTTATGGCGCAGGTTGATAAATCAACTATTGGATTTCAAATGGTTTGGATGCAACCAAACCCGAGGTATGCAAAACATTTGCTTAACTTTAAAAAAGTGAACTATCCCTTTTAATGCCTTCAATACTCTTTAAATCATTTGTTTTGATGGGAAGGGCAGTGTGTACCATATCAACAATAACTGGCTAGGCATGCAGAAACTGGCCCAGTGTAAAGTCTATGGGGACCTGAAAACACCGCGGTTGATATTGAATTCATTGGGGGAAGACAGAGCTTCCTAAGAACAGCATCAACTGTTGACACCATCAACCTGAGTTCATTAAATGCAAGTATTTTCACTATGATGACTATAAAAACATATATAATTAGCATATAGGGTTTTTAAAAAACGATTTGGTTCTGTAGGGGCAAGTTTTACTAGTCTATTCAAGTCAATTATCCTTCAATGATCAAAAGTCCACACTGCTACTCTTGACCAAAGTCTCTCCACCCTGTTTCAAAGTTCCCCTCCTTAACACTGGTTGTAATCCCAATAAATCGGTCCTTTCTTCTGAAGTGTGCACTTGTTCGCTTCATATTGAATGAGTGCACACTTCAGGAAGAAGGGGAGATTGAGACACACACACACTGTTTGTTTACTCACTCTTTCGGCCTCCAGGGCATAGGATAGGTTGGAGTAGGGCTCCCTGAATTTGAAGAAGGACTTCTTCCACTCATAGTTGAAGACGTAAAAAGTATTGCCGAACAAAATCTTCCTGAGGTTCTGAAAGACAAAAAAAACGTATCCTCTACCAGAGCTTGACGTCTATTTTATATATTTCTAAACTAAACTCTACCTCTGTAATTCAACTCTAGGTAAATGTCTACTTATTTAGAGAGGCAAAAGGCAAAGGACAGTTTTGGCAAATGTCAGATGGGCTGGTCCATCTTTCGCCCAGTGGGCCTGTCTCAACTGGGGTTTTTGTGCAAAAGTATCATTATTTGGCAAATAATGTGTTAGGGTCAAGGAAGAATGCCCGGCCTTTTTCTGGTCCCTGTCCGTCCATGCAAGATTCACATTCGTTTAGACTAGGGCTGTTATGGTGATCGTATTACCACCACACTGGCTGTCACGAGTCATGACCACAGTCAAATTCCACATGACTGTTTAGTCACGGTAACTAGGCTTCTCCAAGCTCTGATGCTGCTGATGGTCATTAGTAGCCTAAAAAAACGTTATAGACACTCTGGTAGAGCTCCATAGTTCCTCTGTGGAGATGGGAGAACCTTCCAGAAGGACAACCATCTCTGCAGCACTTCTGCCAATCAGGCCTTTATGGTAGAGTGACCAGACGGAAGCCACTCCTCAGTAAAAGGCCCGCTTGGAGTTTGCCAAAAGTCACCTAAAGGACTCAGACCAATGAGAAACTAGATTCTCTGGTCTGATGAAACCAAGATTGAACTCTTTGGCCTGAATGCCATGTATCCGGTCTGGAGGAAACCTGGCACCATCCCTACGGTGAAGCATGGTGGTGGCAGCATCATGCTGTGGGGATGTTTTTCAGCAGCAGTGACTGGGAGACTAGTCAGGATGGAGGGAAAGATGAACGGAGCAAAGTACAGAGAGATCCTTGATGAAAACCTGCTCCAGAGTGCTCAGGACCTCAGACTGAGGCGAAGGTTCACCATAAGCACACAGCCAAGACAACGCAGGAGTGGCTTCGGGGCAATTCTCTGAAATCCTTGAGTGGCCCAGCCGGACTTGAACCCGATCTAACGTCTCTTGAGAGACCTGAAAATAGCTGTGCAGCTACGCTCCCCATCCAACCTGACGGAGCTAGATAGTATCTGCAGAGAAGAATGGGAGAAACTCCCCAAATACAGGTGTGTCAAGCTTGTAGTGTCATACCCAAGAAGGCTGTAATTGCTGCCAATAGTGCTTCAATAAAGTACTGAGTAAAGGGTCTGAATACTTAAAAAAAGAATATATACATTTGCAAAAATGTCTAAAAACCTGTTTTGCTTTGTAGTTATGGGGTATTGATGACGGAACAAAATGTAATACATTTTTTAATAAGGCTGTAATGTAACAAAATGTGGAAAAAGTCAAGGAGTCTGAATACTTTTTTCCCCTTGCCCCTGTTCCGAGACACGTGCATGATAATGGTCCATTGAAAACGAATATCACACATACAGCATATTATTTAGTAGGCTATAGTCTGATCGGTGACAATATTAGGCTATCACTTGTGAATTATGTGTTATCACTTGCGAATGATTCCCAGCTTGTGCAGTAAAGCAAGAAACAGTGCATGCCTTTTGTTGCGACTTTTCCAATCATAGTCACACCTCATGTAGCCTAGCTCATAGGCCTGTATGATTTGATAAGGTTTGTATCAAACTAATGTGGCCAAATAACAGTTTAACTGGCATACGTAGGTAGCGTAGCAGTTTAAAGTTTGGGGAAGATAATTTTCACCATAAAAATGCACCTTTATAATAAAGCATTTGCAGTCACTTTTGAAAACATTTTTTTTTGCATTTTGGTACGTTTCCACTTATAGCCTACTGCCGTGTGTGGATTACTGTGTTTATAATAAGAAGAAATAGACTAACAGTTTTATCAACATTTTAAGCTAAATGTTCTGATCTGTTGCATCAGCCTCATTGCTTTGAAAGGTTTTTTTGAGGCGAGTGGTTGTATTAATTTGTGATCTATCGCATCCCACGACTGTCCCAGAGTATGTTTGGAATATTTTTTTTTTGCGCAGAAGGACAAGTTAAGCAATAGAATAGGTCCATTTTTGTATTATAAGGTATAGTAGTCTAGTGATGTAAATGTGGACAATGCTTCTAACATCTTCAATATGTGCGTTGGAATTCGATAAGAGGGACGCTCACAGTTGCGTCCCTGATTGTCTTCACTTGTAGCCTACTTTGGAGGTGAGATGGCTGTGGGAACGACCCGATCAAGTGACCGTTATTGGCTAATAAGAATTGAAATATCTGAGAGCGCCTTGTGAGTGAGAGGTGCTTCGGAGCAGGCTGCTGGGAGAAGGGAATTAAAATGATTATTTTCAGTCCAAGAGCACAATGGCCACTTTGGCTGTAAAAGGCATGAGCATTTTTTTGATGACACACAAGGGGGATGCGCCGGTAGATTTGAGGCCTGGTGAGAATATTATCAAGTGCTTGTCAAATTGTGAATGAGAAACTGATGAAACTGATGAAGTGTGTGCAGCCTGCACAAGGAGCAGAGTTTATGCCTTTCATGCTGCTTTTTTTCAATTCATCATTAGAATCGCATCATGCAGACATGAATGTATTAAAAATCAAAACACATAGCCCAACGTTTGTATCGCAACTAAAGTTGCATAAATAACTCTAAATTAAGCATATATGAGGACGTGTTTCTTTGTTAACTGCTCAACACCGAATAGCCACGTGTACACTCCCTCGGAAATCGTTTGGAGAAAACATTCTTTCTATTTTATTCAGCTCTGTTTAATTGTATTATTCATACTATAAAATAATGCCACAAAATTCTAATCTAATCTTTTTTGCTAATTGAACTAGTGTAGCCCACAGCCACATGCCAAAGCCATATTAGGCCCTAACATAAGGACAACTCTGAGTATGCTATTCTGTTCTTCTGAAATACACAACATTTTCTTCATATCATAGTGTTTCTTTAGCCCTGTCTAAAATAAATAATGGGTTTATTGTGATGGTGTAGTCTATTACATGGATTTATTACTACTTTTTGGAATGTAGATGTTTCTAAGGTCCGCATCAGTGGCTTGTAAGCTATACGTGGAAACCAGGAGATGCTAAATGTGTTTATGTAAATTAATGATTATTTACAGTGAGACCGGAAGTTATTTGCTTGACAATCACCAGCTGACAAAATGTAATGACCTCCACAGTCCTAGTTTTGACAGATGTCAACAGAGACTGTACAGAAAACAACTACCCAAAAACAGTTTCCAGATAATTTGGCTGTAGTAAAATACCTTGTTAACTTGTTTTCAGATGACCACACTTGCTAACTCAATCCATTGCTTAAGAAGACCATGAATAAATAAGGTATCTGTATTGCTGCTCTTTTGTCTCTGGCACGCACACATACACACTCACACACAGTGAAACACACAAACACAGCAATTGGAAGCAGCAGGTGTCAAGTGACCAGCTCATGTTGCTAGTGCAGACTCACCCCAGCTAACTCGGGTGTGATAGGGAGCCCTCCTAGGCTAGGAGAGACAGTCAGGGCCCGGGGGATAGAGTAGGGCACTGTCGATAGGTTGGTGTTTCCACAAGGCGGCTGTGCTGTGGACGGTGGCCTGCCTGTGCCATCCTCGCTTTCCTCCTCAAGCTTAGTCCTCTCCAGAGGCCTCTGCAGAGAGACGTGACAGAGACCTTCAGAAAGATCCCACCTTATCGTTCACAATGTCCCACATATTCCAACAACACACAATTCCTCTTCTTTGAGAAAGCCCCACATTCTTTAAAAGAGGTTCAGGCTAGGTGTCAATCGGCAGCACCCTATAACAGACTTTTAAAGGTAAATAACAATTGAGCTGACATGCACAGCCTTTACCGTGACTGCGATCTCTGGGAAAATACCTTTCAAAGGGTACATTTTCAGCAGTCTAGTTTGCTGCTCTATAACAATCCTTGAATTGAATCTTGACATTAATCCAATCAACAAGAACCTGCAATATGATAAGGTTACATGAATGAGATGATGGTAAACATATGGTTAAACTCTCTGCCGCTATGTGTCTCTCTGTCTCCATCTCTCAGCTGTCAACACAGTTGCCCTCATGGCTGTTTTGTTTTCCATTCAGTTTGGACACTGTGGCACATATACAGTGCCTTCAGAAAGTATTGACAACCCTTTACTTTTTCCACATTGTGTTGTGTTACAGCCTGAATTTAAAAGAGATGACATTTAGATTTGTTCACTGGCCTACATACAATACTCCATAATGTGAAAGTGGAATTATGTTTTTTGAGATGTTTAAAAAATATATATATTGAAAAGCTGAAGTGCCTTTAGTCAATAGGTATTCAACCTCTTTGTTATGGCAAGCCTAAATAAATTTAAGAATAAAAATGTGCTTAACAAGTCACATAATAATTTGCATGGACTCATTCTATGTGCAAAAATAGTGTTTAACATGATTCTTGAATGACTACCTCAATTACCCCTCATGTACCCCGCACATACAATTATCTATAAAGGTTCCTCTGTCGAGCAGTGAATTTCAAACACAGATTCAACCACAAAGACCAGGGAGGTTTTCCAATGCCTCGCAAAGAAGGGCACCTATTGCTAGATGGGTAAAATTAAAAAAAAGCAGACATTGAATATCCCTTTGAGCATGGTGAAGTTATGAATTACACTTTGGATGGTGTATCAATACACCCAGTCACTACAAAGATACAGGCGTCTTTCCTACCTTAGTTGCCGGAGAGGAAGGAAACCGCTCAGGGATTTCACAATGAAGCCAAAGGTGTCTTTAAAACAGTTAGAGTTTGATGGCTGTGATGGAAAACTGAGGCTGGATCAACAACATTGGAGTTTTACTCCACAACACTAACCTAATTGACAGAGTGAACAGAAGGAAGACTGTACAGCATTCCAAAACATGCATTATTTTTGCTACAAGGCACTAAAGTAATACTGCTAAAAATTTGGCAAGGCAATCACCTTTTCATATTTGGGGCAAATGCAATACAAACCATTACTGAGTACCACTCTCCATATGTTATGGGTATGCTTGTAATCGTTAAGGACTGGATAGTTTTTCAGGATAAAAAAAGAAATGGAGTGGAGCTCAGCACAGGAAAAATCCTAGAAGAAAACCTGGCTCAGTCTGCTTTCTACCAGACACTGGAACATGAATTCACCTTTCAGCAGGACAATAACCTAAAACACAAGGCCAAATCTAAAATGGAGTTGCTTACCAAGAAGACAGTGAATGTTCCTGAGTGGCCGAGTTAAAGTTTTAACTTAAATCTACTTGAAAATCTATGGCAAAACCTGTAAATGTGTAAGGGTGCATGCTGGTGGCAGGGAAGTCAGGCGCAGGAGATCGAACTTGGTATAAAACAGAGCAGTGTAATAAGTGCTAAAAAACTCAGAAAACCAAAATATACAAATAATACAAATGGGTAGAAAAACGTGTCGCACACCAGAACATATCTTGCACAATGCTTACAAACAAACAATCACCGACAAGGACATGAGGGGGAACAGAGGGTTAAATACACAACATGTAATGAATGGGGTTGGAACCAGGTGTGATACAAGACAGGACAAAACCAAAGGAAAATGAAAAGAGGATCAGCGATGGCTAGAAGGTCGGCAACTTCGACCACCGAAAGCCGCCCGAACAAGGAGAGGGACCAACTTCGGCGGAAGTCGTGACAAATGGTTGTCTTGCAATGATCAACAATGATCACACACCTGCGCCTCATGACACTCAACTGGAGTCCATGTTGTCGTAGCTGAATCAGAATTAGTTAGGTAACATAGATAAATAAGATGTTTTATTTACTTTATACTTGTTATTAGAATGTCTTCTTTTGGACTATACTGTTGGCAGTTGCATTTTCCTTTCTTCTCTAGGGAAAAGTCACTTGGGGCCCAGAGAGGGGAGAGGTCAGGCTTGTATTTTACATGTCTGGTAATATGCAGAATAACAGAAAGGGAGAAGTCAGGTTTGAACATTGTCTTCATATTTTAATGTGTCTGTAACTATTCCTAAACCATGTGAAGGGCTCCACCATGTCTGTACTCCAGTCACTCCCTCCTTTTCCCTTTGGGGGGAGGAGTATGGCAGTGTCTGGAACCATTGTATTACCCCTCTGATGTTGCATGAATCTTGACCTAGTATATGACCTAGAGGCCCACTCCCCTCCGTGAGCTTGTCCAGGAGGGGGTGTATTTGAGATGGGAGTATCTAGAATTGACAATTGATATATGCCATTGGATGAGGTAATGTTTTGGTACTATGAAGTACCAAGAACGAGAAGTAGAACCTCGTCTAAGAGACCAAACTGAATGATAATTTATAGCTAATGCTATCTGGCTATGGGATACTCCTCTCTCAAGTAAAATGCCCTTTGTGAAGTTCCTAAGATCTGTGGTTCGTCATGTGAGTTGAGGGGGGTGTATCTTGGCTATAAAAGATACTAAGTATTCTTTTGTAAGCACTCTCAGATAATTATTTTATAGACACTGAATTGATCTGAGAGTCAAAGGGCTATGGTGAAGCTCATGTTATTAAAGATGGACTTTAAAATATAACTCTGACTTGTGTGTTGTTTGTAAACTCTCCTCATTTAGTAATACAGAAAATTACCACAACAATGTCTAAACATGTTTTCACTTTGTCGTTATGGTTTATTGTGTGTTGATGGGTGAGAAAATAAATATTTAATCCATTTTGAATTCAGGCTGTAACACAACATATGGAATACATTTAGGGGTGTGAATACTTTCTGAAGGCATTGAATGACCCAGTTCTATAGCATATCATTGTTTTGTCATGTGACTGGATGGGGCCATACATATACTCTCTAGGAGTCTATACACACTCTCTACATGTAGTTGCCAAAAGGTATGCTGAGAAAGGAATGGAAGCAGAGAAAGAGAAGGACAGACATAGAGACAAATATGTTGTGGAAAAGTTATGCTGGCTCCGGAGGGGACCAGCGCAGAGATAGTGGTGGTCAGGTTTGGAGTCAATTTAATTTAAATTCCGTCAATTCACATCCTGAATGGACTTTATTGCCAATTTGCGTTCTGAACTGAAACTAATTGGCCCCAACACTGCCGGAGGTATTTGTCATCACTCACATCCTGGTTCCTCTTTACCTCCTCTTGAAGGATCTCGATGTAGCCAAGTCTGGAGGGCTGCAGATCCCGGATGGTCTGTAGGAGCTCCTGGTAGTCTGTCATCACGCCACGGGGCCTCGACACCCTTAACCCTAACTACAGCACGACGATACCTATACTATACACACTCTCCACATGAAGTCGCCAAGAGGTGTGGTAGACAGGGAGATATATAGGGGAAATTAAAATAGGGAAAGAGAGGCAGAGAGCGAAGGATACAGAGAGAGATAGATGACAGAGGGAGAGATAGAGTAAGCCTTGCTGGGTGAGCAGTAAACGTATATGCCCCACCCAGTTCTCTCTCTTTCTCTTCTCTCTCTCCTCTCTCCGCTTCTGGTCTTTCCGAGGCAGATCAGGTTCAGTGACGAAAAGCCCTCCCCCACCCCACCCCTCCACACACACTGCACCACGTTGTCTGATTGGATAGGAGTGACATGCGGTTATCTGAGAAGAGCATCTGCATAGGATCAGCTATCACACTGAAAATGTAAGCTTTAGCCTAACTGACTTATGCAAGAAGTGCAGGTGAGATGGGAGATGCAGGTGTGCAAGTGCTTGTGGTCACAATACATGGTTATGGATTCACAAAGAGAATGTCATAAAACTAAGAACCTCTTTTAAATGGATTTATATTTATAAGTAGGCTACTGAGTGTACAAAACATTAAGAACACCTTCCTTTTATTGAGTTGCACACTCCACCCATTTTGCCCCCAGACCAGCCTCAATTCGTTGGGTTATGATCTCTACAAGGTGTCGAAAGCGTTCCACAGGGATGCTGGCCAACATTGACTCCAGTGCTTCCCACAGTTGTGTCATGTTGGCTGTATGTCCTTCGGGTGGTGGACCATTCTTGATACACACGAGAAACTGCCTTGAGTGTGAAAAACACAGCAGTGTTAAAGTTCTTGATGCAAACCAATGTGCCTGGCCCCTACTTCCATACCCTGTTCAAAGGCACTTAAATATGTTGTCTTGCCCATAAAACTTCTGAACGGCACACATACACCATCCATGTCTCAACTGTCTCAAGGCTTAAAAATCCCTATTTAACCTGTCTTCCCCTTTTTCTACACTGACATCAATAAGGGGTCTTAGCTTTAACCTGTAGTCACCTGGTCAGTCTGTCATGAAAAGAGCAGGTGTTCTTAATGTTTTGTACATTCAGTGTATATCTAAAACATTTTTAAACTGTTTTATGTATTTCAATGTATTCAACAAAATCACATTTCTATTCATTGCATTGGTGAGCAATGAATCCATGCCAAGGCATTTTATGGGAATGAAATCCAGATTCAAGAATGACCCAAAGTTCATTTTGGCATTTTCAAGTTATTTAATGTAAAAGAAAACAGTCAACTTACTTTAATGATACAATCTTGTAATTCCAACCTGTAAATAAATATGATCTGATAAGTTTAAAGTAATGTGCATGGTCTTGCTTGAATATATCTTTATGCACTAGATGTGTTAAGGCTATAAAAGAGCACAGACTTTTCATAATTACTGCACAGGCCTATGGAATGACCCAAAGAAAACAATCATTTGAAAGGTGAAATTGACTTCTCCAACTTACCCACGGGAGTTGAAGATGTTTCTCCATTTGTCCAGCTCTGATATTTGTCTGAGGATGTCATCCAGCTCGGTGTTGCGGTTCACAATGTTGGGATCCTCTTCCATCTGCAGTGAGGGACATAATAAAGCAACCAGTTGTGAACCCTGACATGTTGGAGGGAAATATTTAGGAGAATGCTGGCTCTGGTCCAGGGCATTAGTATGAGTTCCTCTATACTGATGGGACCAGAATGCCAGCAGTGAGAAAGGTGTGCAAAGGCCAATTGACCGTGCTCCATCTTGACCCCCTATGGCTTCTGTTATCCTGTCAGTAGCAGTGACGTCATTAGGCCTGGGCTTCTAGGGCTTCAGCCTTTCCTCGTACCCCAAAAAATTCTCATTTTTATTTCCGTCTGATGAGTTTCCATCACTTGCGCTATGCAGTATTACACGTTAATGACAAAAATAAATAATACAACATACTGCGCTAGGCAGTAGCAGACACTACAAGAAGTCCCTGGAGTGACGTGATGCCTGCTGTGATTGGATGAGCATATAGCACAGAGCAAATATGGATATTCGGAACATCTTCCGAAAGCAGTCGCAAAAAAGCGAGCAGGTTGAGCAAGTTGAGGCAGCAGTGTGAAGAGGACATAACCGTCAGAAAGTCAAAGTGCAGCAGAAGCAGCAGAGTTAGCCACAGGCTTGTGCAGGGCAAGCGGTCTTCTGGTCAGGCTCCGGAGATGGGCACATCGCGCGCCACTCCCTAGCATTCTACTCGCCAAAGTCCAGTCTCTTGACAACAAGGTTGATGAAATCCGAGCAAGGGTAGCATTCCAGAGGGACATCAGAGACTGTAACATATATCCTGTGGCTGCATTCATTGTAGCTGGGGATTTTAACAAGGCTAATCTGAAAACAAGACTCCCTAAATTGTATCAGCATATCGATTGCGCAACCAGGGCTGGAAAAACCTTGGATAATTGCTATTCTAACTTCCCCGACACATTTAAGGCCCTGCCCCGCTCTCCTTTCGGAAAAGCTGACCACGACTCCATTTTGTTGATCCCTGCCTACAGACAGAAACTAAAACAAGAAGCTCCCGCGCTGAGGTCTGTTCAACGCTGGTCCGACCAATCTGATTCCACACTCCAAGACTGCTTCCATCACGTGGACTGGGATATGTTTCGTATTGCATCAAACAACAACACTGACGAATACGCTGATTCGGTGAGCGAGTTCATTAGAACGTGCGTTGAAGATGTCGTTCCCATAGCACGAAACATGACCGAATACAAACAGTGTAGCTATTCCCTCCGCAAGGCAATCAAACAAGCTAAGCGTCAGTATAGAGACAAAGTAGAATCTCAATTCAACGGCTCAGACACAAGAGGTATGTGGCAGGGTCTACAGTCAATCACGGATTACAAAAAGAAAACCAGCCCCGTCACGGACCAGGATGTCTTGCTCCCAGGCAGACTAAATAACTTTTTTGCCCGCTTTGAGGACAATACAGTGCCACTGACACGGCCTGCAACCAAAACATGCGGACTCTCCTTCACTGCAGCCGACGTGAGGAAAACATTTAAACGTGTTAACCCTCGCAAGGCTGCAGGCCCAGACGACATCCCTAGCCGCGCCCTCAGAGCATGCGCAGACCAGCTGGCTGGTGTGTTTACGGACATATTCAATCAATCCCTTTCCCAGTCTGTTGTTTCCACATGCTTCAAGAGGGCCACCATTGTTCCTGTTCCCAAGAAAGCTAAGGTAACTGAGCTAAACGACTACCGCCCCGTAGCACTCACTTCCGCCATCATGAAGTGCCTTGAGAGACTAGTCAAGGACCATATCACCTCCACCCTACCTGACACCCTAGACCCACTCCAATTTGCTTACCGCCCAAATAGGACCACAGACGATGCAATCTCAACCACACTGCACACTGCCCTAACCCATCTGGACAAGAGGAATACCTATGTGAGAATGCTGTTCATCGACTACAGCTCGGCATTTAACACCATAGTGCCCTCCAAGCTCGTCATCAAGCTCGAGACCCTGGGTCTCGACCCCGCCCTGTGCAACTGGGTACTGGACTTCCTGATGGGCCGCCCCCAGGTGGTGAGGGTAGGCAACAACATATCCACCCCGCTGATCCTCAACACTGGGGCCCCACAAGGGTGCGTTCTGAGCCCTCTCCTGTACTCCCTGTTCACCCACGACTGCACGTCTCCAACGCAATCATCAAGTTTGCGGACGACACAACAGTGGTAGGCTTGATTACCAACAACGGCGAGACGGCCTACAGGGAGGACGTGAGGGTCAGGAAAATAACCTCACACTCAACGTCAACAAAACTAAGGAGATGATTGTGGACTTCAGGAAACAGCAGAGGGAACACCCCCCTATCCACATCGATGGAACAGTAGTGGAGAGGGTAGTAAGTTTTAAGTTCCTCGGCGTACACATCACAGACAAACTGAATTGGTCCACCCACACAGACAGCATTGTGAAGAAGGCGCAGCAGCGCCTCTTCAACCTCAGGAGGCTGAAGAAATTTGGCTTGTCACCAAAAGCATTCACAAACTTCTACAGATGCACAATCGAGAGCATCCTGGCGGGCTGTATCACCGCCTGGTACGGCAACTGCTCCGCCCACAACCGCAAGGCTCTCCAGAGGGTAGTGAGGTCTGCACAACGCATCACCGGGGGTAAACTACCTGCCCTCCAGGACACCTACACCACCCGATGTCACAGGAAGGTCATAAAGATCATCAAGGACAACAACCACCCGAGCCACTGCCTGTTCACCCCGCTATCATCCAGAAGGCGAGGTCAGTACAGGTGCATCAAAGCTGGGACCGAGAGACTGAAAAACAGCTTCTATCTCAAGGCCATCAGACTGTTAAACAGCCATCACTAACATTGAGTGGCTGCTGCCAACACACTGACTCAACTCCAGCCACTTTAATAATGGGAATTGATGGGAAATGATGTAAAATATATGACTAGCCACTTTAAACAATGCTACCTAATATAACGTTTACATACCCTACATTATTCATCTCATATGTATATGTATATACTGTACTCTATATCATCTACTGCATCTTTATGTAATACATGTATCACTAGCCACTTTAACTGTGCCACTTTGTTTACATACTCATCTCATATGTATATACTGTACTCAATACCATCTACTGTATCTTGCCTATGCCGCTCTGTACCAACACTCATTCATATATCTTTATGTACATATTCTTTATCCCCTTACACTTGTGTGTATAAGGTAGTAGTTTTGGAATTGTTATCTAGATTACTTGTTGGTTATTACTGCATTGTCAGAACTAGAAGCACAAGCATTTCGCTACACGCATTAACATCTGCTAACCATGTGTATGTGACAAATACAATTTGATTTGATTTGATTAGCTAACTAGTTAGTCGACCTCAACATAAAGGTTGGATAATGCTAATAAGCTAGCATTAGCGCTCAGCATCCTTAAGCTTTTGCGTGTCACTCAGAGTTATTTAACCGTATATTCAGTGAATGGGCAAGCTAAGGTTGTTGATGTAAGTCATGATATTAGGAAAGTGTTTATTTCCAACAAGTGTATTTGATTGGTTTAATTTCTGTAGCTAGCTTGACTGGCTAGCCACATCGGTAGCTACTGGCTGGCTAGCTAGCTGAGACCGAAGAGATGATAGAACTTTTTTCCTGTTGACTGAAGCTGAACTACAACATAATATTTAAAGGGTAGGTAGCATAAACATAACCACATGTGGATTTGCATTAGCATACGCTTCAAAAGTCCCAATGCAAAGTTACACCTCACTTTTAATTTTTTTTAGTCATTACATCAAACCGATTAGAATTCTGAAGAATGCCGAAGTCACATCGGAAAATGTTTTTCCTTATTGCCTATAACATAAACTCCAACATAAATAACTTAAAAAGCAACATTTCAAATTAAAACAAATAATTTGCACTCAGGACAACTGGTTTCAATTACATTTTCAGCAAATTTACAAGCAAATACTTTAGGAATTTTTTACAAATCAACTTGCAAGGTTGCTAGCCAACTAGCCTGCTAACGTTGACCCTACTAGCCTACTAACGTTAGCCTTACCAGCCTGCTAACATTACATTAACACTGAATAAGTCATCCAGTTACTATCAACACACACAGTTGAAGTCGTAAATTTACATACACCTTAGCCAAATACATTTAATTTAATCCCAGTACAAATTCCCTGTCTTAGGTCAGTTAGGAAGACCACTTTTTTTTAAGAATGTGAAATGTCAGAATAATAGTAGAGAGAATGATTTATTACAGCTTTTATTTATTTCATCACATTCCCAGTGGGTCATAAGTTTACATACACTCAATTAGTATTTGGTAGCATTGCCTTTAAATTGTTTAACTTGGGTCAAACGTTTCGGGAAGCCTTCCACAAGCTTCCCACAAGCTTCCCACAATAAGTTGGGTGAAATTTGGCCCATTCCTCCTGACAGCGCTGGTGTAACTGAGTCAGGTTTGTAGGCCTCCTTGCTCGCACAAGCTTTTTCAGTTCTGCCAACAAATGTTCTATAGGATTTAGGTCAGGGCTTTGTGATGGCCACTCCAATACCTTGACTTTGTTGTCCTTACGTCATTTTGCCACAACTTTGGAAGTATGCTTGGGGTCATTGTCCATTTGAAAGACCAAGCATTGTCCATTTGCGACCAACCTTTAACTTCCTGACTGATGTCTTGAGATGTTGCTTCAATATATACACATAATTTTTCCCCTCCTCATGATGCCATCTATTTTGTGAAGTGCACCAGTCCCTCGTGCAGCAAAGCACCCCCACAACATGATGCTGCCATCCCCATGCTTCACGGTTGGGAGGGTGTTCTTCGGCTTGCAAGCATCACCATTTCTCCTCCAAACATAATGGTGGTCATTATGGCCAAACAGTTATATTTTTGTTTCATCAGACCAGAGGACATTTCTCCAAAAAGTACCATCTTTGTCCTAATGTGCAGTTGCAAATCGTAGTCTGGCGGCCTCTCAGGTTATGTCGATATAGGACACGTTTTACTGTGGATATTGATATTTTTGTATCTGTTTCCTCCAGCATCTTCACCAGGTCCTTTGCTGTTGTTCCTGGATTGATTTGCACTTTTCACACCAAAGAACATTCATCTCCAGGAGACAGACCGCGTCTCCTTCCTGAGCTGTATGACGGCAGGTACACCTCCAATTGACTCAAATGATGTCAATTAACCTATCAGAAGATTCTAAAGCCATGACATCATTTTATGGAATTTTTCAAGCTGTTTAAAGGCACAGTCAACTTAGTGTATGTAAACTTCTGACCCACTGGAATTGTGATACAGTGAATTATAAGTGAAAGAATCTGTCTGTAAACAATTGTTGGAAAAATTACTTGTGTCATGAACAAAGTAGATGTCCTAACCGACTTGCCAAAACTATAGTTTGTTAACAAGAAATTTGTGGATTGGTTGAAAAACAAGTTTTAATGACTCCAATCTAACTGTAGCTTAGATAACGACTTCTAACTAAACATAAAAAAAAGTTGGCTATGGTGACTTCGGAAAGTGTTCAGACCCCTTGACTGTTCAGACCCCTTGACTTTTTTGGAATAAAAGAAACTCCCCAAATACAGATGTGCCAAGCTTGTCATGCCCAAGAAGACTTGAGGCTGTAATCGTGTACTGTGTAAAAGGTCTGAATACTTATGTCAATATATATCTTTAATAAATGTGCAAAATGTCAAAAAATAGTTTTTGCTTTGTCATTATGAGGTATTGTGTGCAGATTGATGAGGGGAAAAAAGCGATTTTAATAATTTTAGAGGCTGTGACGTAACAAAATGTGACCCGATTCAGGAACTAGGCATATGTCGCAAGTCACGACTTCACAGGAGAGCCATTTGAACGTAATTTAAAAAAAAATCAAAATGTGTTTTTTTGGCAGAAATGCCTTCTCGAACATGTGAACATTCATGTGCCTTAATAACAAACTTGTATGCCATCTGTAAATACGAATACAATTGTATAATTACAAGCCTTGATGGTTAAGCCACAGAAGAAGTAGAAACCTTCCCACTAGCTGTCACGCCCTGGCCATAGAGAGGCTTTTATTCTCTATTTTGGTTAGGCCAGGGTGTGACTAGGGTGGGCATTCTATGTTCCTTTTTCTATGTTTTTGTATTTCTTCGTTTTTGGCCGGGTATGGTTCTCAATCAGGGACAGCTGTCTATCGTTGTCTCTGATTGAGAACCATACTTAGATAGCTAGCTAGCTAATGTTAGCTGGCTGGCTCCTTAGCAGACGTTATTATTTGTTCCCCCGAGCCGTTTTCTTTTCTAGTTAGAGTCTATTGTTAGCTAGTTAACATTGAACTTGGTTGTTTGGCTCCCAGCACTGTGGCATTGTTGGCACTTTGTTCATTGTTGCTTAACTAGCTAACGTTAGCTGGCTGGGTCGTTAGCTAATGTTACGTGAGATGTGTACAACACCCGTTGAATATGGCCGGTGTCAGTAAACTTCTGCAAAAAAGCGTACTAATTGTTGCCAGCAGAGCTGGTTGGGCTGTTTTTGTGTAATCCAGAGGTAAACAAATCATCGGCCAGAGCGCCAAGTGTGCGCTCCGAGAGCATAACGAGATCGGTGGGACTAAAGCTTGAGAGGGTGTGAATGACGCTGAATGTAGACAAAGAAGAGCTCTTCACTAGATACTAAAACATTCAAAGGCGATTTACTTTCCCATTGTTCCTCAAATGCAGTGTATGATATACCATTTTGTAGCTCTGAATCTCTACTTCTTGCTACATAAATCAATCCAGGTGGCGAGTCACAAGTGTGGAAAAAGTCAAGGGTTCTGAATACACTGTATATGCAGTAGAGGTCTTTACGGGTCCACCCGAATCCGATTACCTGGGGCCAAACCCGGGACCTGCAATTCTGTAGTTGACCCTCGGATCTGGGTCGGATCTGATTTGATTGTCACGGGTATGTGTAATAACATTATAAACCCGACTGCAGCAGGAGGGAGGGAGAGAGAACATTGTCAATTTTGTTTTATTTAACCTTTATTTAACCAGGAATTATTTAACCATGCTTTTGTCACTTCTAGATTAGCCTACTGCAATGCTCTCCTTTCCGGCTACCCGGACAAAGCATAAAATAAACATCAGTTAGTGCTAAACACGGCTGCTAGAATCTTGACTAGAACCAAAACATTTGATCATATTACAGTTAAGGCTAGGGCTGATTTCAAGGCTGTACTGATAACCTACAAAGCATTAAATGGGCTTGCACCTATCTATCTTTCCGATTTGGTACTGCCGTACATACTTGCACCATCAGCCACATACACACACCACAAGGCATGGCGCTTACTGCTAGCTCCTTTGTTCCTCTCTCCCCCGGTGCATGCATTAACAGCTTCAGTTAATAACGTAGTTAAAATATATATTTTCTGCTGCTTCTCTTGGATCGGATCAGACTGGGTCTGAACCTGACCGGGTCTATACGGGGCCTTTGCCTGATTGTCCTCGGGTCTACATATTTTAACATTTTATTTATTTGGGTAGGGTCCTGGGAGGAAATTGGAACGGACCCGAGAAGACCTTTAATATGCAGCTATATTAGCCAGCCAGCTAATGTTAGCTATTTAGCCAACTAACGTTAGGAGCTATTAGCCTAGCCAACCTTGCCAACCAGCACGGTTATGGTTGGCATGCAAGAGCCCTAATACTGGAGACCAGTTTGAACACAACACAACTAAAAGATAACCACAGATCAAAAGAGCAGAAACTTACAGATTAATGGCTCGGTTACCATCAGGGTAAGTGTCAGGGAAAATCGAATAGCTATGGTGAGAAAAATCCATAATAGATGTCAGTCAGCTAGCGTGCTAGCATTAAGCTAAGGTGTAAAAGTAACAAAACTCCCGTAGCCTACATCACAGAGAACATGCCGAGAAATTGACAAAACAAAAAGGAAAATAGACGAGGTACCACCATTACACAATTAGAGCAAGCAGGTGTGATTTCTTTGTTTGTTTTAAGCAGGTGTGAGTTTTTATTTTGTTTTGAGCCCACGGCAAGAAGGCAACAGAGCCTGCAGTGCTAATGGGTTCCCATTAGATAACACAGCCATGAAGTCCATGAAGAGCATGACGTGTGGCTAACTTTAGGCAGTTTGAGCTAGCTACCGAGCTAGCATACGAACTCGATAGCACAGAGCAGGTCCGGCACATGACCTTGAAAAATAGTGCATTAGGGGTAGTTCCGAAGACATCCGGATATAAGTTAATAAATATGTTAAAAAAAAAACACAAAAAAACAGTAACTATGTTTGTTGTTATAGGTAACCAGATCGTGATATTTCTAAATCTTTGCCAACACATTGTGTTGTTTTTTTGTTGAGTAAAAACTCATGCTTCCTACCCTTTTTTAAAATGAGCAATGCAGAACTGACAAAACAAAATTAATCATAGAGGTCTTATAACCTAATCCATTCTAAAGGTAAACATACGTGGCAAATGTCTGTTATTGTCACGTCCTGACCTTAGTTCCTTTTTTATGTCTCTATTTTAGTTTGGTCAGGGCGTGAGTTGGGGTGGGCATTCTATGTTTTGTGTTCTATGCTTTCTATTTCTATGTGTTTGGCCTGGTATGGTTCCCAATCAGAGGCAGCTGGCAATCGTTGTCTCTGATTGAGAACCATACTTAGGCATCCTGTTCTCCCACTATGGGTTGTGGGTAGTTATTTTCTGTATAGTGTTTTTGTTGCACCTTACAGAACTGTTCTTTTGTCGGTTTATTGTTTTTGTTCCATATTCACTTTATTAAAAGTATTATGAATACCTACCATGCTGAACTTTGGTCCTCTTCTCCTTCTCCCGACGACAATCGTTACAGTTATTTCCATATAGGTTATGTAACTATTCGTTTAAAAAAACGACCCACTATTGAATTGGTGAAATTATTTAATTGAGATTTTATTTTATTACTCTTTTTATTCACATAGCTACTTACTTGTCTATTGTTCTTGCATTGTCGAGAGGTTAACCTGCAAGTAAGTGTTTAATTGCACTGTGTACTCCATGTATATCATATTGGGATGGAAATGTTATACATGGGCTTTTCTTATAACTAATTTCTGTGTTCTATTCATGTGATGTTCTAATAACCAATTCCTGTGTTTATGCAAGGGTCTGATTGAACTAATCCTTGGCAGTACACCCAGACCTTGTTTTGAGTACGAAAGACATCTCAGTTTAGAGAGAAGAAACCTTGTGAGGTATTGGTCTGTCTGTCACATGTTATAAACCAGTATTGGTCGGTTACATGAATGAAACACAATGGTAATGATGAATGATTTATACTAAATCATGCAAAAACATGCAAAAACATTGTCTGTGTATTGCCTTATATAAGACAACTGCTGGGACTGCCCCAGTAGAGCTTCTGATTGACATGTGTACTATGGTGCATGGTGTTGGTTGGAACCTCTCCAGTGAGCTGATAATAAAGGATGATTCATTTAAGATTGACTTAGAGCGTCCCCGTATAATAATTTCCACAACAATTTGGCGTCAACAAACAGGATCAGTGATTCCACCTGTGGAGCATCCCAGTGAAGGTCTGCATGGGAGACACCGGTGCAGCATTCCTTAGTGGGAAAGTGTAAGGGAAATTCCCATCTGACCAAAGACTACGTGGAACCGCCCAGAACAGACTTTAACTGAGAGCTGCCTGGGGGAAGATACCTGATATACGAACTTCTGAGGGACATATCTTCTGAATTTCAGTAAGTCAATTTAAACGACAAAAAAATGAAAGCATGTAACACATAAAAAGGTACCCATAAGTCTTATAGAGAGAAGACTATTCACTAGTTTTAAGAGAAGACTAGAGCGAGGGCATAATGGTACCATGGAAAGCCCCACTGACAGCTGTCTTTAGGCATTTCGAAGAAATGTCTATGTGGTCTGCAGTATTTTTTCATACGGGGTGTTATGTATATGTGTAGAAAGTAGCAACAAGAGAATCGTTGATGATGCACATAGGGTAATAAGCAGATTACAGAGATTGTTTGGGAATAGTACTAAATGAATGTGGATGTGAAAGTTGTGTGAATATGGAGAGGATATGAACTGAGTTTTCAAGTTCTGTGTGAGCTGATTTTTCCAGTTCTATGTGAGCTGATCTACAACGTTATCTACCTTATCTACAGGTAGAGGATAACATGTCTCAAAAATCTCCTTTGAGATAACATGTCTCAGAGGATGTCTCGAATTACATGTCTCGTTAGTGATGAGGATAACATATCTCTGAGGGTAACATGACTCATTTTTTGTGATTGCATGAGGATAACATGTCTCATCGGTGGAGTTTGATGTATTATGTATGTGGAGTTATGAAAGAAGTGAGTACTATTCCAAATACGCTGTTAAATAGACCAACTAGTCTAGATATCTAAATACCTGTATGAATAGAACACTAGTGTATGCGATAACTTTGTTAAAACCTCTTAAGGTATAGGGGGCATCATTTTCACTTTTGGATAAATAGCATGCCCAATTTCAACTTCCTGCTACTCATGCCAGGAATATAAGATATGCATATTATTAGTAGATGTGGATAGAAAACACTCTGAAGTTTCTAAAACTGTTTGAATCATGTCTGTGAGTATAACAGAACTTATGTAGCAGGCAAAACCCAGAGGACTAACTGTTCAGAATTATTATTATTTTTTGCCTCTGACTGTTCCCTGACTTGTCTTTGCCAAGGGATATTTCATAGAAATCTGTTTTCAGTTCCTACCACTTCCACTGGATGTCACCAGTCTTTGGAATTTGGTTGAGGTTATTCATTTGTGCAACGAAGAAGAAGCACATCCTGGAACAACGTTACACAATTGAGAGTTGCGCAAGATGTAAAAAGGAGCATGGTTTGTTTACTTGCTGTATTGAACACAGATAGCTCTGTCTACAATTTGATCGATTGTTAACGTTTAAAAATACCTAAAGTTGTGTTACAAAAGTAGTTTGAAATATTTTGGCAAAGTTTACAGGCAACTTTTGAAATGTTTTGTAGTGACGTTGCGTTTTTTGACATCTGTTTTTTTCTGGATCAAACGCGTCAAATAAATGGACATTTAGATATATATGGACGGAATTAATCGAACAAAAGGACCAATTGTGATGTTTATGGGACATATTGGAGTGCCAACAAAAGAAGCTCGTCAAAGGTAATGCATGTTTTATATTTTATTTCAGCGTTTTGTGTAGCGCCTGCAGGGTTGAAATATGCTACCCTCTTTGTTGACATTGTGCTATCATCAGATAATAGCTTCTTATGCTTTCGCCGAAAAGCTTTTTAAAATCTGACATGTTGGCTGGATTCACAACGAGTGTAGCTTTAATTGAGTATCTTACATGTGTGATTTAATGAATGTTTGATTTTATATCATTATTTGAATTTGCTGCATTTTCCCTGTTTTTTCCCCAAGTGGGACGCAAGCGTCTCCTATACCATAAGAAGTTTCAAGGCAATGTAGGAGTATTGTGTGCTTGACTAATTTACTGAACAGGAGATTAGCTCCAGTGTGAAAGCTGTGTTTTGATTTATTTTTTCTCCAAATGCTTTAAATATGGGTCACATGGACAATCCAAACTGGGAACCAAGGGGGCTGCGTAAAATAATGTCCAATACATTTAGTAGGGGGGTACTGAACCAAACAGAAGATTGGACAAAATTGACATTTGGAGATTTCCTAGCTGACGTGACACTGAGCACTGCTAAACTGTGAGAAGCCAACTTGAGAGAAAAGATAGACATAACAATAAAGTGAAAGTGAAGTGGGACGATTTCAGAAAATGGGAGGGAAGCAGAAAATGCAGAGGATAAAGCTGTAAGAGGACTGATGGTAAAACAAGTGGAACTACCAGAGAGGAAAGAGGAGGATGAAGAGAAGAAGAAGAAGCCCTTCTCCCAAGGGAACCCTTAAGAAGCGCAAGCAGCAGGAAGAATGTTAGTCAAGAAGAAAGTAGCCAATACGAAAAAGACGAAACAAGCAGCAGTGAGGACTGCAACAAGGGAAAAAAACTGGAAAGTTACGAGAAAGAAGAAAAAGCATCCCCTGGGAATATATCCGATAATATGCTACCCAAACCCCAATGATGGTGGTGGCATGTTGGAACTGAAGAACTGAAGAGGCTGGGATGTTGATGAAATTAAAGAGCTAGTGGGTGATGTCACTGACCCAGCTGATGCTGTAAAGTTCGAAGAAGAGGTAAAAACAATCATCTCCATGTACAACCCCACCACCATAGAAATTGAAGAAATACTCTGCCACTGTTAAAAATTTAAATGGAAGGACTATAAACATATGTGGGATTGCGATGTATCGTGGTGACCAGCTGGATGCAGTGTTTACAGCTATAAAGGCTGCTTTCCCTAAACACACAGAGTGGCAGAAAATCCATTCTACCAAACAGGTAACTGATGAAAAATTGAGTGACTGCATTGAAAGAGTAGGGACAGTCTTCCTCCAACACTCATGCCTGACGCCTGACCAAGACTAATACAGCAGCCTGAGACAAGATTTGAAGACAGCTGTAACGAATGGGAAACAAAACCACTGCCTGATGTAAAGCCATACATCATGCATTCAGAAAGACAGTTGAATGAATATGAAACTAAAGGACGGAAAGACACTGAAGAAGGCACAGCTGATGTACTACTCTGGAAGAAGAAGAGAATGAAATTGTGGTAACTGTGGACACTGAAGAGGCAGAGGAAGAGGCCGAGGGGCCCCTGCTGTGGCTGACAGAACGACAGACTGGAGCTGTGGGAAGCATTTCTCAAGAGATTGTCCTGAAGGAGGAGAAAAACAAAACGATTGGCCTTCCCCATCTGTTGGTGTACAGGTTGACAACCCATTTGTACATAGCCCATCTATTAATGTAGCCCAAACAACTACCTCTCCTCCTACTGTTTTTTTTATTTAGCTCCTTTGCACCCCCATTATTTCTATCTCTACTTTGCACATTCTTCCACTGCAAATCTACCATTCCAGTGTTTATTTTTTTACTTGCTATATTGTATTTACTTCGCCACCATGGCCTTTTTTTGCCTTTACCTCCCTTATCTCACCTCATTTGCTCACATTGTATATAGACTCATTTTTCTACTGTTAATTGACTGTATGTTTGTTTTACTCCATGTGTAACTCTGTGTTGTTGTTCGTGTCGAACTGCTTTGCTTTATCTTGGCCAGGTTGCAATTGTAAATGAGAACTTGTTCTCAACTTGCCTACCTGGTTAAATAAGGGTGAAATAAATAAATACATAACATTTGGAAGAGGAGGTCAAGGGGGCTACCAAACATAGGATGAGGTGGAAACAGAAGACACTAATGAAGAAAACTATGAAGAAGAAGCAGAAGAAACCTGTCAAGTGTTAAAATTGACCACCATGTCAACCCAAAACCTCCTGATTGACATTTTAGGTAATAACCATAAAATTGAATTTTTGGTGGACACTGGGGCCACGGTTCCTGGGGCTATCTGTTTTCCCTTCAAAGAAAACAATGTGCACAGTTGGAGCGTCTGGAATTCCCTCTGAAGAATGTTTGACCTTTCCCTTAGGGGGAGTGGAAATGGAAACACCAATTCCTATATTCATCTGCCTGAATGTATAAGTAAGATATTCAATGTGTAAAATGAATGTATCTGTTGCATGTACTGAAGAAAGATTGTCATTGGGATCGAGAGAAAATGGAATCTCCCTCTGCCTAATGAACTGTTACTATGCTTGGCATTTAAATTATCAACATGTTGAGGGACAGCTGAGAGATCAATCCCTCTCTTCACCAATGCATGCTAACTGGGAAGTTTCTGAACATTGTACATTGTACTGCTGCTGTTCCCTTATTTTGAAGAGACCCTGAATACCAACAGAGATGGTTAAACCAAAAAGAGAAAGTTGAGATGAATTTGATATACAGAGGAGAAGACTTTGTAGCAGCTGGAGTGTTGTTGACAGATACTAAGAGAAGTCTGTATGAAGTCCCTGGCTCTGTTCCCCATTGTAGCTTATCAAAAGCTCCTGGAAATCAATGGAAAGATGTGGGTGTTAACGAAACGGCACCAATTGTGGTCGTTCCAAAAAGCACCCACAGGCCTTACAAAGCTCAGTACCCTCTTAGCAAAGAAGCTGAAAAGGGTATTACTCCAATTCACAGTGAGTTAGTTGAAAGAGGTCGCTTTGATTCCCTGTCTGAATTCACCCTGTAACACACCAATTTTACCTGTTGGGAAACCAGCTGGTGATTATCGTGTTGTGCAAAACCTTAGAATAGTAAACGATGCTGTACATGCTAGAGCACCCCTGGTGCCTAACACTGTTACCATTTTATCCCAGGTGACTCCAGGTTTTCACTGATTGATTTGGCAAAGCATTTTTTCAGTATCCCTGTGGCTGAAGAGTCACAGGAGTGATTCTAGTTTGCGTTTCTTGCGTTGACTTGGACGGTAGTGCCCCAGGATTATGTTGAATCACCATTGATCTTTGCCCAAGAAATGGCTCGGAAGCTAGGAGGGTTTTTGTTGCCCCTGTTGTAAACATTTTGGTTCAATATGCTGATGATTTGTTGGTTTGCTCACAGTCAGAGGAGAGATGTCACGAGGACACTTGAGCATTGTTGATTTTCTTAGCAGAAAATGGTCGTAAAGTTTCCCCAAGTAACATGCAGTTATGCTGGGCCTTATTTAGGCCATGACATTACTTCTGAAGGTCGCACCATCTCCAAAGATCGATTAGAGACAATTCAAGTTTTGCCTTAACCTGTTACTAAGCAGCACATGATGTCTTTGTTGGGTGTGGCTAGTTACTGCCGTCCTTGGTTGAAAGACAATGCAGAGATAAATACAATCCTGTTATGTTTGAACTATGGGAGAAAGATGGAGGCGAGTGAAATTGTGGTCTGGACGGATGAGACTGAAACGGCATTGGTCAAATTGAAACACACTCTGATGTCCGCCCCTTGCCTGGGCCTGCCAGACCATACAAAACCTTTTCATCTGTTTGTTTCTGAGACGGGTGGGTTTATGTCAGCAGTTTTGACACATGATGGTGTGGGATATAGACCTTTTGGTTATTATTCTAGACGATTCAAGGGAAGGGTTTCCTGTTTGAGATCGGTAGCGACTGCTACTGAGTCTGTTTTGGCATGTTCTGATATTGTGGCTATGTCTCCCCTAACCATCCATGTGCCTCATGCTGTGCACACAATTATTACACAGGCAAGAACGGCTCATTTGACACCTGCGAGACTGCTAGGCTATCAGAACATTCTGTTGACAATGTCCCATGTTACTCTGAAACGATGCACAATTCTTAACCCTGCAAATCTTCTCCCCACTGCAGGGGACTGTGAAGACCATGATTGTGACTTAAAAGCAGTTTGCTTGGCTAAAGCCTCCACCACTACCCTCAGGTAAGACCCTTTCCAGCCTGTCCAATTAGAAAGTAAATACAGAATGTCTTGTGAGGCTAAAAAAGGAAACAGAAATGATAGACTTCTCTGTCACTACCCCCCTCTTACTGAATGAATTTTTTTGAAAACCATCAAGTCAGATAGTGTGAAATCTTTGAAAGCTGACCAGGACCTGTACAGTATTATATTTCCACTTGAAACGTTGAAGTGTTTTGAGTTTTAGTTCCAACAATTTTCTTGAGGAGTTGCAACCACTTTTATGTCTTACCTAGTTGAATTACCATAATTAAAATGCCACTAGGCTACACTCCAAAATCTAAGTTTGTCTGATGTTTTCAGACCTCGAAGGTGGTCTTCTGTTGAGATAAGTCGACGTCCCAGGTTGTTTAGTAGCTCCAGTCACATCCCACAATCCAAAATGAATGGATTAGATAAGCACCACAAACTTTTTTTATGCTCATCTTTCCATTCATTTCGGGTTGAGGGGAAATGGGCATATAGCTGGTACGTGGATTAATCTTGACATTAGACTACTTGAATTATTGAATCTGTTGTTTAATGCAGAATATCTCAAAATCTGAGTAAGTAAATATCAACCATAAAAATCTGACACCCATCTTTCATTAGATACTAAGTCAGAAAAATAACATTCACTTCATGCAGCTCAATTTTAAAGTGCAATGAAGTCAATGCAATGATTAGGCTCTATTAAGATGCATTTTAGCATTCATGAATTAAACATGAGAAACACTTGTACCCAATTGAATACAGAATAAGAAAAACTTACCTTGAGTCTCAGTGCTACTATGTAGACTTAAAACAGCTAGGCGAGGAAGGCTCTAGGACAGTCTATTTGGGCTGCTTTTGTAGAAGCTTGTTGCTGGGGAAGAGTCAAGTTGAATGAAGCCTTTGAAGGTTTTCTGTCAGAAGGCCAATGTAACCTGGCAGTTTTTATGGGCACCTGTTGCATATTCATGACCACGTAACCACAGCCCCCATAGAAGACAACTTTGAATGGTGTTTGAATCTTGTTTGGACACTATTGCACTGTTTGGCACTGATGGGAGTGGCTTCTCTTTGAATGTGCTCATGTATGTCAATGATGTTTAATGTGCTTCAATGCAACATGTTTGTGCTGTATTGCATTACACACAGAAAACAACCCTTTGCTTTCACTGTAGATGTTGTCGTACAAATTTACTGTCCTATTTGTTAAATTCCCTTTTCAGTTTTAACTTAAGATTTGGTCTGTCTACTGATGTACTTTATAGTGTATGTAGATATTGCCACATTGTGTAATTAAGGGAAAGAAATAAGACATTTGTCATTTTCTGAAACTCAACTGATTTAGAATAATCTGGAACCTCATAGTTCTGATAAAATGTACTTACAAATTTGATTCGTTTTTTAATATTCAGTGCCTTAGAAAAATGCTAAATAGTGAAATACAATGACTTGATCAATCAATCAAAAATAGCTATACTTCAAGGAACATTTACACAGATACTGTAGGTGGACATTTATACAATTGTTCTTCCTACGACAGAGAATACATATACCTCGGACTTACACCAATAACAGCATATAAATCTACAACAAATCTAAGTAGCTCTACACATTTCATAAAATAAATGTTGTATTAGGAATGATCATCATTAAAATCATAAAAATTGGCACATCACATGATTCTGAATACATCATCTGATCAAACAATGAAGCAACATCTAAATCTGAGTAAATAAAAACCAATATTCAGGGCTAAAGAAACTGCTTGGTTTACTTTATACAGCTGTGGTCTTTCAATACATTTCGGGGGCAAAATTGAAAGGCTACGATATCGTCAATCCATAATACACATGGTACCTATTCTGGTCAATCAATCGTGACACACTGTTGAACGGTCCACCTTCATTGATAAAGCTTTGGACTGCCAAGGGAAGGACTGCCAATGCACGTAAAAACATGATGGAGTGGAACCAACCAAGCCTCTGCTTTTCAACAGCTGAGTGAAATCCTGGCCTTTAATTGGCCCACCACCTAACGAAATACAACCAATTAACAACGGAAAGAAAAACAAGACCCAACTCACTCAAAGTTTCAAAACAGCTTCCCTAACAGAGATGGCCAGGGACACGTCTCCAGTTGTCGTCTGAAGGACTGACAGCTTGTCACTGGATTTCGGAAAAGAAGCGGTTCAGGAGGGTCACATTTGCTTGGACCTTTCAACAGCACATGGGCACATAAAAGCTATGGCCCCAAGTCTCCCATTGAGACACGCTAATAGCTGAGGCTCAGTGTCACTATAGTGGGGGGGCCCGGCAAGCGGCCACACAAACAAACAAAAGCCCTGGTCAGTACATGAGATCTGATGCCCCGGTGTTCACGTCCGACTCTTTGGCCTCCTGGAAGGGGAACTGGATCCCGGCCACACGGATCAGCAGGATGTTAAGGCCATGGACGAAGAAGGTGAGGAAGATGAGCCAGAAGGAGTGATCAAATTGCTCTGTGAGCGTCTTGTACACAAACGTGCTCTCGTTGAAGTTGGCGATGTGGTCGGACAGCCGGTGGAGCTTCACCTCGGAGGCAAACAGAATCATCACCAGGCAGCTGCAGAGGCCTGTTCAGACAGATGGGCAAACCCACAGACAGACAGACAGACAGGCAATATTACACTATTACAGTTGACAACACTGGGAGTTCAAATAAAAAGTCAAAGGCAGCCTAATGATCAGTTACTGTAAACACGTTCCTATAAGGCAGAATACTACTTCCCGCCCACGCCACATTAAAAGGAAATATGTGAACGCTACAGTAGTTGCAATCCCAAACAGGTTACCAAAACAATTAAGCTTTGGTCATTCACTGCTGCGAGAGATTAATTTTCATGTGACATGTTTTACATCATCGTAAATATAGGTTCACTGATCAGATGAATCCAAACTTGCATTCTAGTGTATAAAAATGTTTGTTTAGTTTTGCCCCTGAAACCTGGTAAGCGGTTTTGATTTAATAGGCCCGCTAAGGTAGGGTCTCAGTTATAGATAACTGAGAAATAACTTCTTTAACTCTGGTGCTGTGTTTCTTAATTGGTGCCATTATTTGGATGGGAGGTCAAGTAGCCCACTGTCCTGATTAAAGAAATGGTAGGTTACCGGATACTGGTTTTAAAGCTGAAAAAGGCAAAAGGAAAGTGACGTACAGCCAACCACTCATGGCTTGGCTGTTGTGTTTGAACGTCTCTGATATGCATTTCTAACTAATGTTGAAGTGTTGAAGAACACCTTTGTTGGACCCCAATCATGTTCTCTATAGCAGTGGTTCTCAATTTGTTTTGGTTACTTTACAACAAAGTACATTTTGTTCTGTCCAGAGTACCCCTTTCATGTGCATTTTTACCAGTAAGCGTATGGTCTCATGAGTCTTCTCAAGTACCCTCTGTGGATAGGCCAAGTACCCCCAAGGGGTACGGCTGTCCCGTGTAGCTCAGTTGGTAGAGCATGGAGCTAGCAATGCCAGGGTTGTGGGTTTCATTCCCACGGGGGACGAGTATGAAAATGTTTTCACTCAATACTATAAGTGGCTCTGGATAAGAGTGTCTGCTAAATGACAAAAATGTCAAAATGTACTAGTACCCCTGGTTGAGAACCACTGCTCTATTGCCCCGTTCATACCTGGGGCTAACATGCATCCTGATCCTGCCCACATTCTGATTGGGCCCACATTTTCAGAAATGAGTCTACACACTGTATCCACATCGTGACCAGAATTCCTGATCCCTTCCTGTATGCAAATTATTTGACAGCTTTTCTTAGAAAATAATATTTATTTATTTGTTTTAAGACACAATGGTGCCACCTGTCAATGATTTGAGGGCGGGAGAATGATTAGTTAAATGATTTCAATGTCCAGATCCGGCTACACATATCTGTGCCTGACTACATCCGGAGGTGGTCAGGAAGATCTGATCACAATAAGATCACAATGCATCTTTTAATTGTCTACACCTGTCTGAAAATGTGGGCACAATCAGAATGTGGACAAGATCGGAACATAAGGAGACATGTTAGAACCAATAAACGTGGCTCCTGTGTAGCGTACTGCGAGCTATTTATGTCTGAAGATGGAATGCACGTGTGTAAGAGAGCTGTTTGCCTACATCTACCTGTGATGTGAGTTATGAAATTATGACTTTTTTGTGCTTACAGCAGACAAAGTTCCAGAGGTAGAGTCCCAGGGGTCCGTGCAGAGTCTCGTAGGGACTACCAAAGGCATTGTACATAAAGAAGCCTGTGGCCACAGAGGAGAAGAAGATGAGCACTACGCAGAAGAAGATCACAGTGACGTGAAGACTGGCTGGGATGACGTCCACCAAGTTCGGAAAAACTACAAGGAGAGGGACAATATAGAGAGGTGTGGGAATGTTCTACAATTATTAAATAGTATTTTTTCCGCCCACAACTTTCACGTGATGAAACACATGCATGCGTCTCTGTATTATTTTAGTTTAATGTGCAAGGCAGATGGAACAAACAGTCAGAGAACAAATCGTTTTTTGTTCATCTAAAAAGGCCTCACCATGATTAGCAAGCCTGCCGGTCAAGCGAAAAGATAATGTGTGTGTGCCAAATCTCATTAGTGAAAAATTGCTGATGATTCACTCCATTGTGCTTGTGTAAGATGTGTTACTGCATTTACTGCTATTTAGTGCTACTTGCTGAGTTATGAGAGATGCCCTCTTATGAATGACCAATTAACCTAGTTGAAGCCAGTTGGGTTTCCCCTGTAAGGCTAGCCTTCATCATTTTGATAACAGGTTTCTCTTCACTCCATTTACATTTCTCTTTCTTTGTTTGATTTGAGTTTGTTGTTAACACTAAATAACAATGTTCTTTTGACATTCCAAAACGTGTCAACTTCACATTCATCATATGTGAAAACGGCGGATTTCTATGAAGACCAGATTTCTGTACGTCATAACTTAAGCTTACCAGTAGTTTAGACATCACTTTTACATCATCTGTTGTAACCTTTATTGGGATTTTAACCAACTATGAGTTGGCATAGGTTAGTAAAGTTATGTCAAAAATGTTTACTGATAATGCGCCATTTTCAAATGCATTGGTGTTGGGGTAGTGCTGTAGATGAATATGAAGTTTTGAAAATATTCCTTTGAGGTATTTCTACCCCCTGCGAGGGTAGGCTATGTGCACATTTACACGTGGCCATGTCTCCGTGACCCACATTTGTGTACAGGCTTACTGTATGTGTAGCCTAGTATCAGACGTGAATGTTCAATGCATTTTTACAGCAGCGTTATGCATCTCCGCAGCCTGTAAAACCATTATCATAAAACAGGTTGTTTGAATCCAGGATTATGATTGGTTGATAGCAAGGAGTTATAGCACCACAATCCCGTATTCTCCGGGTAATGCCTGTTAACAGTTCCATTAGATAGTCCCATGCCACTAGGCTAACATTTATGACCAGATTCAAGATCTAGTATTTTTCTCTTACTTGTCTCTAGTGGGTTAACAAGCTTCTCAGATGTTAAAGAAGCATAACTTTCCCATGTTTCACCCAACTGTAGTGTATGATATAGCATTTTGATGTCTGTACTTTTATAAATGTTTGGTTTGCAACAGTTGGGGTTTGTCTGAACCTTGCCATCTGCCTCTCCGACCTGTGGAACAATGTTTCAGTTTTTTTGCGATTTACACTGTGCCATGCATATAAATGTGAAGAGACTGACAGCTTCTCTGAGCCAGGTTAATTAATTTTTCAGGATCATTATAAATGGATATACCTCAAGAAATGTCAATAGAAACAAAGGTAAAACAAACGAAAGTGCTCATAGTTTGCTGTCACTTCAGTTGCTTGATGTGATTGTGCATTGTGTGCTAGCTTTAGTTGGTTAGCTAGCAAAGGAGATGTAGCTAGCCTGCAAAGCTACATGCCAATAGGTCATGATATAGAAAATGTCACAGTAAAGTGCAGAGCGTTCGATTAGCCTGCTGCTGGGGGGAAAAGAGACCCCCCAGTTCCGCTAAAACCATTGACAACTGCGTTCCATTTAAAGGACTGTGAAATTGTTAAAGAAAACCTGCACCCCAAAACAATCTTTTAGTATTTGTTTCATTAGTCCATTGTTGACATAGTCCCCATTTTTTTTTGCTTGTCAGCAATCAGGTTTTACACGGCCGTGGTATATTGGCCATATACCGCAAACCCCCGAGGTGCCTTATTGCTAAGATACTGAACAAAAATGAACACAACATGCATCAATTTCAAAACTTTTATTGAGTTACAGTTCACATAAGGAAATCAGTCAATTGCAAAAAATGAATTAGGCCCTAATCTACGGATTTTACGATTGGGAATACAGATGCATCTATTGGTCACAAATAACTTTTTAAAAAGTTTGGGGCGTGGATCAGAAAAACAGTTAGTATCTGGTGTGACCACCATTTACCTCATGCAGCGCGACACATCTCCTTCACATAGAGTTGATCAGGCTGTTGATTGTGCCCTGTGGAATGTTGTCCCACTCTTCTTCAATGGCTGTGCAAAGTTGTGGGATATTGGCGGGAACATGCTGTCGTACACGTCGAGCCAGAGCATCCCAAACAGGATCAATGGGTGACATGTCTGGTGAGCATGCAGGTCATAGAAGAACATACATTTTCAGCTTCCAGGAATTGTGTACAGATCCTTGAGACATGGGGCTGTGCATTATCATGCTGAAACATGAGGTGATGGCGGCGGATGAATGGCACGACAATGGGCCTCAGGATCTCGTCACGGTATCTCTGTGCATTCAAACTGCCATCGATGAATTGTAAATGTTTTCATTGTCCGTAGTTTATGCCTTCCCATACCATAATCCCAACACCACGGGGCACTCTGTTCATAACGTTGACATCAGCAAACCGCTCACCCACATGACGTCATACACAGTCTGTGGTTGTGAGGCCGGTAGGACGTACTGTCAAACTCTTTGAAATGACATTGGAGGTGGCTTACGGTAGAGAAATTAACATTCAATTCTCTGTCAACAGTTCTGCTGGACATTCCTGCAGTCAGCATGCCAATTGCATGCCCTCCCTCAAAATTTCTGGTATCTTTTATTTCAGCTCATGAAAGATGGGACCAACACTTTACATGTTGCGTTTATATTTTAGTTCAGTGTATAAACTGGTTACCAAGGTAATTAGAGCAATACAAATACATGTTTTGTCTTACCCGTGGTATACAGTCTGATATACCACGGCTGTCAGCCAATCAGCATTCATGGCTCGAACCACACAGTTTATAATGATTCTTCTGGGGCAACAAGTAATGACAGAAGAGTATCTAATTATAGACAAGTTGACAAACAAATAGCCTACCAAAATGTCAGAAATAAACAGAAACATATCTAAACTAGGCTTTAAAACAATCCTGAACCCCCAGTCAAAACTCTGTTCCGCCATCTCTGCCTCGGGCCCAGAGTTGCATTTTTAAATTAAGACATATATTAACATTGCTTCTCGCATAATGTCTTCATCATTATGTGACTTAACAGTTTATTGCAACTTATGCAATGCGGTTGCAATACGTGTGATTAAAATTGGTGCTGCGACTTTAGCTAAGGTTCATAGATTTGATGTTAATATTACCAGAAATTTTATAGAATATTTTTTCAATTTATTTTCAGATTCAGGAAGTACAAGGCAGGACAGCAGACACCAGATACTGCACAGCCAAGTGTGGCAGCATTTGCACAGAAAATTCATCATCCAAATTCTTGTGCTCTTTCTTCAGAGTTACCACTCACAGTAAAAACCCAAATAGAAATGAGCTGGAGTCCTTCCTCCTAGACTGCAGGCGGTACACTGGGCGGCATAGCGCAGAGAAAATAGCTAATAATAGCTTTGATGAAATCACAGATGAATATCGCATCACAAACAAAGTATCCTATTATCACAGATAACACATGAAATATGAAATGTGCATTCAAAGTAAAGCTGCCACAGCAGGAGGAGCACAGTAAAGATGGGAACCTGGACGATGAACACCTATGGGAGGATGTATCATGGGATGAGGTGAACATCAACCTCCGGAGATCCAGACAGTGACTCTCTCGTTTTGCTCACTTCCTACTGCTAGTGATACATGATGGGATGAAAGAAGTCAAGGTCATTTCATTTGCCATTACCAAGACATCAAGGTTCGATCAGCTGTCTGTCCTGTCTCCTGTCCTGAATAGAACTACAGCTCTCACTCTGCTTCCACTCGCTCTGGAAGATACTTATTTGAAGATAGGTTAGCCAGCCGATGGTTCTCAGTGGTGATAAGAGTAGTAGTATATGTTGTTTTGAAGAATAGTAGAATGGTCCCACTTAAATTCGCTTTTCTAGATACTTTTCTTAGGACAGCTAATCAGCCGTACCAGTGATTGTCCGGGAGGTGATTTTATTCTCTACCTCGTGCTGAGATTTCAGAGTTCAAACCACTTTGGATGTGAGCCGCAGCTAAAATGTCTCTCTGGTCTGATATGTACATTTTTAACCCCTGATTTTATACAGTTATTCAATAGGGGCGGTTTGTGAGGCTCTGACTTCACTCAAGGGGGCGGTGACTACTCACTTGTTATCGAAACAATTTCCTCTTATAGTTTCTAAGATCACATCCTTCTCTTAACAAAAACACTAATCATTTTTCATACACAACATAGAGAATGGAGACTTCGTACCTGTAGTGTATATACACTTTTCAAGTTACAGTATTTCCTTTAACATTTTTAATGCATCACAAAATAACAACCGAAAGGACATCAATTTCTTTAGATCGTCTGAACATTCCCCACATTCTGTTAGAAATATTGTTCCAGTATTCACTTTAGAACATGTTAGAGTTTCAGCGGGAAAACCTATGTGAACAAAGGCACATTCCTGTGTGAATTTTGAGAGGGAAATAGCTGAAAGTTCCAATCCATGATTTACAACAGTCACCTCCCCACCAGCTCCCCTCTCTGCGGGGGAGAGGGGGTCTGGCCGAAGTCAAATGATATTTAATAAAACAAAAGTTATTGTGAACTCTACAATGTTACCACTCCGAGAATGAGAACGGTAAAAATAGACCTAATTAATACATGCATACATTAACCTAAATTAATGCAACCAAATTTACTACTGGTGTAATGGGGAATTGATACAAAAATAAAAAATCTAAGGACAAACTATTAACACAATAAAACTATGAATGTGCAAGAATTTGGCGGGAGGCAGCTCAGTGCATTTTGGAGGACTGAGCACATTCTGGAGAGACACCAATATCTTCACCACACACCTCTCCCCTTCTTCTCGCAACATTTCAAATTGTACTCAAGACACATTATCTTCACACGTATTTTAAATGCATTGCTTTTTCACTAACAGCTGCAAATTGCCCAACTAGTCATATAGGCCATGCTTGGGATTTGAAACAATCCACAGCTTTGAAAGAAACTAAATGGTCCTCGGTCTTGCTTGTCTTGTATTACTTTACTCATTTCTGTATAGACAGGAGTAATTATAACATTTTGACAAAATTATTTCCATTTACTTTAGGCTGCAGTGGCTACTGAATCTTGTCCTATGCTTCGGTTACTACCCAGTGTGCAAACTCTGGCTGAAAATGTATTTTTATGACACCTTATTCTGGTCGCAAACTGGTTTAAAAGGGAAGGTTTTTTTAAACATATTTTTACTGGACCAGAATGACATTTTTCTGACCACCATTACACCAGTTGGTCATAACTGTGACCTCTATTTGACCAGCTGGTCATGATTGTGACCACTATATTATGTAGCCTACTGGTCATTGTTAAGACCTCATCATAACATGGTACTAGTTAAAGAATTTTGTAGGCTGTGATTGTAAATAAGAATTTGATCTTAACTGACTTGCCTAATTATTATTTTTTTTTAAATAATGGACTACCTGACTACAGTTTATTACCTACACTCTTAGAATAAAGGGTCCCAAAAGGAGTCTTCGGCGGTCCCCACAGGAAAGGCCTTTTTGGTTCAACGTATAACCATTTTGGTTTCCATTTTGGTAGAATCTTCTGTGGAACAGGTCCTACATAGAACCCAAAAGAGTTCTACCTGAAACCAAAAAGGGTTCTTCAAAGGGTTCTCCTATGGAAACTGCCCGAATAACCCTTTTAGGTTCCAGATAGCGCCCTTACAGAAAAAAAAAGTGTGGTAAAACGTATTGCAGAGGATAAAGTAGGATATTGAAAACATTGCTCGTTACATTTCTGATTGTTTCCATAGTCACCAATTAAAGTTAACCTGTAACATATTCTTACATTTAAAATAGATCAAGCAATGTAAAAGACTAAACAACATACATCTGCATACAGAAATTGTTTCATAATTCAACCACAGACATTACATGCAAAAAAAAAGACTGGGACAGACTATACAAAGGCCCATTGTTTTATTTGATTAATAATTCATTAGTGGTGTGATGGGGTAGATCCTCATCAAGTACCTCTGAGCACAGAACGAGATCTGGAGCGTGGTGACCCTCTTGAAAAGTCGTTTGATGGGTCAGATCTGCAGTGAAGAGAATCAGCGTATTATCAACTTGAGATTTTAAAAGCAAACTAAAAAAAGGACATTAATTGAAGAATATTTGTGGATTCAGCTAGCTAAAATTATTTCCATGGTACTAGTTGAATCATTTTGTGGCAGTAAAAAAAGAGAAACTAAATGCAACAAATTAAGTAAAAGAGGCAATCTTGTTCAAAAGTTGTGTCTGTCTTATCACTCCTGCAACAAACATTGTTAGAAATGGGTGTAATCCGCAAATCGCTTCCTTTTCTCTGCAACTGCACACGTGTGTGAGTTTGAGTGAGTGACAGGGAGAATGAGCAAGAGAGAAAGGGGAGAAACTGTACATGACTCACCAACTTTACATGAATCAGGACAAGGGTTTCGCACCTGAAATAAAAAAGGCCAGTTAAAAATAGGATTTTATTTTGCTTTACCAACTTATATTAGAAGCGGTGCTATTTCAATTGGATCTAATTACACTACACTCTTAGACATTTTTTCCCCAAAAGGGTTCTTCGGCTGTCCCCATGTAGAACCCTCTGCGGAAAGGGTTCTACATGGAACCCAAAATACTTTTACCTGGAACCAAAGGGTTCTATCTGGAACCAGAAAGGGTTTTCAAATGGGGACAGACGATTAACCTTTTTAGGTTCTAGGTAAGATCAGGCAATAATGGGCAGCTGAACAGCATGTCTCTTGGGGAATCCAGTCTCAGTGAGACCTGATGCAATGAAAAAAGATAATGACTATCAGCATAGCTAGTACAAATCTAGCTCTTACAAAGCTGGTTAGTAGAAATCAATACACACGGAATGTCAGAGTATCAAACCGAAAAATAAAATAAAAATACTTTTGCACATAACTTACTATCATGGATTTATGGAAGAGTGGTTCTGCTCTCTTCCTTCCCTGGCGATGTGGCAGAATAGGTCACTGGTACCTGAGTGTGTGGCCAAGCACCACTGCAGAGGCCATGCATCAGGTCATTGACATGTTTCAGGAACTGTAAATACAGATGAATCATGGTTAACAAAGTTAGACTTAGACTAGCAAGTACATTGACTATGTTGCCCCTCAGCAATCTGGCAGTTAGGCTAGCTCTCGCCACCTGTCTGCCTATGTTTTGCTGTCTATTTACATTTCTTACTCAGCATTACACTTACTCAGCATTACATTTCTATACTCATTCCCTTTGTTCCTTCCTCCATCCAAGCTAGAAGATTCCTGCAAAAAATGAGAATCAAGAATTGAAAAAGGCAGTTGAGAGGTGTCATTTTAGAATGAGTGTTGAGGGGGAGCAGGGATAGGCAAAATGTATTGTATTGTCCAATAGAAAATTCAAGGAACTCTGATGAATCAAGAAAATCTTCACATTCATATTGGGGGTACACGCTTCAAGAATTAGGATAGTTTACTGTCTCACACACATGCATGCACACAATGTTTCCTATATGTACAAATCTTTTCTGTAAATTATTGTGATTATAATCATCGTCAAATCTCACACAGAACACCGAACACACACACATAGCTAGCAGGACAATGTTGACATGACAATGTTTTCAAGTTATTGTGATCATCATCTCACACACAGAACACACGCATACACACATTTGCTATCATTAACTAAACCGATATCAAAATGTTGACTAGCTAGAACCAACACCTACAAAAGGTAAACATTTTAACTTACCATGTCCATGGAGGATTAGCCAGAGAGCTAATGTGAAATTGCTAGCAAATGTTTCCTTGAAATTCTTCTCCCCAACAAACTGCCGCTTTACTTACAAAAGTAAAACAAGAATGCAGGAGAACAGGCACTACCATTTAGCAGTCAAATGTAAAGAATGGTGTAAATTTACAGAAACTGTCTATGTTTTCCAGCTGTGTCTGTTCCAACTGCCATATGGAATTTTGACCAATGAGCTGGAGCAGGCTGCCTGCATGCAGATTGATTGCTGCTCATGAAGCACAGATTCCAATCTAAGTTTTAGCTGGAAAAGATATGCCTACCTCCTAAATTTAATCCCAGCCCCCGTCCCTGCAGGAGGCCGTCATTGTAAATAGGAATTTGTTCTTAATTAACTGACTTGCCTAGTTAAATAAAAGGTTCAATTATAAAAAATGTAGCCAATGAAATTAAATACAATTACCAGACACATTATGTTAATTGCTTGAACGCTTTAAGGAAAAATATAACAGTCATTTTCAGGGTGCAATTCAGGTGCAATAATTCAACTAATTATTGATGGAAATAAATGTAATAAAAATAGGGTTTGTAAATCCTGATGGATTGTAAACTCAGCAAAAAAAGAAATGGCACTTTTTCAGGACCCTGTCTTTCAAAGATAATTCATAAAAATCCAAATAACTTCACAGATCTTCATTGCAAAGGGTTTAAACACTGTTTCCCATGCTTGTTCAATGAACCATAAACAATTAATGAACATGCACCTGTGGAACGGTCGTTAAGACACTAACAGACGGCAGGCAATTAAGGTCACAGTTACAAAAACTTAGGACACTAAAGAGGCCTTTCTACTGACTCTGAAAAAAAAGCAAAAGAAAGATGCCCAGGGTCCCTGCTCATCTGCGGGAACGTGCCTTAGGCATTCTGCAAGGAGGCATGAGGACTGCAGATGTGGCCAGGGAAATAAATTGCAATGTACGTACTGTGAGAAGCCTAAGACAGCGCTACAGGGAGACAGGACAGACAGCTGATCGTCCTCGCAGTGGCAGACCACGTGTAAACACACCTGCACAGGATCGATACATCCGAACATCACACCTGCGGTACAGGTACAGGATGGTTACAACTGCCAGAGTTACACCAGGAACGCACAATCCCTCCATCAGTGCTCAGACTGTCTGCAATAGGCTGAGAGAGACTGGACTGAGGGCTCGTAGGCCTGTTGTAAGGCAGATCCTCACCAGACATCACTGGCAACAACGTCACCTATGGGCACAAACCCACCGTTGCTGGACCAGACAGGACTGGCAAAAAGTGGTCTTCGCTGGGGAGTCGCGGTTTGGTCTCACCAGGGATGGTGAGTTTATCGTCGAAGGAATGAGCATTACACCGAGGCCTGTACTCTGGAGCGGGATCGATTTGGAGGTGGAGGGTCCGTCATGGTCTGGGGCGGTGTGTCACAGCATCATCGGACTGAGCTTGTTGTCATTGCAGGCAATCTCAATGCTGCGTGTTACAGGAAAGACATCCTCCTCCCTCATGTGGTACCCTTCCTGCAGGCTTACCCTGACATGACCCTCCAGCATGACAATGTCACCAGCCATACTGCTCGTTCTGTGTGTGATTTCCTGCAAGACAGGAATGTCAGTGTTCTGCCATGGCCAGCGAAGAGCCCGGATCTCAATCCCATTGAGCACGTCTGGGACCTGTTGGATCGGAGGGTGAGGGCTAGGGCCATTCCCCTCAGAAATGTCCGGGAACCTGCAGGTGCCTTGGTGGAAGAGTGGGGTAACATCTCACAGCAAGAACAGGCAAATCTGGTAAATCTGGTGCAGTCCATGAGGAGGAGATGCACTGCAGTACTTAATGCAGCTGGTGGCCACAACAGATACTGACTGTTACTTTTGATTTTGACCCCCTCTTTGTTCAGGGACACTATTCCATTTATGTTAGTCACATGTCTGTGGAACTTGTTCAGTTTATGTCTCAGTTGTTGAATCTTGTTATGATCATACAAATATTTACACGTTAAGTTTGCTGTAAATAAATGCAGTTGACAGTGAGAGGACTATTTTGCTGAGTTTAGTAGGATAGTGGTGGTTGCATCACTGCCTGGTATGTCAACTGCTCGGCCTCTGACCGCAAGGCACTATAGAGGGTAGTGCGTACGGCCCAATAAATCACAGGGGCCAAGCTTCCTGCCATCCAGGACCTCTATACCAGGTGGTGTCAGAGGAAGGCCCTAAAAATTGTCAAAGACTCCAGCCACCCTAGTTATAGACTTATCTCTGCTACCACACGGCAAGCAGTACCGGAGTGCCAAACCTAGGTCCAAAAGGCTTCTTAACAGCTTGTACCCCCAAGCCATAAGACTCCTGAACCACTAATCAAATGGCTACCAGGACTATTTGCATTTTACCCCCCCCTTTCTCTTTTAAGCTGCTGCTACTCTCTGTTTATTAACCATGCATTGTCACTTTAATAACTCTACCTACATGTACATACTACCTCAATTACCTCAACTAATTGGTGCCCCCACATTGTTACTTTATTTATTTTACTTAGCAGGTATTTTTCTTAAAACTGCATTGTTAAGGGCTTGTAAGTAAGGTCTGTAAGGTTGTATTCGCCACATGTGACAAATACAATTTGATTTGAAATAAAAGACTATGGTGGAAAATTGCAAGATGTTATAATGCTGTTATTGCATCCAATGGTTATTGTATGCAACATAATAAGGGCTTGTTAGAACACTCATCTGTGTGTGTTCTACTGAGGATGGGCCTCTGGGAGATAACACTGACAGGACATTTATGGTGTCTTTTGGGTGATAAAACCTAAAGAGACCGCATTCCTGAGCATGAGTTAATGTTTCTGTTCTATATGGTACCAGGTAGAGATGACCCCAGGGCCAGACCCTGGTCTGTACAATGAAAGATAACTGTTGACACAGCAGCTGTCTACTGTGAAAATACTGTCTACTGTGAATTATAAGTATCTTTCATACAAATCTTAACCTTGTGACCTATTCTATATATCTGTTGTTGGTCATGCAGGTTGAAAGGGGTCTATCTGGGCTCTCAACGAATCATCTGAGCTTGAATCATCGACCAGCCATCATTATAGTAGAGCACTCAATCGATTCACTTTATGTGTGTGTTATATTGACTTGCTCCCATATTAATAAGTGATTCAAGATTTAGTTTAAGTATAACTCTGACTGACTGGTGTGATAGGTTTGACTCTCCTCAATTGATAAAGAAATGAACCACCATAAGACATAGGTGGCCTACATGTTATTTGTTAAATTCTGAAAACAAATTTAGTTAGTCATAATAGAACGTCAAAACAGCATTCAGTGGAACAGAAGAAAATGTGCAGCACAATAAAACAGTGCAATTAGTTAACACAAACAAACAATTACTATTAGAAGCCATACAGCAAGTCACCGGATAATCTTAAATTTAAAAGACATAATGTAATTGTACTGCAGTTTCACTGCATTTTAACAACAGTGCATTTTTGTAAGGATATCCTGTATTATTGTGCATGTTAATCTTACATGCTGGTAGCGTAGAACAATTGTTATGGAAGTGAATGTGCACTTTTCAATTCAGTGGACTGAAACTATAAAAAACACTATGTGAAAGCAAACACATTTATAGTGTTGGGAACTGACTTTTAAAACTTGAAAATATGAAATATCCTTATCCTCATGTCACCGAAAGGGTGTTTTGGTGTGCACGCATCCGACACAACACAATGCCACAGATGTCTCAGGTTTTATCTTACATGCTGGTAGCCTAGAACAAATGTTATGGAAGTGAATGTGCACTTTTCAATTGGGTGGACTGCAACTACTAAAAACATAGCCTGTAGTAAAAGCAAAAGCATTTATAACATCGGAGATTCTCTAAATTAGGGGCCATCTCTGATAACTATAGAATTCATAAATTGGAGCTTTTAATGACCTAGCAAATTCGATGACTTGGAGGTGAAATATATCACATTTCTCTGTTTAAAAAAAAAGAAGGTATTTCATCACATGACGAATTAAAACCTCAAATGGCCCTATTCCTGAAAAAGTAAATCGGACCAGATAAACTGAAGTAGGCTGAGCCGAGTACTTTTAGCCGGAGGCCAGAGTAATATGATTCTGCCAGACTCGGGAAGAGCTCGGCCCGCATGAAGCCCCCTGAGCCCCAGTCCCCTAGTACTCAAATGGAATGGGTCTGAGTCAAGTGTGTAGACTGCACAGGAGGCTATTGAGAGTAGAAGGGCTCATTATAATGGCCAGAACAGAGCAAATGGAATGGCATCAAACACCTGGAAACCATGTACTTGATACCATTCCACTAATTCTGCTCCAATCATTAACACGAACCCATTTCCCCCAATTAAGGTGCCACTAACCTAAGTGGTTGACTGGGTACAGTATGCCACGAGACCCTAACCCCTTTGGTGAGTTCTGCCAGCTGTTGTTTGCCAAATGTGCTAAACTGAATCATGCAAACCCTGCTGAAAAAATAACATTACTCAAATTGATATAATTGTAATGGTTCTAGCATCTTATATACAATGGGTGCATGGCCCACAAAGACTATGCACATGTTTATATAGATTGGTTTCTATTAATTGAGTAGCATTTAGATATGTTTTTTGGTTGAACTCCACACCAGTTATCAACCAAAATAAGACGTATTTTGCATGATGTCAAAAATACATCATATAGAAAACGTATTAATCTGGTCATATAATGTCCAGACCGGGTTTCAACCAGTAAAATACGTCTTTATCACGTCGTATGCCCAATGGGTAATTACATTATGTGTATTGTATTGTTAGCCTGCAAATACTTTATTATAAAATGTGACTTTTTTTCCAACACCCAATAATTAGGCTATATTTTGTGCCAATGCTACCAAGATAATTTATGCTGAACATTCCATTTAATTTAGTAAAATGGATCCTTACGTCACAGGGATAGGACTTAAAACAGGGTGTAGTAATTATAGTAATTTGAATTATTAATGTAGTGGGTGACTGCTCGTCTCATTGTTTACTTTTCATAATAGATGCGCAAATGAGAATACCTTTTCAACCCAGCAGTAATCTTTAAATACACCGGTTTTCACAAACTTTTCATGCAATTCACAGGGTCTTCTACTCACATGAAAATCTGAAGGGTCTTCCACCAAGTCCACATTGCTTCACTCTCTGTCCGTGAAAAAGACCATAGTTAACCATACCGACAAATTTATCCAGCTCTTGTCCTGTGGCATTTACAAGTTGCGCACCGGTTGTACACAACACAGTCCCCTGGACCCAAAACTGCGTCCCCATCGCGGCGGCAATAATGAGGACGCAACCGAAACTCAACACTCCCGCAACAGAGAATATAATTTTCTTTTGACTACTTGGCATGGTGAGTGTGAAGTGTGGAAAAATAATTAGTCTGACCAGTCCATGGTGTTCAATTCATCTCCAGTTGGTAGCCAACTCCCAAATAATCCAAAACCAAGTTGCTAATTATCTGTGTTAGGATATTATGATAAGGGGCATTGAAATAGCTAAATGTGTATACCGTAGTGATGCTGTTCTAAAATGGCCGTTGCATGTTCAATTACATTGATCGTCTTTCCCCCTTGCTCATTATCTCCAAGTAACCAAGGTTTTACATTTGGGAGAGTGCTTCTCGCTATCGTCGAGAAGTTTTTGGCACAATGACTTCTCAAAACCCGCCCACAAGGCCTGAATTTTCCCACACATTTTTTTTTCGCAGCAAAATGAGTTTCCACATTTTTCCATAACTTCAGAGGGAATGAAGGATTTATATCGACTTAATCTGTAGATGTATAGCCCTGTTTGTACAAGATTCGTTTTACTGGGGGAGGTCGGGTAATGTAAATATGTCCACGAGCACAAAACACCACATCTGTAATTTTAATCCCGTCCGATTCTGCCTTGTCAGTAATTGTTACATGTTTACAACAATTCAACCCAGAGGCGCAACTTTGGTTTTAGAAGTTGAGGGGACATAATGAATACATATACTTTTCCAAAAGTATTCAGTCGATATTTATTAAGTCTATATATATTATTTTTCCACATTTTTTTAACGTGACAGCTTTATTCTAAAATGTATTAAATAAATAAAAATCCTCATCAGTCTACACACAATACCCCATAATGACAAAGTGAAGACAGGTATAGACATTTTTATAAATATATACAAAAAATACCTTATTTACATATTCAGCCCCTTTGCTTTGAAACTCAATTGAGCTCCAGTGCATCCTGTTTCCATTGATCATCCTTGAGAAGTTTCTACTACTTGATTGAAGTCCACATGTGGTAAATTCAATTGCACACTGCCAAGAGTGTGCAAAGCTGTCATCAAGGCAACGGGTGGCTACTTTGAAGAATCTCAAATATAAAATATATTTTGATTTATCACTTTTTGGGTTACTACATGATTCATAGTTTGTTGTCTTCTCTATTCTACAATATAGTAAAAAATAAAGAAAAACACTGGAATGAGTATGTGTGTCCAGACTTTTGATTGCTACTGTATATATTTTATCCAGTCAGATAAACACTTCAAAACAACCTACCCGACCGCTCGGAGGCCTCCGCATGGTCCTAAAGCACACCCTTGCCTATTTTTGTATCACATTCGAATGATAAAACTGAGGGGGACAAAAATGCAATTTCAGAATGTGGGGGGGAGACATGTCCCCCCGTCCCCAATGAAAGTTGCACCCTTGCCCAAAATAACTTACTGTTGGCAAATCCAAAATCCTCTGATAATACTAGTCCTGTGCAAATCACCATCCCTGTGTTTTGTGAGAAATGTCTCAGGTATTGCTCGTGGTGAAATAAAATCTACAGTGAAATAAAACAATAGTAACTAACCGAAACAGCAGAAGACAAGGCATATTGACATTAGAGAGAGGCATGTGTCGCCGAGGGATCATAAGGTCCAATGAGCAGTAATAGGTGAGTCGGGGAGCCGTTCGGTATTCGCTACTATGCTAGGCGAGTGGGAAGCACGGCGTTCAGAATACTAGCGGGCCTGGGCGGAAAAGTCTGAAACCACATCGGAAGATTACGTCGGCAGACCAGTCGTGATAGATCGGCTGGGCTCAGTGTCGGCAATAAAGGGTCCAGGCCAATTGGCAAAATAAGTATTGTAGCCCACAAATTAGTTAGCAGGTATACCTCTTCGGCTAGCCGGGAGATGGGCCTAGCTATAGGCTAGCTGGTGCTTTGCTTCAGGGCAGAGGCGTTAGCCAGGAGTAGCCACTGGGTTGCAGCTAGCTAGCTGCGATCTGGTGTAATTGCCCAGAGTTTGCGCCAGGAATCCAGTGATGTGGTGGAGAAAAGCAGTCCGATATGCTCTGGGTTGATATCGCTCTGTGTAGACTGGTAGTTATTGACCGAGCTAAAGCTGGCTGGTGTCCGAGCTAAAGGTGAAGACCACTAGCCGTGGCTAACAGTGACTAGTAGCTAGTTAGCTGGCTAGTTGCTGATGGAGGTTCCAGTTATAACGTATAAAAAAATAGCAGGAAAGTATAGTTAGATCGTAGGTGGAAAGTGAGAGAAAATATATACGAAAAAAACTACTATTTACATGGGACAAGACAAACACACGTCTGACTGCTACGCCATCTTGGATTAGTCAGTAGACTTGATTCACGATGATGACTGCTAGCTAAGATTGTGAAAGTAAGATGTTGACATGATCAGTCCAATCAAAGCTACTGTACAAATAACGTGATTTGACATCTTTTCTGTGACCAATGACCTTGAGCCTTCTTGGAAGGGTACTTGTAATATAACTCTGGTAGGACCCAAATGGCAGACATTTTGGATGTCTACCCTTTTTTATTTTTTATTTTATTTTTATTAACAACAAATCAATACATAAAGCACACGAGGGAACACAAGCATACATAGATTACAAACAATGGACAATAGAGCTAGGGGGTACAATATCACATTACAATTACACAAGGACCTTAAGGGACATGCCTATACTTACAATTCTAACAGCTTTTTTGTTAGTAGAGCATTTAACCATCTTAAAATACAGTTCAATTTATTTTTGTAGGGTAGGAAAATGTGGTTTTCTGTTTGTAAATTTACATTTGTGTATATGAAATTTGGCCAAAAGAATAATGAAATTAATTACATAAAAATGTTTCAGCTTATTTCTATTGTATGTAAAGAATCCAAACAGTACATCTCTCCACAATAGTGTAAAATCTTCATAAATGTGTTCAATTATAAACCTACTGATGTCTTGCCACAGTTTTCTTACATGCATACAATGCCAAAAAAGATGCAACACTGTTTCTGGGTGGTCATTACAAAATGAGCAATTTGAGTTGATGTTTTCCTTAAACTTCTTCCTATAGTGGTTGGCAGGATAATATTTATAAATAATTTTAAAGGAAACTTCCTTAATTTTGTTAACAAGTAGGTATGTGTGTGGCAACATACAAACTTTTTTCCAACAGATATTATCAATAAATCCATTCCAATAAGGCATAGATACAACATCCTGCTGAAACAAGGATCCTATCGCTCTGTTGTTGAATGGACTAAAAGAGAAACAAATCTTTCCAACTGATGAGTCAACAGGGTCAACAGAAGGTAGGCTCTGAGGGTCAGGTCTTGACACGTTCCTGAATAACATAGCAACACCTGAGGGAATGGCATCTAAAACAATTGCAACATCTTTAGGTGTTACAGGGACCTTGTAAAGTGATAAGAATTCTTTATAACTGAGTAAAAGACCCTCTGCATATACCAGTTGGCTCACCAATAGGATATTATTTCGGAACCAATATTCTAAAAACAGAGAGGTATTTTTATACAATATATCCCGATTATTCCATATATAATATCTGTGTGGAGAAAAATTGTGTTTATAAATTAAGGACCATAACAAGAAAACCTGCCGATGAAAAGCAGAAAGTTTCACTGGAACTTTGTCAATATTATAATTGCAAAACTTCATGAAGTTAAGGCCACCAAAAGTAGAGAAGACATGATGAGGAATAAAATTCCAGATAGAAGCGGGTCTTCTTAGGAATAGTTTTATCCAATTGATCTTAAAAGTATTATTTAAAATAGTAAAGTCCAGAAAATTCAGTCCACTATTCTTATAAGTGTTCATTACAGCAGTTTTCCTAATGTAATGGGTACGGTTTCTCCAAAGAAAGTTGAAAAGCATCTGGTCTATCTTCTTTCTTATTTTACTGTCAAGATCTAAAGATAGAGCACCATATGTTAGTCTAGAGATGCCTTCAGCCTTGGTTATTAGGACTCTACCTTTTAAAGACAAGTCCCTCTGTAGCCATTGATTTAGTTTCTTCTGGGTTTTTTTAATAAGAGGGTTAAAATTTAGTAAGCCTCTAGACTTCTGATCCTTTGTAATGGTTATGCCTAAATATGTAAGTTCTTATTTTACTGGAATACCATAATATGAAGGTGTCACACAATCTTTGACAGCTCTGAGTTCACATTTATTAATGTTAAGATATAGACCAGACACTTTGGAAAAGGATTGTATCACATTGATCGATATGGGAATTTGGTTAGCGTCTTTCAGAAAAAGTGTAGTATCGTCAGCCAGCTGGCTTATAATAATTTCTTTACCAGCTATGGAAATACCTTGTACAGGACTATTATTTAAATAATTTGCAAGAAGTTGGGTGATTAATAAAAACAGGTACGGAGAGCTAGGACAACCTTGCCTAATTCCTCTCTTTATCTCAAATCTAGGTGAGGTGCCATATTTCAATTTGATAGAGCTGTTACCATTTGCATAGAGAGTCTTAATAGCCTTACAGAAAAAATCCCCAAAGCCAAGTCTCTCAAGGGAGTGGAAGATAAACTGATGCTCTACTGTGTCAAATGCTTTATAAAAATCAACAAATAATATGAAGCTATCCTCAGTTATTAGGTCTGAGTAGTCAAGTACGCCTAATACTAGTCTGACATTGTTAGAAATATGTCTGTTCCTCATGAAGCCAGACTGTGTTTCATCAATGATTGCATCCAGGACTTCTTTAATTATTTTTGCAAGTAGTAAGGCTAATATCTTATAGTCATTATTAAGAAGACAAATTGGACGCCAGTTATCGATGAGCAGCACTTCATTTTTAGGTGTAGGTATCAGTGTTATTAACCCCTGACTCATTGTAGGAGGGAGAACATTGTTTTTAATACTCTCTAAAAAGAGTTCAAATAGGAAGGGAGCTACTTGTTCAGAAAATAATTAGTACAATTCTGATGTAATTCCATCAACACCTGGTGATTTATTGTTCTTTAGATGTTTGATAGACTCTATAATCTCTTCAACTTTGATGGGTTCATCACACTGTTTAGATTCTATATCACTGATAGAGTGAACATTATTCAGTGAGTTAAAAAACATATCTGTGGATTCCTGACAGTACGTAGAGCTATACAATTTTCTGTAAAAATTGCTACAGTATTTAGCGATTCATTTTTGGTCATCTGTAATAACACCATCAATGTTTAACTTATGGATAGTGTTATTTTTAGAGTGAAATTTCTCAAGTCTAAAGAAATAGGATGAATTCTGTTCTCCCTCCTCAATCCATTTTTTCCTAGATCTAATAAAGGCTCCTTCTGCTTTTAATTTATATATATTATCCAGTTTATTTTGTAACTCAATTAGTTCCATCTTCTCCTCCCCCAAGAGGTCGGCTGGGGACCTCTGAGAAAGGGAAGTTATCTTAATGATCACCTTTTCCTCCTCAGCTCTTCTGGTCTTAGCAAGATCACTACCATATTTTCTAAGGTATTTTGACACCTCAAATTTAAAGAGCTCCCAGTTCTTGCAATAAGATTTTTCTTCACAAGCCCTTTCCCAAAAGTGTGAGAGCAGATCTTTAACCTCAAATTTAAAACCTCTCTCTCCATATATCAGTAAGATCAAACTTTTCCATAAAAAGTATTAAACCCAAATTCGGATTGGTTGGCCTACCTGGGGGCCATCTATCAGTTGAATTATCTATTGTAATGTTCAAGTCCCCTCCTATCAATAATAACAAATTGGGAAATTTAGATAATCAATGAAGTATATGCTTCTCCATAGATTCAAGTAACTCATCATTCTCATGTTTGGTGTTGTACCTGTAGAAGTTTACAGTAATGAGCGTAATGTCATTGTAACTGATCACAAGACAAATAAAGTGACCAAAGGGGTCACATTCCGAGTGTAGAATATTACCACCAAAGGTATTTTTCATTGTAGTGACACCGGCGGAGCGTTCAGATCCATGGGAGAGCCAAATATCGTTGCCCCACTGTGACCTCCAGAAGTTGGCATCAGCCAAAATTGAGTGAGACTTGAAAAAAGCAAAAATATGTTCGAAATTGTTTAGCAAATAAAAATAAGGCCTGCGCTTCACATTGTTTCGTAACCCCCTAGCATTAAGAGATAATATACACAAAGACAAAACAACAAAGATTATACAAAAGTATAAACTGTAGTAGGATGAGTCAAAGACGTAGGAGCAGTGAACGTAAACGATAAGGAACCGAAATCTGCACCATTTAAGTCAATTTAAAGTGAAAATAGCTTATTCCATAACCTTTGAGCTAGACATTATCTGGCTTTGAAATTCAACTCAACTGGAAATTATGTTCAAGACCAAACCAAGAGTTCTTGTAGTAAGAGAGACTAAAAACCCTATTTAGTGTAATCAGGAACTATTCTGAGAAATAAAACAACAAATAATAATTTAAATAAAAGGGTACCTACTATTTTAAGTAAATATGAAAACTGATCATAAAATAATTGAATAACAAAATGTTTTACATATACAGTGCCTTGCGAAAGTATTCGGCCCCCTTGAACTTTGCGACCTTTTGCCACATTTCAGGCTTCAAACATAAAGATAAAACTGTATTTTTTTGTGGAGAATCAACAACAAGTGGGACACAATCATGAAGTGGAACGACATTTATTGGATATTTCAAACTTTTTTAACAAATCAAAAACTGAAAAATTGGGCGTGCAAAATTATTCAGCCCCCTTAAGTTAATACTTTGTAGCGCCACCTTTTGCTGCGATTACAGCTGTAAGTCGCTTGGGGTATGCCTCTATCAGTTTTGCACATCGAGAGACTGACATTTTTTCCCATTCCTCCTTGCAAAACAGCTCGAGCTCAGTGAGGTTGGATGGAGAGCATTTGTGAACAGCAGTTTTCAGTTCTTTCCACAGATTCTCGATTGGATTCAGGTCTGGACTTTGACTTGGCCATTCTAACACCTGGATATGTTTATTTTTGAACCATTCCATTGTAGATTTTGCTTTATGTTTTGGATCATTGTCTTGTTGGAAGACAAATCTCCGTCCCAGTCTCAGGTCTTTTGCAGACTCCATCAGGTTTTCTTCCAGAATGGTCCTGTATTTGGCTCCATCCATCTTCCCATCAATTTTAACCATCTTCCCTGTCCCTGCTGAAGAAAAGCAGGCCCAAACCATGATGCTGCCACCACCATGTTTGACAGTGGGGATGGTGTGTTCAGGGTGATGCGCTGTGTTGCTTTTACGCCAAACATAACGTTTTGCATTGTTGCCAAAAAGTTCAATTTTGGTTTCATCTGACCAGAGCACCTTCTTCCACATGTTTGGTGTGTCTCCCAGGTGGCTTGTGGCAAACTTTAAACGACACTTTTTATGGATATCTTTAAGAAATGTCTTTCTTCTTGCCACTCTTCCATAAAGGCCAGATTTGTGCAATATACGACTGATTGTTGTCCTATGGACAGATTCTCCCACCTCAGCTGTAGATCGCTGCAGTTCATCCAGAGTGATCATGGGCCTCTTGGCTGCATCACTGATCAGTCTTCTCCTTGTATGAGCTGAAAGTTTAGAGGGACAGCCAGGTCTTGGTAGATTTGCAGTGGTCTGATACTCCTTCCATTTCAATATTATCGCTTGCACAGTGCTCCTTGGGATGTTTAAAGCTTGGGAAATATTTTTGTATCCAAATCCGGCTTTAAACTTCTTCACAACAGTATCTCGGACCTGCCTGGTGTGTTCCTTGTTCTTCATGATTCTCTCTGCGCTTTTAACGGACCTCTGAGACTATCACGGTGCAGGTGCATTTATACGGAGACTTGATTACACACAGGTGGATTGTATTTATCATCATTAGTCATTTAGGTCAACATTGGATCATTCAGAGATCCTCACTGAACTTCTGGAGAGAGTTTGCTGCACTGAAAGTAAAGGGGCTGAATAATTTTGCACGCCCAATTTTTCAGTTTATGATTTTATAAAAAAGTTTGAAATATCCAATAAATGTCGTTCCACTTCATGATTGTGTCCCACTTGTTGTTGATTCTTCACAAAAAAATACAGTTTTATATCTTTATGTTTGAAGCCTGAAATGTGGCAAAAGGTCGCAAAGTTCAAGGGGGCCGAATACTTTCGCAAGGCACTGTAAACGTCCCTAAGACCTATTTTGGAAATAAGTATTAATAACTAAATAGAACAACAACCGTGTCAAGTCAGAGCAGACCTGTATGCCCTTTAAAACAGTATCTTAGTTACTGTATACATAAAAAATAAATACAGCTTTCAATCTTCTTCATAAGTTTGTAAACAAAATAGGTCTTCTGGTCATGCAAGAACAAACTAATACATTGAAATACCTGAGTATTCCTGAAAAATAGTCACCTGATGCTTGTTAGGTAAACAACATAAGGAAAATGAGAATACCATGGCTGAAACCATCAACCTGTTCCTTCTGGTGAGATTTTAGGGAGGAATATGGATTTCTGAACCGTTGATGAAACCGCGTCCTACAACGAAGTAAGCAACCTTCCCCTCATTTCGTGCTATGTAAGGGATGTCTACCCTTACTTAAGGACTGAAGCTAGGCGATTGCGCAATGTCCCCATGAGTGACACAATACTGAGCCAATCATGGTGCAATGCTCCTATTTTCTGGTGGCCCGCCCCACCACCACAGAAAGCCCTTGAGCTAGGCTGAAACACTTGCATTTTGGAGCTGCCTTACTCAAGAAAATAAAAAAGAGACCATGGTTGTATGCGGCTTTATTAACTCAGTTGTAATATGTTTTTACATTGTTTGCAAACTGATATGTGACACGTATTAATGCCAAAATAACATGCAAGCCCCCCCCCCAATTAAAAACAAATAAATAAATATATATATATATTGTCTGTATATAGCTTGTCTGTATACCCATCTGTCTAACCCTGAAATGGGACTGCAGACTCAACACTGCACTTGAATTAGAGCAAATAACTACTATGTCTGGCTTGACTTCCTCCACCCACTGCAAGGCCAACAGTATGGCCATCCACTCCGACATTTATACAGCCAGATGATCCGTAATATATTTCTTGACTGCCACCCCACATTCCTGCACTGCAAATGCTGACCCAGTATGTCCTGTCCTTGGATCTGTTGAACCATCTGTGAAAATCGCCACATAATCCTGATATACACAGGATCCAGATGTCTATTAAACAAATCAGATGGATCAACACCCTCCCTATCTTTCCATAATCTCTCCAACACTGCCAGACTACTGGAGGCGGGAGCAGCCATGGTGGATTCACAGGAATAGCTACCGTTGGACTAAACTCCCTTCCATACAGTCCCATCTCCCTCGTCTGGGTATTACTCACCCACCCAAAGCTTGTGTTCTGTCCTCGCTCATGTTCCCAGCATGCCTGTAAAATCCCTTTCACAGGATGAGACACCCCATGTTACTGTAGGTTGACCCAATAATTCATTGCCAGTTCTACTCCTCCAGGCTATCTCAGGTTACAAACACCAACTTACTAAGAGATCCAAGATGGCGTAGCAGTCAGACGTCGTGTCGTGTCCCTTGTATATATCGTTTTTTTACATACTTTTCTTCGCATATCTTTTAAAACATTTTGCTAAACCTCAACTTCGAAATACTCTCCGCAACCCGCCTCACCCAATGTAGCGCAGATCTGCTTTTTTTTTCTAAAGTATTCATATTTACTTTGGATCCGGAACCCCTCAACTGAAGCTAGCCAGCTAACTACCAGCAAACCATTGCTAGCGGTCATCAGCTAACTGGTCATCAGCTAACCTTTAGCTCGGAAAGCTCTCGCCAGTTCGAACAACGCGACTCTAACCAGAGCATAACGGACCTATTATTTTTATCCCCGGATTCCCTCCGGATTCCCACCGCAAACGGAACATCTTCAGCTGGATCTTCACAACTAGCTAACTAGCTAACCGCAACTCCGGATGATTACTCCTGGTTAGCGTTTCCATCCACTTAGCTTGAAGCTAGCCCGGCCAGAGCTCCTGAGCTACCACCGAAGCATACTCCTGGGCTACAATATCCGGACCCACGACCGGTCTATCGATGTCACCGCGTGAAGAGGCATAAACAGACTCACCCCATCGCGACGTCCCCCAAAGACCTTCTAGCCCTTGCTATCTGCTTGCTTGCTAACTCGGCCTGCTAACTGCTAGCTTGTTTAGCCCCGGTCCGCTAACTGCTACCTTGTTTAGCCTCGGCCTACTAACTGTTAGCTTGTTAGCACAGGCCTGCTAACTGTCTGAATCGCCGCGTCCCAACCACTCACTGGACCCATATTTACTTTCAATCTCTTTTCGATTTTTAATTCGATTATACCTTCCGGTAACCTGCCTCACCCAATGTGATACGGAATCGCTATTATTTTAAATTTTTTACATTTTTAGAACACATTCAAGAACCTCCAGAAGCTAACCAGCTAACTAGCTACAAGCTATTTAGTCATTGTTAGCCACTGCTAGCGGCTTTACCTTCTGCACAGCCAGCCAGTTTTTTTAACCTGGATAATACTCGCCAGTCTAGCTTCCCTGCCCCATCCACCGCTGCCCCCTGGACACTGATCACTTGGTTACATAGCTGATGCATGCTGGACTGTCCATTAATCACGGTACTCCATTCTGCTTGTTTATGTTTTATCTGTCGGCCCCAGCCGCACTCAGGCTCTGTGTGTAGTTAATCCGACCCTCCCTGCCTAGTCAACGCCATTTTACCTGCTGTTGTTGTGCTAGCTGATTAGCTGTTGTTGTCTCACCTACTGTTTAGCTAGCTCTCCCAATTCAACACCTGTGATTACTGTATGCCTCGCTGTATGTCTCTCTCAAATGTCAATATGCCTTGTATACTGTTGTTCAGGTTAGTTATCATTGTTTAGTTTACAATGGAGCCCCTAGTTCCACTCTTCATACCCCTGATACCTCCTTTGTCCCACCTCCCACACATGCGGTGACCTCACCCATTACAACCAGCATGTCCAGAGATACAACCTCTCTCATCATCACCCAGTGCCTGGGCTTACCTCCGCTGTACCCGCACCCCACCATACCCCTGTCTGCGCATTATGCCCTGAATATATTCTACCATGCCCAGAAATCTGCTCCTTTTATTCTCTGTCCCCAACGCTCTAGGCGACCAGTTTTGATAGCCTTTAGCCGCACCCTCATACTACTCCTCCTCTGTTCCGCGGGTGATGTGGAGGTAAACCCAGGCCCTGCATGTCCCCAGGCACCCTCATTTGTTGACTTCTGTGATCGAAAAAGCCTTGGTTTCATGCATGTCAACATCAGAAGCCTCCTCCCTAAGTTTGTTTTACTCACTGCTTTAGGACACTGCTAACCCTGATGTCCTTGCCGTATCTGAATCCTGGCTCAGGAAGGCCACCAAAAATTCGGAGATTTCCATACCCAACTAAAACATTTTCCGTCAAGATAGAACTGCCAAAGGGGGAGGAGTTGCAGTCTACTGCAGAGATAGCCTGCAAAGTAATGTCATACTTTCCAGGTCCATACCCAAACAGTTCGAACTACTAATTTTAAAAATTACTCTCTCCAGAAATAAGTCTCTCACTGTTGCCGCCTGCTACCGACCCCCTCAGCTCCCAGCTGTGCCCTGGACACCAGTTGTGAATTGATCACCCCCCATCTAGCTTCAGAGTTGGTTCTGTTAGGTGACCTAAACTGGGATATGCTTAACACCCCGGCAGTCCTACAATCTAAGCTAGATGCCCTCAATCTCACACAAATCATCAAGGAACCCACCAGGTACAACCCTAAATCTGTAAACAAGGGCACCCTCATAGACGTCATCCTGACCAACTGGCCCTCCAAATACACCTCCGCTGTCTTCAACCAGGATCTCAGCGATCACTGCCTCATTGCCTGTATCCGCTACGGAGCCACAGTCAAACGACCACCCCTCATCACTGTCAAACGCTCCCTAAAACACTTCTGTGAGCAGGCCTTTCTAATCGACCTGGCCCGGGTATACTGGAAGGACATTGACCTCATCCCGTCAGTTGAGGATGCCTGGTCATTCTTTAAAAGTAACTTCCTCACCATTTTAGATAAGCATGCTCCGTTCAAAAAAATGCAGAACTAAGAACAGATATAGCCCTTGGTTCACTCCAGACCTGACTGCCCTCGACCAGCACAAAAACATCCTGTGGCGGACTGCAATAGCATCGAATAGTCCCCGCGATATGCAACTGTTCAGGGAAGTCAGGAACCAATACACGCAGTCAGTCAGGAAAGCTAAGGCCAGCTTCTTCAGGCAGAAATTTGCATCCTGTAGCTCCAACTCCAAAAAGTTCTGGGACACTGTGAAGTCCATGGAGAACAAGAGCACCTCCTCCCAGCTGCCCACTGCACTGAGGCTAGGTAACACGGTCACCACCGATAAATCCATGATTATCGAAAACTTCAACAAGCATTTCTCAACGGCTGGCCATGCCTTCCGCCTGGCTACTCCAACCTCGGCCAACAGCTCCGCCCCCCCCGCAGCTACTCGCCCAAGCCTCTCCAGGTTCTCCTTTACCCAAATCCAGATAGCAGATGTTCTGAAAGAACTGCAAAACCTGGACCCGTACAAATCAGCTGGGCTTGACAATCTGGACCCTCTATTTCTGAAACTATCCGCCGCCATTGTCGCAACCCCTTTTACCAGCCTGTTCAACCTCTCTTTCATATCGTCTGAGATCCCCAAGGATTGGAAAGCTGCCGCAGTCATCCCCCTCTTCAAAGGGGGAGACACCCTGGACCCAAACTGTTACAGACCTATATCCATCCTGCCCTGCCTATCTAAGGTCTTCGAAAGCCAAGTCAACAAACAGGTCACTGACCATCTCGAATCCCACCGTACCTTCTCCGCTGTGCAATCTGGTTTCCGAGCCGGTCATGGGTGCACCTCAGCCGCCTCAAGGTACTAAACGATATCATAACTGCCATCGATAAAAGACAGTACTGTGCAGCCGTCTTCATCGACCTTGTCAAGGCTTTCGACTCTGTCAATCACCATATTCTTATCGGCAGACTCAGTAGCCTCGGTTTTTCTGATGACTGCCTTGCCTGGTTCACCAATTACTTTGCAGACAGAGTTCAGTGTGTCAAATCGGAGGGCATGCTGTCCGATCCTCTGGCAGTCTCTATGGGGGTGCCACAGGGTTCAATTCTCGGGCCGACTCTTTTCTCTGTATATATCAATGATGTTGCTCTTGCTGCGGGCGATTCCCTGATCCACCTCTACGCAGACGACACCATTCTGTATACTTCCGGCCCGTCATTGGACACTGTGCTATCTAACCTCCAAACGAGCCCCAATGCCATACAACACTCCTTCCGTGGCCTCCAACTGCTCTTAAACGCTAGTAAAACCAAATGCATGCTTTTCAACCGTTCGCTGCCTGCACCAGCACGCCTGACTAGCATTACCACCCTGGATGGTTCTGACCTTGAATATTTGGACATCTATAAGTACCTAGGTGTCTGGCTAGACTGTAAACTCTCCTTCCAGACTCATATCAAACATCTCCAATCGAAAATCAAATCTAGAGTCGGCTTTCTATTCCGCAACAAAGCCTCCTTCACTCACACCGCCAAACTTACCCTAGTAAAACTGACTATCCTACCGATCCTCGACTTCGGCGATGTCATCTACAAAATTGCTTCCAACACTCTACTCAGCAAACTGGATGCAGTTTATCACAGTGCCATCCGTTTTGTCACTAAAGCACCTTATACCGCCCACCACTGCGACCTGTATGCTCTAGTCGGCTGGCCCTCGCTACATATTTGTCGCCAGACCCACTGGCTCCAGGTCATCTACAAGTCCATGCTAGGTAAAGCTCCGCCTTATCTCAGTTCACTGGTCACGATGGCAACACCCACCCGTAACACGCGCTCCAGCAGGTGTATCTCACTGATCATCCCTAAAGCCAACACCTCATTTGGCCGCCTTTCGTTCCAGTTCTCTGCTGCCTGTGACTGGAACGAATTGCAAAAATCGCTGAAGTTGGAGACTTTTATCTCCCTCACCAACTTCAAACATCTGCTTTCTGAGCAGCTAACCGATCGCTGCAGCTGTACATAGTCTATCGGTAAATAGCCCACCCATTTTTACCTACCTCATCCCCATACTGTTTTTATTTATTTACTTTTCTGCTCTTTTGCACACCAATATCTCTACCTGTACATGACCATCTGATCATTTATCACTCCAGTGTTAATCTGCAAAATTGTATTTATTCGCCTACCTCCTCATGCCTTTTGCACACAATGTATATAGACTCTCCTTTTTTTCTACTGTGTTATTGACTTGTTAATTGTTTACTCCATGTGTAACTCTGTGTTGTCTGTTCACACTGCTATGCTTTATCTTGGCTAGGTCGCAGTTGCAAATGAGAACTTGTTCTCAACTAGCCTACCTGGTTAAATAAAGGTTAAATAAAAAATTAAGAAATAATAAATAAAATCAGAGTGGGTTCAGGAAGGGAGGGGAACTATGGACCCAGGAGCAACGTACAACTGGATAAAGGACTTCCTGTTTGGAAGGTCTATCCAGGTGAGGGTGGCGAAGTCTCTGTCAGGCAGCTACCTAGTGGATAACGGTACACCTCAAGGGAGCTTGATTGGTCCTCGGTTGTTCTCAATCATGACCAATGAGGTTTACTCTCAGGTACGGACGGATATTGGGAGGTTGTTATTTGCAGATGATGGGGTAATGGAAGAGGGGAAGAAATGTGCCATACATACTGTAGTCAGGAAAGTACAGGAAGCAATTGATGTGGTAGAGCGGTAGGCGTTAATGTGGAGATTCAGGTTCTCTGTAGAGAAAACTCTGACAGTGTTCTTTACCAGGAGGAAGGTGGGAGATGAGGTATGATTGAAGTTATATGGGATAAACTTGTAGAGGGTGGGGGCCCTCAGGTTCCTTGTGGTGTGCTTTGACATTAGGCTGACCTGGACTCTTGAGAGAGTGGTGGGAAAGTGTAAGGTGCTAAATAGGATAAACTGTTTTACGGGGAAAGCTGGTGGTTCCTCATCGAGGGCCATGTATGTTGCATTGATCTGATCTGTAATAGACTATGGCAGTATAGAGTATGGTCCGGCAGCCCTATGGTAGAACAATTACCAGATTATGTTGTAATACTCTTCATGCTTCGAATAGCTTTGATGAGTAGTCTATCATCTGTGTTTTTTTATTAATTTTTTTATTTCACCTTTATTTAACTAGGCAAGTCAGTTAAGAACACATTCTTATTTACAATGACGGCCTACCCTGGCCAAACCCAGATGACGCTGGGCCAATTGTGCACCGCCCTATGGGACTCCCAATCACAGCCAGTTGTGATACAGCCTGGAATTGAACCAGGGTCTGTCGTGACGCCTCTAGCACTGAGATGCAGTGCCTTAGACTGCTGCACCACTCGGGAGCCCCTGAGCCCCTAATGTGGCGATACTAACCCCCTGCTCTCCAGGAAATAAGTATGTTGTTCTGTAGTAATATGTTCCATAATCTTACATGCATGTGATGTTAAAGCTATTGGCCAATAGCTTGTTGGCCTCTTTGGTTCGTTCTCTGGCTTCCAGATTGGTACCACTACTGCCTTCTTCCAGTTGCCTGGTAGTTTCCCTTCCTCCCACACTCTGTTGTACAACACCAATACCTTATCCAGTGCCTCATTACTAAAATGGGCCAACATAACATAGCACACCTCATCTTTCTCAGATGAAGTTAACCCAGCCTTACATATTACCCTCTCTCCCATGGTAAATGGTGCATTCAACGCAGAAAAAACATCCTCCCTCCTAGCCAGCACTCCAGGGTTCTCCCCCTCGTTCTCTCTCAGATTTGCTGAGCTATGCACTTAGACAAACGCTTTGGCCATCATCTCTGCCTTCTCCTCATCTGTTACTGGCACATCCTCCCCACTTGTCAATACTGGATTATCCCACTCCCTTCTGAACCCACTCATCAATACTGGATTATCCCACTCCCTTCTGACCCCACTCATCAATACTGGATTATCCCACTCCCTTCTGGCCCCACTCATCAATACTGGATTACCCCACTCCCTTCTGACTCCACTCGTCAATACTGGATTACCCCACTCCCTTCTGACCCCACTCGTCAATACTGGATTATCCCACTTCCCTTTGACCCCACTCATCAATACTGGATTATCCCACTCCCTTCTGGCCCCACTCATCAATACTGGATTATCCCACTCCCTTCTGGCCCCACTCATCAATACTGGATTATCCCACTCCCTTCTGGCCCCACTCATCAATACTGGATTATTCCACTCCTTTCTGACCCCACTCATCAATACTGGATTATCCCACTCCCTTCTGAACCCACTCATCAATACTGGATTATCCCACTCCCTTCTGCCCCCACTCATCAATACTGGATTATCCCACTCCCTTCTGGCCCTACTTATCAATACTGGATTATCCCACTCCCTTCTGACCCCACTCATCAATACTGGATTATCCCACTCCCTTCTTGCCCCACTCATCAATACTGGATTACCCCACTCCCTTCTGACCCCACTCATCAATACTGGATTATCTCACTCCCTTCTGGCCCCACTCATCAATACTGGATTATCCCACTCCCTTCTGACCCCACTCATCAATACTGGATTATCCCACTCCCTCCTGGCCCCACTCATCAATACTGGATTATCCCACTCCCTCCTGGCCCCACTCATCATTACTGGATTATCCCACTCCCTTCTGGCCCCACTCATCAATACTGGATTATCCCACTCCCTTCTGGCCCCACTCATCATTACTGGATTATCCCACTCCCTTCTGGCCCCACTCATCAATACTGGATTATCCCACTCCCTTCTGGCCCCACTCATCAATACTGGATTATCCCACTCCCTTCTGACCCCACTCATCAATACTGGATTATCCCACGCCCTTCTGGCCCCACTCATCTTCTTAATCATCCCCCACACTTCTCCCACAGGTGTCGCCCTTCCAATGGTGCCACAGAACCGACGCCAACATGACCTCTTTGTTCTCCTCACCAGGGCCTGGGCCTGCTTATACTGAATCAGATGTTGGAAGTTGTGTGTCCTTTTCAGCACTCTAAATACCCTGTTCCTAGTCACCATTGCCCCACGCTCCTCTGTCCACCATCGGACTGCTTTCCTCCTCTTCCTGCCTGAACTCTTATAGCCTCAGTAGCTGCCCCCACTAAAGCTGTACCCAGTTATTCATAGTATCCACATACCCTCTTATATCCACCGATCCATCACCTGCTCACTCATCAGCTCCTGAAACTGGTTCCACTTTGCCCTTCCAAACACCAACCTGCCTACTCCGTCCACTGACACCTCCTCCTCCCTCAGCCTACTGTGCATACAGTAAGGATAAGGATCACTCCCTACTGTCGAATCCTCCCATACCTCTCACAGACAGATTCCTGCCGTTGCATTAGATACCAGAATTAGGTCCAACGTAGACTCTTTCCTTGTGGCTACATCAATCCTGGTCTTTCATTTAAATCAGAGTTTACATCACTTGGCTATTTCCATCTATTTGTTTCCCTCCACAGAGTGTGTTGTAGGCATTAAAATCCCCTCCCCCTACATCTCTGTCCATTACGAACCACTACATACCCTGTATGATAAACTCCGAAGTCGGTTTAGCTGGTTTAGCTGGCATATCCACAACGAACTGCTGGAACTACTGCCCATTAGCCAACAAGCTTCGAGCATTCCATTCCATTGTAGTATTACCACCATCACTAACATCCAGTAATACATTGAGGTAATCTCAAACCTCTTCCCATGTCATATCTCCGCCCACCTGCCCCGTAATCCCCGGTCTAGATGTGCCTACCCATCTCTCCCTTGAACATTTGCTTGACTCTGAGAGATTTTTGTCTATGCTCCATTTCCTTACAGAACACCAACAATGAACACCAACGATGCTCTCATTGCTTAACACTTTTGCATTGACAACTTCCCAAATCAACTTTTATCACAGCCGTCAATCAACCTCATTGCCCCAACTCCCCCTTTCTCCCTAAACTTCAGAATCACTTTATGCTCCTCCTCATGTCCATGATCCCCTCGCAACTTATCTTGCCCTTTGCCCTTTGCACTCTCGACCTCTGAACTGCCGCTGGCGTTGGAAACTGTTGCTCTCCTCAAACATAATTTTTTTCTTCATCTCCTCCTCCATAGACCTCTCGCTCCCCTTCAAACCCTGCTTTCTTTCTCTCCTTTATTTGATATGAACGTACTTGGTTCACCTTCTTCTCAATCACTATTTCCAACTATATTTGACCCAGTCACAGCACACTGTGTAAAGTTTGATTGTTTGCTTATTCACTTTCAATCGAATTGCAGTTTCTCTCTGCTACCTCCCCCCGCAAATCATTCTCCAGACAGGTGAGTGTTCTTCAAGCAGAGTCCTATATGTCCAATTCATTGCCATAGATTTTGTGATCGATGGAAGTTAAGTTGACCACATGACACACTGCACAAAAGCAGAGCCAGGTTACTGAACCAATAGTGTGGGCATTCCTACATCTGCAGGAACGCCCCCTTCAAGCATCCCATTGGTTCCTGCCTGAACTCGTTCCTGCATGAACACCCCCCCCCCAAGCACAACGTCTTCATGCTTGTGACACGGTCAAAAGGGAAATAAATGTATTAACCAATAGACAGTGTCATTCGCCTGACGAATACCTGCCCCCACCGTCTGACAGAACTGCAGGAAAACAGTTTGCGAAGGACACTGTCTACCATGTGCTAGCTATCTTCTTAGCGACACTTTGTGCTAGCTTGTTAGTTAGCTAGCACACGTGTCACCCACACCTCCCACCTGCTGTGTACCGGAGAGAACCATGCCCAACAGGCATGAATGACTGTCTGCCAGTAGCCCCCGCCTCCCGCTAGCACAGCAGGCGAGAGACTGGAGCGGCATTGTGTGTTAGCTAACTAACTAGCTAGCAGTTAGCTAGCTAACTAGCTAGCACACAGTGTCGCCCTTGCCTCCTGCCTGCTGTGTACCGGACTAGTTGGCTAAACTAGCACACAATGTCTTTCAGGTTGGAAGTCAGCGGGCTATTAAAGCTATAAAAGTGGGAGAAAATCCTACCCCATGGCAAAAAAGTGTAGAATTGCAGGAAATTAGCCTTAAAACTGCAACATTTTCTCTCTGCACCATGGAAAGATGTATCAATTTAGGAAGTTAGTGAAAACAATTAATGGTACTGGTACTTTTATTCAGTGTGATCATGCAACAATGAAATGTAAACAATGCAGTCATAACATCACAACATCATGGGACTGCATAAAACACCTCACAGCGAAGAATCATTTTTGTCGAGTCCTTACAGGCTACTCTATTGTAAAGTGGTTTGTAAAACGTTTTTCATACGGCGGTCATTCTCTGTTTCTTTATCTCTGTCACCCCCCTCTCTCCCCTACTCCTTGGCAGTTATTGGCTGTAGCTTCAAGTCTTCACTCGCAGGGTCAGGGCTTGGGTTGGTGTTCGAATCCCGCCTGCTCCTCCTACTCCTGAACACCTCCCTGACCCTCTTTCTGAATGTCTTGGAGAAGTAGTAGTAGAGCACAGGATCCAGGCAGAGATGCAGCACCACCAGCAGTAATGTGGACTCCTTGGCCAGGAAGAGGTGCCTTTTGGTCTGGCAGTCTGGAGTGATGACCTCGGTCTGGGCTAGCGTATAGGGCGTCCGTACCACGTGGTATGGCACGAAGCACACCACGTACGCTGCCGTCCCCGCCGTAACATTGATGGTGGCACGGCGAGCATGGCGCCACTGTTCAGGGTCATTCCTGCTCGCCAGCAACCTCTTTAGCACCAGACCGTTGGAAACGAGGACAGCCGTGGACGCTTTGAGGAACAGGATGGTACAGAGGAAGACGGCGAGGCCATGCCAGTGGAGTCCCACCTCCTGCTTCAGCTTGGAGCAGCTCAGGAACTTCCTCTCTGGGACGTCCTGGATGGGCAGGGCCATGTTGGGCACCATGATGAGGAGCACAAGTAGCCACACCATCACTGACATCAGCTTGGCGAAGCCCACCTCCTGTATACGGAACAGTCTGGAGCTCTGGCTGGTCAATCAATAAATCAGTCATTGTTTAAAGTGCCTCTAATTCTAGCAAAACATTTAACCAAAAAAATGCTAATACTCCTTACACAATAATTAACAATAGTACAACATTAAAATAAGTTCAAAAGACAGTTTCAAAACCATAATAATACCTGATCTGCATGTAGCAGTCAACGCTGACGAAGGTGAGGAAGAAGATGGACACATACATGCTGATGTAGATTACCACAGCTCTCACCTAGCAGTTGAAGACCATGAGGCCCCAGGGTGCCACACCCATGTCTTTGGCCACCTTGAAGGGCAGGGCCAGGGTGAGCAGGAGGTCAACGGTCAGGAGATTGACCAGGTAGACATTTATGCTCTTCTTGTCATTGTAGCTGTGTAGGAACACCCAAAGGGCCACCAGGGCCACCTGTTGCACAACTGAGCAAGAGGACAAGTACATTAGTGTCTAGTTTTAGAAACAGACGCCTCAAAAGTCCTCAACTGGCAGCTTCATTAAAGAGTACCTGCAAAACACCAGTCACAACGTCAAAAGTGAAGAGGCGATTCTGGGATGCTGGCAAAATAATACAGACACTGGTCAGAGGAATTCTCTTTAGAAGACCAGCATCACAGCCTCTTCACTGTTGACGTTGAGACTGGTGTTTTGCGGGTACTATTTAATGAAGCTGCCAGTTGAGGACTTGTAAGGCAGTTGAGGGCTTGTAAGGCATCAATTAGCCTTTTAAAATGATAAACTTGGATTAGCTAACACAATGTGGCTTTGGAACACAGAAGTGATGGTTGCTGATAATGGGCCTCTGTCTATGTAGATATTCCATAAAAAATCTGCGTTTCCAGCAACAATAGTACTTTACAACATTAACAATGTCTACACCGTATTTCTGATAATTTTATGTTATTTTAATGGACAAAAAAATGTGCTCTTCTTTCTAAGTGACCCTAAACTTTGGAACGGTAGTGTATATACTAGGCATGTCAGAGGAAGGCCCAAGAAAATGTCAAAGACTCCAGTCATTCAAGTCATAGACTGTTCTCTCTGCTACCACACAGCAAGCGGTATCGGAGCGTCAAGTCAAGGACCAGCTCTACCCCCAAGCCATAAGACTGCTGAACAATTAATCAAATGGCCACCTGGACTATTTGCATATATACACCCCCCCCCCCCCCCCCCCCCCCCCCACACACACACACACTTTGTTTTTCCACTGCTGCTACTCGCTGTTTATTATCTATGCAAAGTCACTTTAACCCTACCTACATGTACAGTCGTGGCCAAAAGCTTTGAGAATGACACAAATATAAATTTTTACAGTCTGCTGCTTCAGTGTCTTTAGATATTTTTGTCAGATGATACTATGGAATACTGAAGTATAATTATAAGCATTTCATAAGTGTCAAAGGCTTTTATTGACAATTACATGAAGTTGATGCAAAGAGTCAATATTTGCAGTGTTGACCCTTCTTTTTCAAGACCTCTGCAATCTGCCCTGGCATGCTGTCAATTAACTTCTGGGCTACATCCTGACTGATGGCAGCCCATTCCTGCATAACCAATGCTTGGAGTTTGTCAGAATTTGTGGGTTTTTGTTTGTCCACCCGCCTCTTGAGGATTGACCACAAGATCTCAATGGGATTAAGGTCTGGGGAGTTTCCTGGCCATGGACCCAAAATATCGATGTTTTGTTCCCCGAGCCACTTAGTTGCTCCATCATGCTGGAAAATGCATTGTTCATCACCAAACTGTTCCTGGATGGTTGGGAGAAGTTGCTCTCGGAGGATGTGTTGGTACCATTCTTTATTCATGGCTATTTTCTTAGGCAAAATTGTGAGTGAGCCCACTCCCTTGCCTTAGAAGCAACATGAATGGTCTCAAGATGCTTTACTGTTGGCATGACACAGGACTGATGGTAGTCTTCTTCCTTGTCTTCTCTGGACAAGCTTTTTTCCGGATGCCCCAAACAATCGGAAAGTGGATTTGTCAGAGAAAATGACTTTACCCCAGTCCTCAGCGATCCAATACCTGTACCTTTTGCAGAATATCAGTCTGTCCCTGATCTTTATCCTGGAGAGAAGTGGCTTCTTTGCTGCCCTTGTTGACACCAGGCCATCCTCCAAAAGTCGACTAACTTGTTCCCCCGCTCATTGAAACAGTGTCGGTAATCCCTATATATATATATATATATATATATATATATATATATATTGCCTTGTTATTGTTTTTTGTGTGTTTTTTGTCCGTTTATTTAGTAACAATTTTCTTAACTCTATTTCTTGAACTGCATTGTTGGTTAACCTGTTGCGACGAGCAATCCCGTATCTGGGATCCTATTTATAGCCTCAAGCTCATTAGCATAACGCAACGTTAACTATTCATGAAAATTGCAAATGAAATGAAATAAATATATTAGGTCTCAAGCTTAGCCTTTTGTTAACAACACTGTCATCTCAGATTTTCAAAATATGCTTTTGAACCATAGCTAAACAAGCATTTGTGTAAGAGTATTGATAGCTAGCATACCATTAAGCCTAGCATTCAGCATGCAACATTTTCACAAAAACAAGAAAAGCATTCAAAGAAAATCATTTACCTTTGAAGAACTTCAGATGTTTTCAATGAGGAGACTCTCAGTTAGATAGAAAATGTTCAGTTTTTCCAAAAATATTATTTGTGTAGGACAAATCGCTCCGTTTTGTTCATCACGTTTGGCCACGAAAAAAACCTGTATCCAGGAGTGTAATTATCGCCGCAAGCTCATTAGCATAACGCAACGTTAACTATTCATGAAAATCGCAAATGAAATGAAATAAATATATTAGCTCTCAAGCTTAGCCTTTTGATAACAACACTGTCATCTCAGATTTTCAAAATATGCTTTTGAACCATAGCTAAACAAGCATTTGTGTAAGAGTATTGATAGCTAGCATACCATTAAGCCTAGCATTCAGCATGCAACATTTTCACAAAAACAAGAAAAGCATTCAAATAAAATCATTTACCTTTGAAGAACTTCAGATGTTTTCAATGAGGAGACTCTCAGTTAGATAGCAAATGTTCAGTTTTTCCAAAAATATTATTTGTGTAGGACAAATCGCTCCGTTTTGTTCATCACGTTTGGCCACGAAAAAAACCTGTATCCAGGAGTGGAATTATCGCCGCAAGCTCATTAGCATAACGCAACGTTAACTATTCATGAAAATCGCAAATGAAATGAAATAAATATATTAGCTCTCAAGCTTAGCCTTTTGTTAACAACACTGTCATCTCAGATTTTCAAAATATGCTTTTGAACCATAGCTAAACAAGCATTTGTGTAAGAGTATTAATAGCTAGCATACCATTAAGCCTAGCATTCAGCATGCAACATTTTCACAAAAACAAGAAAAGCATTCAAATAAAATCATTTACCTTTGAAGAACTTCAGATGTTTTCAATGAGGAGACTCTCAGTTAGATAGCAAATGTTCAGTTTTTCCAAAAATATTATTTGTGTAGGACAAATCGCTCCGTTTTGTTCATCACGTTTGGCTACGAAAACCCCCGAAAATTAAGTCATTACAACGCAAACTTTTTTCCAAATTAACTCCATAATATCGACAGAAACATGGCAAACGTTGTTTAGAATCAAGCCTCAAGCTGTTTTTCACATATCTATCGATGATAAATCATTCGTGGCAGTTGACTTTCTCCTCTGAAGAAAATGGAACGCGCATGGACCTGGAGATTACGCAATAATTTCGACGGAGGACACCGGGCGGACACCTGGTAAATGTAGTCTCTTATGGTCAATCTTCCAATGATATGCCTACAAATACGTCACAATTCTGCAGACACCTTGGGGAAACGACAGAAAGTGCAGGCTCATTCCTGGCGCATTCACAGCCATATAAGGAGACATTGGAACACAGGGCATTCAAAATCTGGACCATTTCCTGTATGAAATTTCATCTTGGTTTCACCTGTAGCATTAGTTCTGGGGCACTCACAGATAATATCTTTGCAGTTTTGGAAACGTCAGAGTTTTTTCTTTCCAAAGCTGTCAATGACATGCATAGTTGAGCATCTTTTCGTGACAAAATATCTTGTTTAAAACGGGAACGTTTTTTATCCAAAAATTAAAAGAGCGCCCCCTATCTCGAAGAAGTTAAAACCGCTACAGGATCGGTGGGTCCCACACAGGATGGTTGAGCTAATGTGGGCTAATGCGATTAGCATGAGGTTGTAAGTAACAAGAACATTTCCCAGGACATAGACATATCTGATATTGGCAGAAAGCTTAAATTCTTGTTAATATAACTTCACTGTCCAATTTACAGTAGCTATTACAGTAAAACAATACCATGATGTTGTTTGAGGAGAGTGCACAATCATGAACTTGAAAAGTTATTAATAAACCAATTATGCACATTTGGGCAGTCTTGATACAAAATGTTGAACAGAAATACAATGGTTCATTGGATAAGTCTAAAACGTTGCACTTACACTGCAGCCATCTAGTGGCCAAAATCAAAATTGCGCCTGGGCTGGAATAATACATTATGGCCTTTCTCTTGCATTTCTAAAATTATGGTACAAATGTTTTTTTATTTATATTCGCTTTTACCAGATCTAATGTGTTATATTCTCCTATATTCATTTCACATTTCCACAAACTTCAAAGTGTTTCCTTTTGAAATGGTATCAAGAAAATGCATATGATTGCTTCAGGTCCTGAGCTACAGGCAGTTAGATTTGGGTATGTCATTTTAGGCGAAAAGGTGAAAAAAAGGGTCTGATCCTAAGGGCTTGTAAAGTAAGCATTTCACAGTAAAGGTCTACTCCAGTTGTATTCGGCGCATGTGACAAATAACATTTGATTTGGTCATAGACAACGCACTGATGGAGGGTGTCATCGGTGGAGTTTGTGGGAAGCGTCATCATCAATTGGGGAGTAGATAGTCTAACACAACATGCACCTTTGACTGATGTTGTGGCAGAATCAGAATTATTTAGGTAACATTGATAAATAAGATGTTTTATCAATGTTCATAAGTATGCTTATTTGGGAAAAGTTACTTGGGGCCCAGAGAGGGGAGAGGTCAGGTTTGTCTTATCTGTGAATGTGTCTGTAACTATTCCTAAACCATGTGAAGGGATGGTGTGATTAATGGGGAACCAGCTAGTTGGCTCCACAATGTCTGTGTGCCAGTCACTCCTCTCCGTAAGCTTGTCCAGGAGGGGTTGTATTTTTTATGGGAGTATCTAGAATTGACAATTGATATATGCCATTGAATGAGGTAATGTTTTGGTCCTATGTGGTACCAAGAACGAGAAGTAGAACCTCGTCTAAGAGGGCAAACTGAACGATAATTTATAGCTAATGCTGTCTGGCTATAGGATACTCTTTTTTTTTCTGGTAAAAGGTTCTTTGTGTAATGTTCCTAAGATCTGTTATTCGTCATGTGAGTTTTGATGGGTGTGTCTCGGCTATAAATTATACTAAGAACTGTTTTGTAAGCACTCTCAGAGAATTAATTTATAGACACTGAATTGATCTGAGAGTCACAGGGCTATGGTGAAGCTCATATAATTAAAGATGGACTTTATGATAACTCTGACTTGTGTGTGGTTTACTCTCTCATGATTTGGTAATACAGGAAATTTCCACGACATTTGGCGACGAGGAAGGGATGTGAATCTTCACTCAGTGACCATTCCTGACAATCTAGGTAAATAAATTGTGCACGAGGGATCCCTCAAAATTGGGATCTTAGGGAAACCACACTTCGGGAACGAGGCAGATGGACCAACCTTTGATCTGAGAGGAAGTGAGCAGAGTGGATACCACATCTCAAACTGAGTTTTTTTTAAAGAAAGAGGTGAGCGAACCACACACACTTGAAGTCAAGTTTTTTAAATATGCCTCTGTTACGTATACTCTGAGTGTGAATTCCTCTGTAAGGAGGGCACCTTGGAGGCGTAAGCAGGGCCGAGTCAGAGGAGAGTAATCTGAGAGTTTGTGGACTCAAAGATACTCTGCCACTGTCCGGTTGCGAGTGACCAAGAGCTGTCCTGACACTGAATTGATCACAGTGGGGATTGGTGCGGTCTGTGGGGGTGAGGGGCCAGGGTGACTGTGTGTTCTGTGTGAAACATGGTACTTGGTGAAGCCCTATTGGAAGAAGGACCTCATTCTGTGTGTCTGTGTGATTGTCTAAGTGACCCTCAGACGTGGTGAATTCCAATTATTTTAAATGTGCTAGCCAGGTATGCCCTGGGTTACTCTGTGTGAGTATTTTGTTATGGGATCACTAGGTAATATTTGTCGGAGCGTTCTGTGTGAGCGGGGTAGGTTGACTGTGTGAGTAACCTTTCAAGTATGTTCTGATGTTCTGTGTGAACGTCTGACCAGTTCTGTGTGAACATCTGACCAATCCTGTGTGGGTGATCCTTAAAGTTCTGTGTGAGTACCTAAGATTTCTTATGTTTTATATGGATTCTGTGAATATTTGAAATTATGATTAATTGTATGTGTGTATAATCAATTACTACAGATTTGATAAAGTAATGCTGAGAATATAATTAGATACAATTTAAACCACCCGTTCGTAGATGTACGTAGGTTTTGAGTTGGTATCTTTAATGGATAATTTGATAAAGATGAGGGTGTAAGCACTATTAAACTAGTCTACAAAATCTGGGAAATGGAGCTCTGGAAACTGATTAGAGTGTGTCCACTTTTGGTTATCTTACCCTAACGATGTAACTATAAAACGCTTATTGGATTATCTCCGTCTGGGTACAACATTTGAAATAAAACTGCCCTTAAGGTCTGATAATGTTATATTTTTTCTTCCCAGTATGAGATAAATTGCGGGATTTATTGAATAAACTGTTTTCCATAAAGTTAGAGAGAATTCGAGGGAATATCAACGTAATTGATGATGTCATAGAAAGCCTAAAGTTTCCATCAAACTAATTATCATTATCATCATCATGTAGTAAAGTAATTGAAATACGTTGCATGAGTAAACATAATCTACTTTTATTAAAAGGCGCAGGATCTGTTTCCTTGTGTAATAAATGTCGATGTTATTCTTTGATTGCTAATCTATTCATTTGGCATATGAGAATCATAGCCGGAGTAACGCTTGGACCTTTAAAACTATCGGAATTGCCGATAGTGACGTGTCCAGATTTTACGAATACAAACAATTGTAAAGTGGGTTTATTTGCGGAGAATCTTAGTCATTTACATAGTGTTGGTGGTATAGTGGTGACCATAGCTGCCTTCCAAGCTGGAGCCCCGTGTTCGGTTCCCAGCCAAGGCGTTAACTAAAATCTGAGTTTTTGATTGTAATTAAACTATTTGTATGTTTTGCCTGGAAAATTATGGTCGCTTGTGTTTGTATAAAATATAAAGTGAATGTTTTAAATAGCTTGTTTGGTTTAAATTGAAAGACTAATTCATTCAACTTAAAATAAGAGCGAAGCGACTCAAGACAGTGTCTGTTGCCTAAATGATCTGCTGGAATAATGTATTGAGAATTGAGTCGTATTTAAATAACTGTATCAATAGAGGAGACAGTTACCTAAATTAAAGAAATTCTAAATAATAGAGGAGAGATAATGGCGATAGAGAGGTGCCCCCCGAAATGTTTTTCATTCTTATAGATTGACTGACACATGCTATAATTTTGGCGCTGTGTGTGTTATTTTTAAAGTCTTGGACATTTCATATGTGGGAAGATGAAAGAGAAGAGAAAGTTGTAAAGTGATTCAGGTGTGAGTAAGGAAACATTGTGATAATGTATTCTGATGGTTATTGATTCTTGGTTTGATTGTTTAGGTAACACCAGTGAATTTGAGCAGGAAAGGTAATGTAGTCTAACATTATAATCTGTTTCCATTATGTGGAACAATGTCAGGTCATTAAAGTTGATTGCAGGTTGAGTAGTTTGAGAGCCTGTTGACAGAAGACGGAATGGGTATTAATGTTGAAAAGCAAGCTTGGGCCAAACTAGTAAGGTAGTATGTTAAGTGGGGGAGTATCATAGATTTGAATGATAGTTTTGTTAACTCTATAGTCAAAACAATTGCATACGTTTTGGGAAACTAGCTAGGTTGAATTTGGTTATTTGTGCTTTTCCCCTGATACATAGACATCTGTCTCAGGGGCATCAGTTGTTGTTTTTTAAGAAACGTGCTGATTGTGTTTTATTTTATTGAGATGTAAACATGAGTCTCTGAGCAATTTTGTCATCTGAACCATTATAGTAGTGTGTTCTTGTGTAGTTTGTTTGTTATTTGCATGAATTTATCACTGTATCATCTGCATACATTGGAACTTCAGACCCTGTACAGACAGAAGGAAGATCATTAATGTACGTGCTGAACAGTATTGACCTTTGGGGAATGAAAACTTTGTGGATATGAGTGGAAAAAAATTTGTTTGGATTTTTACGCTGATGAGACAGCGCTAACTTTTGAAAGATTTTAGATTTGTTAAAAATCAGGATAGTTTTTACTAAATTTATATCAACAGGTTGAAATTATTAGATTGCTGATTAAAGGGGTTTGTTTATTTGTTACTGTTTATTGTTTATTTTAGGTGTTGATTTTATTTAATTAAACACATTTCCACGACACTGACAAAAAAAAATCCACATGTGGTTAGGTCATGCAAATTTGAATAGTTTAGAAAACTGAGGCCAGCCAGCAAAACATAAACAAGTGTACTGCAGTGATCTTAGAACAACACCTATGAACCTTGTTTAAAAAATAATACTTACTTCAGATGTCACTCTTTCGTTGTCTGTTTGTTGGTTTTCAGCTGAGACACCGAAGTCACTGTCTGTTTAAAATGACATTACAGGAAGTGGTGAACACAATGAGTTTCATGTTCAATTTCTTTAGCGTATACACCCAGACAACACATCCTAGACAGTCAGGGACCTGTAGAAGGAAGCCCAAAAAGATTTCCATTCTAAATCTCACCATTTTGTAGTTTGAAAAACAGTATAACCATTTTTTTTTTTTTTATCTCAGTGTACCTAAGGAATACGTTTGCTTGACAGTATCTCACCATTTGTACAGCAGATTGAAACAAGTCCTATTTTTGGTTGAAATGTCCTATTTGACAGGTCTATTTAGCATTAGAAACTGAGATATAATCTAACCCTTTAAAAGAGGATGCACTTTAATTGCATATTTTATTTTCAGGTTTATTTGCTACAATATTGTTTTGGCATTCTGTATGTTGGACTTCCTCTTGTAAAAGCCTTCCTCATACCACACAAAAACAAAAAACTTTTAGCTATATTATGTTATGCTTTTAAGGTTTTACATTTTGAGGACATGAAATTCTGTGGTGGGTTTCGGCAGTCTGTATCTGCTACAGGAACTGATGCACAGAAATAAGATGTGCTCAATAGAGAAGTGTCATTTCTGTTCCCTAATCTGTGCTTTTGATCACACATGGAAATTATGACAGGTACTCATTTCTAATGTGTATCATTTATTGGAGCTTGCTACAAATACATAAGACACGAAGTGCACAGACACTAACCTTGGTGTTTTATCTGACTGTACGTGTTGCCATGATTTGATTGATTGAACGCACAATGATTAATATTGTACTTTTGTCAAAAACAAGACTAGAGCCATTGACTAAGAGGACAATGAGTGTGCAGGTTGGTTGAATAGAGAGTTTGGGGACAGAAACGAGGTCAAGCAGTATATTTCTCCGTCTAAATCACTAAGGTAAACCACAGGTTACATATAGTCAGTCAGGTCATGCTGTCGTCTGAGTTTATTATTAAAGGAAAAATTATAGCCGAGGTCGAGGCTCTCAGCCGGGCAAAATAGCGGTACAAGGCAAATAGGCAAATGTATGTTCTATCTAGACCAAAGGATGCCCATAGGTAACCCATTTCATATTCTGTATTGAGTAGAGACATCACATTTTTAGTTAGCCAATTTTAGCCTCAATATATGTATTTTATAATATATATTTATTTATGTTCCAGGCAGTTCCATCCACAAATTTCTTGTTAACAAACTATCGTTTTGGCAAGTCGGTTAGGACATCTACTTTGTGCATGACACAAGTCATTTCTCCAACAATTGTTTACAGACAGATTATTTAACCTATAATTCACAGTATCACAATTCCAGTGGGTCAGAAGTTTACATACACTAAGTTGACTGTGCCTTTAAACAGCTTGGAAAATTCCAGAAAATTATGTCATGGCTTTAGAAGCTTCTGATAGGCTAATTGACATAATTTGAGTCAATTGGAGGTGTACCTGTAGATGTATTTCAAGGCCTACCTTCAAACTCAGTGCCTCTTCGCTTGACATCACGCAGCCGTCATACCGCTCAGGAAGGAGACGTGTTTTGTCTCCAGAACAACAGCAAAGGACCTTGTGAAGATGTTGGAGGAAACGGGTGCAAAAGTATCTATATCCACAGTAAAACGAGTCTTATACCAACATAACCTGAAAGGCCGCTCAGCAAGGAAGAAGCCACTGCTCCAAAACCGCCATAAAAAAGCCAGACTACGATTTGCAACTGCACATGGGGACAAAGATCGTACTTTTTGGAGAAATGTCCTCTGGTCTGATGAAACAAAAATAGAACTGTTTGGCCATAAAGACGATCATTATGTTTGGAGGAAAAAGAGTGAGGCTTGCAAACCGAAGAACACCATCCCAACCGTGAAGCACGGGAGTGGCAGCATCATGTTGTGGGGGTGCTTTGCTGCAATAGGGACTGGTGCACTAAATAAAATAGATGGCATCATGAGGGATGAAAATTATGTGGATGTATTGAAGCAACATCTCAAGACATCAGTCAGGAAGTTAAAGGTTGGTCGCAAGTGTGTCTTCCAAATGGACAATGACCCCAAGCATACTTCCAAAGTTGTGGAAAAATGGCTTAAGGACAATAAAGTCAAGGTATTGAGGTGGCCATCACAAAGCCCTGACCTCAATCCTATAGAACATGTGTGGGCAGAACTGAAAAAGCTTGTGTAAGCAAGGAGGCCTACAAACCTGACTTAGTTACACCAGCTCTGTCAGGAGGAATGGGCCAAAATTCACCCAACTTGTTGTGGGAAGCTTGTGGAATGCTAACCGAAATGTTTGACCCAGTTAAACAATTTAAATGCAATGCTACCAAATATTAATTGAGTGTACGTAAACTTCTGACCCATTGGGAATGTGATGAAATAAAAGCTGAAATAAATCATTCTCTCTACTATTATTCTGACATTTCACATTCTTAAAATAAAGTGGTGATCCTAACTGACCTAAGACAGATAATTTTTACTGGGATTAATTGTCATGAATTGTGAAAAGCTGAGTTTATATGTATTTGGCTAAGGTGTATGTACAGTTAACTTCCGACTTCAACTGTATATGAGATCTCTGCCCACCTGCCCCGTTATCCCTGGTCTAGATGCTCCAACCCATCTCTTCCTTGAACCTGTATCTCCCTGGACCTGGACCTCCCTCACTGCCTCACCATATGACACCCTTCTGTCCCCTCTCACTTGTTGCACCTCCACTGCCTGCTTCATTGCCTCAAAAACCACCATACACCTCACTATGAGCACCCCCACAGCTGTAGCACTTTGGTTGTACACCATTGACACAGTTCCCATACTCATGCTCCCCTCCACACCTGGCATGCCTCTTTCTCTCTTTACAGGCTGTTGCCACGTGCCCAAACCTCTGACAGTTAGAACATCTTAAAGGCTTGGGTACATAAGCCCTCACATTGTAACTCATATATCCTGTGGTTACTTTATTTGGAAGTATCCTGTCCGTGAAATGTAACAGAATAGATGGGCTATCTACCCTCACTTCATCCCTTGTTGCTTGCCATCTTTGAAAATTCACTGGAACGCTTCTTCTAAAAATGTCACTTACCTCTTTAGTGCTAACACTCACAGGCACTCCTGTTATCACCCCAATGCTTGATCGGTCCAGCTGCTCAACACCACCTTACAGTTCCCTATTTGCTTCACTCTGAGCTTTTTGCCTCCACCCTATGTCTTTACAGAACACAAACAAGCTCCCATCTCTTAACCCTATTGTATTGACAACTTCCCCAATCAACTATTTTATCACAGCCGTCAACCTTATCGGACTCATTGCCCCAACTCCCCCTTCCTCCCTAAACCTCAGAATCACTTTAAGCTCCTCCTGACCTCCATGATCCCCTCGCAACTTATCTTGCCCTTCCTCCTCAGCACTCTACCACTGAACTGCCTCTGACGTTGGAAACTATGTTGCTTTCCTCAATCATCCTTTTCTTCATATCCTCCATAGACCTCGTGCTCCCCTTCAAACCCCTACTCCCTTTCTCTCCTGCTTTGTTTTTTATTTTTCCCTCTCTCCCCTTTATTTGTACCGCTATGTGCTACTTGCTTTGCTTTCTTCTCAGTCACTATCTCCTACCGTCTCTGACCCAGTTACAGCTGGGCTGAACTGCCATCACGCCGAGTAAAGTTTGATTGTTTGCCCATTCCCCTTCAATCGAATTGCAGTTTCGCTCTGCTACCACCCCTGCCAATCCTTCTCCAGACATGTTCTCACGTGTTCTTCAAGCAGAGTCCTGAATGTCAAGTTGATTGCGCTTGATTTTTGGATTGATGGAAGTTAAATTGACCACATGACACACTGCACAAAAGCAGGGCCAGGTTCATGCTTGTAACACTTTTGAATGCAGGTCAAAAGGGAAATAAAAGTATTAACCAGTAGACTGTCATTCGCTCCCACCTGCCAAACACCTGTCCCCACCTTTGTTAACAGAACTGCGGGACAACAGGTGGCGAAGGACACTGTCTACCGGAGGCTGGGGCGACACCATGTGCTAGCTAACTAACTAGCTAGGGTGGGTCTAGCTAGCTAGTTAGCAACACTTTGTGCTACTTTTAGTTAGTTAGTACACGGTGTCACCCACACCTCCCGTCTGCTGCTTACCGGAGAAAACCATGCCAGACAGGCGTGGGAGAAGGACACTGTCTACCAGTCGCCCCCGCCTCCCGCTAGCACAGCAGGTGAGAGGATAGAGCGACATTGTGTGTTAGCTAAATAGCTAGCTTGCTAGTCAGGGACACCGTGTGCTAGCAAAATATGAAAAAAAGCATGAGATGAGTTATAAAACTTAAAACTTGCCCCATAACAAAAAAGTGTAGAATTGCAGGAAATTAGCTTTAAAACTGAAACATTTTCTCTTAATCTAATGACAAAATGTGTAGAATACCATTATAAAACTAGACATTTTCTCTGCACTATGTCAAAATGTGTTGAAATGCAGGAATTTAGCGAAAAAAAGAAGCAATCATCTGTTACTTTAATTCAGTGTGATCATGCAACAATGAAATGTAAAATAATGCAATCATAACATCACAACATCATGGGACTGCATAAAACACCTCACAGCGAATAATCATTTTTGTCGAGGCCTTACAGGCTACTCTATTGTAAAGTGGTTTGTAAAATGTTTTTCATACGGCGGTCATTCTCTGTTTTTTTTTTTATCTCTGTCACCCCCTCTCTCTCTCCTACTCCTTGGCAGTTATTGGCTGTAGCTTCAAGTCTTCACTGGCTTGGGTTGGTGTTCGAATCCCGCCTGCTCCTCCTACTCCTGAACACCTCCCTGACCCTCTGTCTGAATGTCTTGGAGAAGTAGTAGTAGAGCACGGGGTCCAGGCAGAGATGCAGCACCACCAGCAGTAATGTGGACTCCTTGGCCAGGAAGAGGTGCCTCTTGGTCTGGCAGTCTGGAGTGATGACCTCGGTCTGGGCCAGCGTATAAGGTGTTCGTACCACGTGGTATGGCACGAAGCACACCACGTACGCTGCCGTCACCACCGTAACATTGATGGTTGCACGGCGAGCATGGCGCCACTGTTCAGGGTCATTCCTGCTCGCCAGCAACCTCTTTAGCACCAGACCATTGGAGACGAGGACAGCCGTGGACGCGTTGAGGAACAGGATGGTACAGAGGAAGACTGCGAGGCCGTGCCAGTGGAGTCCCACCTCCTGCTTCAGCTTGGAGCAGCTCAGGAACTTCCTCTCTGGGACGTCCTGGATGGGCAGGGCCATGTTGGGCACCATGATGAGGAGCACAAGTAGCCACACCGTCACTGACATCAGCCTGGCGAAGCCCACTTCTTGTAAACGGAACAGTCTGGAGCTCTGGCTGGTCAATCAATAAATCAATCAATCACTGTTTAATGTGCCTCTAATTCTAGCAAAACATTTAACCAAAAAAATGCTAATAATCCTTACACAATAATTAACAATAGTACAACATTAAAATAAGTTCAAAAGACAGTTTCGAAACCATAATAATACCTGATCTGCATGTAGCAGTCAATGCTGATGAAGGTGAGGAAGAAGATGGACACATACATGCTGATGTAGACTACCACGGCGCTCACCTGGCAGTGGAAGACCATGAAGCCCCAGGGCGCCACACCGAGGTCTTTGGCCACCTTGAAGGGCAGGGCCAGGGTGAGCAGGAGGTCAGCGGTCAGGAGATTGACCAGGTAGACATTGATGCTCTTCTTGTCATTGTAGCTGTGTATGAACACCCACAGAGCCACCAGGTTGGCAGCTATGCTGGTGAGAAAGACCAGGATGTAGAGCACGCTGAAAGGCTCCATCTGGTCATTGACAACGCACTGAGGGAGGGTGTCATCGGTGGAGTTTGTGGGAAGCGTCATCATCAATTGGGGAGTAGATAGTCTAACACAACATGCACCTTTGACTGACAAAAAAAATCCACATGTGGTTAGGTCATACAAATTTGATCAGTTTAGAAAACTGAGGCCAGCCAGCAAAACATAAACAAGCGTACTGCAGTGATCTTAGAACAACACCTATGAACCTTGTTTAAAAAATAAATAATGAGAACCTTACTCTAAATGTCACTCCTCCGTTGTGTCTGTTTGTTGGTTTTCAGCTGAGTCACCGAAGTCACTGTCTGTTTAAAATGAGATTACAGGAAGTGGTGAACACTATGAGTTTCATGTTCAACTTCTTCAGCGTATATACCCAGACGACACATCCTAGACAGTCAGGGACCGGTAAAAGGAAGCGAGAAAAAGATTTCCATTCTGAATCTCACCAATTTGTAAACAATCTAACCATTTAAAAAAAAAAACGTTTTTATCCCACTATACCCAAGGATTACGTTTGCTTGACATTATCTCACCATTTGTACAGCAGATTGAAACAAGTCCTATTTTTGGTTGAAATGTCCTATTTGACAGGTCTATTTAGCATTAGAAACTGAGATATAATCTAACCCTTTAAAAGAGGATGCACTTTAATTGCATATTTTATTTTTAGGTTTATTTGCTACAATATTGTTTTGTCATTCTGTATGTTGGACTTCCTCTTGTAAAAGCCTTCCTCATACCACACAAAAACAAAAAGCTTTTAGCTATATTATGTTATGCTTTTAATGTTTTACATTTTGAGGACAGGAAATTCTGTGGTGGGTTTTGGCGGTCTGTATCTGCTACAGGAACTGATGCACAGAAATAAGATGTGCTCAATAGAGAAGTGTAATTTCTGTTCCCTAATCTGTGCTTTTGATCACACATGGAAATTATGACAGGTACTCATTTCTAATGTGTATCATTTATTGGAGCTTGATACAAATACATAAGACACGAAGTGCACAGACACTAACCTTGGTGTTTTATCTGGCTGTACGTGTTGCCATGATTTGATTGATTGAACGCACAATGATTAATACTGTACTTTTGACAACAACAATGCTAGAGCCATTTATTAAGAGTGTTTGTGCAGGTAGGTTGAATAGAGAGGTTGGGGACAGAAACAAGGCCAAACAATATATTTCTCCGTCTAAATCACTAAGGTAAACCACAGGTTACATATCAAGCTGTCGTCTGAGTTTATCAGGAAAATTTAGGTCTAGGCTCTCAGCAGGGCAAAATAGCAGTACAAGGCAAATAGGCAAATGTATGTTCTATCTAGACCAAAGGATGCCCATAGGTAACCCATGTCATATTCTGTATTGAGTAGAGACATCAAATTAGCGCATTTTAGCCTCCAAAACAAGTATTGACATTCTAGGCAGTTTATCTTTTTTCCCCCAATACAAAGTTCAAATAATTTCTAGTAGATAGAAAATGTACCAGAGGAGGGCAGTGCGGTGTGTCCTAAATTACACTGGCCCGTCTCGACATGCTGAATGACGTCCTTGTCTGGGTGCATGGCAGGGTGGTCAGGTTCCCCTGGCTAATTCTCCTAGCTCCTGGCGGTGGGCCTGTACTGTCTGGCTGTGCCATTGTTATACTATGACGCCTCTGCATGCCCAGCTGGGCCCTGAAGGTCTTACAGAAGATGAAGTAGATGAGTGGGTCCAGGCAGGCATTGAGGACTGACAGCAGGACTGTCAGCTCCTTCATGTAGTAGAAGGCCTGATGCCAGTAACACCTGTGCAAGAAGGGCCGGAGGAAGGTGTAGGGCAGGCGCACCAGGTGGTACGGCACAAAGCACACGCAGAACACAGTGACCAGAACGAGCATGTTTCTCTTGGAGCGGCTGAGGTTCCTTCCGGATCCACAGGAAGGATGTTTCTGCTGGTTTAGCTGCGCCTGTTGCAGCCTGAGGATGGTGCCCCAGTAGAAGAAGATGAGGGAAAACAGAACAAAGAGGAAGATGGCGGCCGAGAAACTGTGGATTATCTTGTAGAGCAGTAGAAGCTGGGTGCTGTGGAGGGAGTCACAGCCTATGGTACCGGGGATGAGATCTGCACCCCAAGTGGTGAGGAGGGATACTGTCAGGTACGCAGATGATGAGGCCAGAAGGGTGACCCAGGTTGCCATGGAGATGTAGTGGGCAGCGCGCACCGTTTGCAGGGTGTGGGTCTCCAGAGGACGGACGATCTTCAGGTACCTGTAGGCAGTAGGATGGCTTAGCAGGGGTAAGATGAATTGAGAACTGACTCATTACTGAGTCTTACTGATGTTGTATTCATGAACATGGCTGCCAACCTGAATGGTGTCAGTGAAATGTGCACCTTTTGAAGGTGAAATTTGCAACAACAAAAAAATATACATTTGAAGGGTAGCTAGCACTGCCGACACTTACGCAGCATCACAAGAAGACTATTCAACTTGATTCACATATCCAAATCAAACAAGATTGCTGTAGTTGTGTCACTGGACATGGGAAAGGAATTTGATAGGGTCAGCTGGCCTTTTCTCTTTACAGTCCCAAAAAATTGAATGGATAAAGATTATATATACACAACACCTACAGTATCTGTTGTAAACAATGGGAAAATGTCTCAACCATTGATGCTGGCTAGCAGGGGCAATCTCATGATTTTTTTCCACTGCTATTTCCCTCTTTATAGAACCTCTTGCCTGTGCTATCAGACAGAACAACCAAATCCATGGCATACAGGCTGACAGACATGGACTTGTCAGTTATCAATAAATACCTGTTGGCTGCGATGTACTCCATGAAGAGGATGCTGGCGTACATGTTGAGGTAGAAGGCCGTGGCTCCAAAGTTGCAGTACACGTGGCGCATAATGGTCGAGTTGTGGGTGGCGTAGTTGGCAATGCGGAGAGGCAGACACAGGCTGAGGAAGAAGTCTGCCGCGGCCAGGTTCTGCATATATACTGTCACGCTGGATTGGTGGCGCTGGGCTCGGCAGAAGTAGACCCGCACCGTGAAGCCGTTGAGAACCACGCCCACCAGGAAGACCAGGGAGTAGGTTACGGTGAAGAATGGGTGTGCGGAGATCTCCATCAAGCCGCAAGAGGCCGACCCAGAACCATTTCCCACAGTGTAGTTCATGGTCTGTATAGAGTATGTATTGAAATAGCTGTCCATTCCTCCCAAAATTGAATCATTAAAACATTTCTAGCCCGTCTATCTATGGGTAAAAGGGTTGACGTGTTACGTTCGACGTGCTCAGTTTTCCACCACAAAATGGCCAAAAAGAGTAGAACCAGCTTTTTATTTTTAAAGTTGCACCATATTAAAAAGGGAGGCCAGTTCACGTAAGAAGGTTGACCTTAAATTGAGGGACAGGATTCTTAAGAATATTTATTTTATGTGATTAGTGATTCATCTAATCACATGAATTACATAATAATCTTCAGAAATGACTTTGTCAAAGCAATAACACAACTAGGGCTTTACAATAATGGTGAAAACTTGGAAAAGGTCTGGTGTTAAGAGGTTAAAAATCTTCCTAGAAGTCACAGAGGATGCACAGAGGGGCATCTCAAATTAGCAAGTCATTATTCAAATAAAAAATATATATATTTATAGAATTTTCCATGTGGCCTATGTTCAAATTAATTAAAATATCAAAGGGACACAAATGTCTCTCTATTCGTGGAACAACCCTCCTATCTATCTGTTATACAGATCCTCGAATATCAACGTTCTTCTGCCTCAGTTCCTTACAGCATCTTTGTCAATCTCCAACAATTCATTAATGATCTTGGTTAAGCTTTGTAGTAGTCATCAATAAATCATTATAACTGCTTATAAGTAATAGTATACATTTGAAAATACTCATTTATGAATAGAATGTAAACTATACATCGTTTATTCATGCTTATGCATGAAAGTGGTACTACCATGATATGTAAAATACTTAACTGACAGGGAAATAGATATGCTCATCTGCATCGCTCCACTATTGCTCTCTTAAGCTGTTACTTAAAAAAATCTTTCACTCATTTGTTGCAGAATTATTAAGTTATCACTATGTAATAGAGAATGTTATGAATATATCTCTTACCCTTCTTTCTGTTCCAAAGATACAGTATGTCAGCTGGACCGCCTGGTTAGATCAAAGTATGTTCTCTATATTCTCTACAACTTCCTTTTTCATGAGGTAGTGTGAATGCGTATGAATGTGGGTGTGTGTGTGTGTGTCTCTGTGTGTGTTGGTGATAGACAGAGAGCGAGAGTAAGAATGCCTGAATGCACGTGTGTACATGTGTGTGAGCGTGCATGTGTTCTAGAGAGAGAGGAAGAGGGCGCATGGAAATATTTGTCTAGTCAAGAAACAGTGATGTAGTGATAGCTAAATAGGTCATCAGTCAATACTATAAATGCAGGTCTCAGGTACTGCATTTGGAAGTCAAATCAAGAGGTCGCTTGACAAATATATACTTTTTGCCCCGTAGCAGTTCTCCTCACTGAATTGAGTTCATTACGATGGTGTGATAAGGTCATCTGGAGCATGCACAAAACATCACTTCTTGAATTCCCTACTTGGCTGTGTTCCAAACAAGTAAAAGACACACCCTCTCCCCTCAGTCCTCAAATTAAGTGGACAGTTCAGAAGGCGTATCATGAAGTATGATGAATTGACACTTGCAAGGCAATGGGTGAGGGAGGAATAAATTCCTTGCCCGGCTGTGTGTGTTTTATATGCGCTACAGTCAATTATGATTGTATTTCATATATTGGCTGGAAGACAATGCATCCGCAGACATCGAGTACTAGCCATTCGACAATATCTGGTAAATCAGAAATGATAATGTCAGGGAAAGTTGTATGCACTATCTAATGTTTCCAACAGCTAACCAAACAAAAACATCCTTACTTTTACGATACGTGTTTGTGCCGTCATATGCATTAGTAGCATAACTTATTTACATTCGTTTTTACTTACACTTGTATGTTGACTTCTCCATATTGATGTTGGTTTTAAGTTTTGTCTGACTTTTCTGAGCGGATGTAATACAATCATCGCAAATTGAGTTATGGGGTGTTTCAGGCCCCGGAGTGAACAGAACTGTACACTTGATCACAAACGAGAGCTGAGGGGCTTACTTTGCCAACTTCCCTTGCTTGGCTAATTGTTTGGACCGACGACAAATATGGCCGCTGGGATTCCCCCAAGGGCATAAGGCGAGGGTAAGTGGAGGAGGATGTGTCTTTTACGTGTTTGAAACGCAGCCCTTGTCTGTGCAGTTTGATACAAACAAGCTGTAGCACTGCCTGGAGTTGTCATCAACTCACACACATCCAACAAATACATTTAATTCAGTAAGAACCACATAAATACCCCAGTGGTATATCAAGCTAGCAGGTTTTATGTTTTTATTTCCCCTTATACAGCAACTTGAAGGTGAATGGGGAAATGAGTGAACATGAGGAGGATGATAGGGCACCGACAAGCAGTTCCAGGAAGTGGATCCTCAATGCTTGGAACCCGTTGTGATAATAAATATTAGCGATAGCGATATTACTGTGCAACATTCTATTTTCATTCTATTTTCTCCCAAGATTGCAAGACCGTTCGTATGTTGATGTAGTGAGCCTTGCGGATTGTATTGTCCAATCATAGAGCAGATACAAGCCACATGATCCGCCAGCGAACACATAACGGCAGCTGACAGCAGATCACGTGACTTGCATCTGCTCTGTGACTGGACGACACATACCTCAATGCTGTATGGGATAAGTAGTTTGTTTCCCCTCAACACCGGTATGTACAGTCTTGAACTCTTGACTCTTTTTCTTCTTATATCACAGTTTTTTTTATTCAACATTAACGAGCATGTTTTTGAAATGTGTATGCTAAAAATGACTGGCCATGACGGAACCACATGAAAATAAAATAAAAGAGAGCCGCACACTCTAGGAGCTCAGAAGCAAAAATGTAATTACCAACGTTTCGACAGCCAAGCTGTCTTCATCAGGGTATAATCACAAACACTGCGGGATGACTCGTTTATATAGTGTCAAAAGACACAGGTGTCTGTAATCATGGCCAAGAGTGGCCTAATATTATTGGTTAATAATCAAATATTAAAATGTCATACAAAGAACAGCATACAAACAACAAATGGATAGCATACGATCATAGATTAATTTGACTACACAAGCTTACAAACAATTACAATGGCAAAGTCACAATAATCACAAGAATGGCTTCAGATCAAAGTCTACGTTGAGACCGAAGGGCGCAGGGGTCTTTAAATTAAAGATCCAGACAGCCTCTCGTTTTAACAATAAATTATCAAGGTCACCCCCTCTCCTAGGGAGGTGACATGTTCGATGCCAATATAACGCAGAGACGAGATCGAGTGGCCTGCCTCCAAGAAGTGGGCCGCAACTGGATAAGTAAAGTTTTTACACTTAATGGTGCTACGATGCTCTGAGATATGTACTTTTAATTCGCGCTTTGTTTTACCTACATAATTTTTACCACAAGGACAAGTTATAAGATAAATAACTGCCTTAGTGGAGCACGTAATAACACCTTTTATTGGGATCGATTTCCCTGTTTGTGGGTGTTTGAAGGATCTACATTTATAAGTGCCATTGCATTGAGCACAGCTATTACATTTGGGTGACAACTATCAGCCCTCGTCAAACTGTTACGATCAGTAGGTTTCCTGTAAAGATCAGTGTATAGAACATTATCTTCACACAAGATCAGAAAATCAAGAAAACTGATTTGACGTGTATCAGATTGCATAGTAAATCTCAGATGCTCAGAACAGGAGTTAAGAAAAGCATGGAATGCCTGGAGCTGTTTTGCATAACCCCTCCATTAAACAAAAATATCATCAATATACCGTTTCCAAATAATGATGTGAGGCAAGAAAACATTTTTGAGAGGATTGAAAATAGACTGTTTCTCCATGTAACCCACATACAAATTAGCATTAGCAATATGTCTCGATAGAGTGATTGCGATTGGCTGGAGGTATAAAATAACTCTTGCTTCTAAAAGGAGTCGGAGTATGTGCAGGAGAGCAAGAGTGGCCTAATATCATTGGTTAATAATCAAATATTAAAATGTCATACAAAGAACAGCATACAAACAACAAATGGATAGCATACGATAGGTGTGCGTTTAATAGGTGTGCGTTTATTTTTCTTCTAGATAGTTCTGGAACCACAACCATGAAATGAGGGGCACGGCCCGTCAGAGCCCTATGGAGGAGTTGGTGGCTGCCTGGTACTCTGGAATGCTGTTGTTCAGGCCTCTAGTTTCCTGAGACATCCTCTCTTCTAGACATTCCTCCAGCCATGAAAATGTATCTCTATCTATTACAACCACAGAGGAGATTTGTTTGTGTGTATGTGTACACTGCCCCCACTTGGGGATTAAACCATTTTTTCAATTTTCTTAACTTTTACTTTTTGCTGCAAAATATCCAAAATATGTGTATGTGTGTATGTATGTATATATATATATATATACAGTGCCTTGCGAAAGTATTCGGCCCCCTTGAACTTTGCGACCTTTTGCTACATTTCAGGCTTCAAACATAAAGATATAAAACTGTATTTTTTTGTGAAGAATCAACAACAAGTGGGACACAATCATGAAGTGGAACGACATTTATTGGATATTTCAAACTTTTTTAACAAATCAAAAACTGAAAAATTGGGCGTGCAAAATTATTCAGCCCCTTTACTTTCAGTGCAGCAAACTCTCTCCAGAAGTTCAGTGAGGATCTCTGAATGATCCAATGTTGACCTAAATGACTAATGATGATAAATACAATCCACCTGTGTGTAATCAAGTCTCCGTATAAATGCACCTGCACTGTGATAGTCTCAGAGGTCCGTTAAAAGCGCAGAGAGCATCATGAAGAACAAGGAACACACCAGGCAGGTCCGAGATACTGTTGTGAAGAAGTTTAAAGCCGGATTTGGATACAAAAAGATTTCCCAAGCTTTAAACATCCCAAGGAGCACTGTGCAAGCGATAATATTGAAATGGAAGGAGTATCAGACCACTGCAAATCTACCAAGACCTGGCCGTCCCTCTAAACTTTCAGCTCATACAAGGAGAAGACTGATCAGAGATGCAGCCAAGAAGCCCATGATCACTCTGGATGAACTGCAGAGATCTACAGCTGAGGTGGGAGACTCTGTCCAAAGGACAACAATCAGTCGTATATTGCACAAATCTGGCCTTTATGGAAGAGTGGCAAGAAGAAAGCCATTTCTTAAAGATATCCATAAAAGTGTTGTTTAAAGTTTGCCACAAGCCACCTGGGAGACACACCAAACATGTGGAAGAAGGTGCTCTGGTCAGATGAAACCAAAATGGAACTTTTTGGCAACAATGCGAAACGTTATGTTTGGCGTAAAAGCAACACAGCTGAACACACCATCCCCACTGTCAAACATGGTGGTGGCAGCATCATGGTTTGGGCCTGCTTTTCTTCAGCAGGGACAGGGAAGATGGTTAAAATTGATGGGAAGATGGATGGAGCCAAATACAGGACCATTCTGGAAGAAAACCTGATGGAGTCTGCAAAAGATCTGAGACTGGGACAGAGATTTGTCTTCCAACAAGACAATGATCCAAAACATAAAGCAAAATCTACAATGGAATGGTTCAAAAATAAACATATCCAGGTGTTAGAATGGCCAAGTCAAAGTCCAGACCTGAATCCAATCGAGAATCTGTGGAAAGAACTGAAAACTGCTGTTCACAAATGCTCTCCATCCAACCTCACTGATCTCGAGCTGTTTTGCAAGGAGGAATGGGAAAAAATGTCAGTCTCTCGATGTGCAAAACTGATAGAGACATACCCCAAGCGACTTACAGCTGTAATCGCAGCAAAAGGTGGCGCTACAAAGTATTAACTTAAGGGGGCTGAATAATTTTGCACGCCCAATTTTTCAGTTTTTGATTTGTTAAAAAAGTTTGAAATCCAATAAATGTCGTTCCACTTCATGATTGTGTCCCACTTGTTGTTGATTCTTCACAAAAAAATACAGTTTTATATATTTATGTTTGAAGCCTGAAATATGGCAAAAGGTCGCAAAGTTCAAGGGGGCCGAATATTTTCGCAAGGCACTGTATATGACATTATAACTACTTACATGTTTTGTCAGCAGTTATAATGTCATAATGTGTCAAGCAAAAAAATCAACAACTGAGAGGAATATGTTAGTTAATGTAGAGACAAACAATTGTGCATATCTTTTTGACAAAGTTAATTTACAAATATAGCTATTCAGCAAGTTAGCTGACTAGCTAATGACATGAGTATGACATTATAATTCGTGTTGTTTAATGTTTTAGGGACTCCTGTGAAAACCAGCACACCAGGCTGTCGTCTTGGGAAACAAGAATCTAGCTAGCTAAAGCATTTACTGCAAATTGTATGTACAATTGTGTAAGCTTGCCTTGCAATGCAGCTGAAGTAACATAGCCAGTTAACTGTTTACTTGCTTATGGTGTAGTGGAGGATAAAAATAACTGAATGCCTATGGATGTGTAGCTAGCTACGGTATGTAGCCGATCTGTGTTTGTCCGTGATGTGTACGCCACCTTCTCCACTGCTGTCTTGTCGATGTGGATAGGGGGGTGCTCCCTCTGCTGTTTGCTGAAGTCCACAATCATCTCCTTTGTTTTGTTGATGTTGAGTGAGAGGTTGTTTTGCTTTACACCACACTCCGAGTGCCCTCAACTCCTCTTGGAGAATGTCTCATCATTGTTGGCAATCAAGCCTACTACTGTTGTGCCGTCTGCAAACTTGATGATTGAGTTGGAGGCGTGCATGGCCACGCAGTCATGGGTGAACAGAGAGTACAGAAGGGGGCTGAGCACGCACCCTTGTGGGGCTCCAGTGTTGAGGATCAGCAAAGTGGAGATGTTGTTTCCTAACTTCACCACCTGGGGGCGGCCTGTCAGGAAGTCCAGGACCCAATTGCACAGGGCGGGGTTGAGACCCAGGGCCTCTAGCTTCATGATGAGCTTGGAGGTTACTATGGTGTTGAATGCTGAGCTATAGTCAATGAACAGCATTCTTACATAGGGTATTCCTCTTGTACAGGTGGAATAGGGCAGTGCGCAGTGTTATGGACCTATTGCGGCGGTAAGCATATTGAAGTGGATAAGGTGGAGGTGATATGATCCTTGACTAGCCTCTCAAAGGACTTCTCAATGACAGAAGTGAGTGCCACGGGGCGATAGTCATTAAGTTCAGTTACCTTTGCCTTCTTGGGTACAGGAACAATGGTGGCCATCTTGAAGCATGTGGCACTGTATTATCCTCAAAGCGAGCAAAGAAGGTATTTAGTTTGTCTGGAAGCAAGACGTTGGTGTCCGTGACTTGCAAGTAACCACTTCACTGTACCATTTACACCTTCTGTATCCTGTGCATGTGACAAATAAACTTAGATTTTATTTGATATAGCATGCGCTTACCACATGGCCTCAAATGTGAATCTTTAAAGAGATGGATGGGGCTAAGGCTTAAGAATGTGTAAACGATACGGAATACAACATTGACATGATTAAAGCAAAAAAATATTTGTATTAAATCAAACCTCAAAACAACATTGACATGATTTAAAGCAACAACAAAAAATGTCTTAACCCATGTCTTATCCTATGGCATCAGTAGCAATTTTTAATACTGTAAAGGTGTTTTCTAGAAACAAATGTCTGTTGTTATAATTTCTAATGCAGTGCAGACATGCCTTCAGCGGAGTTCATTACAAAAGGGTCAGTCGAACTTCCTGCAATATATAAACACATACTGTATCAAGTATTAGAATTCTTGCCTTTTGATGGTTTACTATTTTTCCACAAATGCTTCTTCTTTCAACTCACCTGTTCTCTCTCCTCTCCTCTTCTCATCACATATTACTAACAGTCTGTTCTGTGGTAAGGGAACATCTCTTTGGCCCTCCCCTGCCTCTGGGCAGTTTCTTCAGTAGTGACTCGCGGAACTTAGTGCACATTAAGAAGTAGATGACGGGGTCCAGGCACACGTTGAGTGCTGACAGGAAGAGGGTGACCTCCTTCGCCTGGAACAGCATATAACGGCTGTGCCAGCTGAAGCCGGAGCCGGGTAACTGGCTTTGGGTGTAGGTCACGCGGCAGATGTGGTAGGGCACGAAACAGATGAAGAACACGGCCAGGAGGCTGAAGATACTGCAGTTGGACTTGCTGTACACCCCGCTGTCGTCCTGGCGAACACGGCGGTACGACTTGTAGAAGTGGTGGGCAATGGAAGAGTAGCAGAAGGCTAGAACCAGTACGGTGGCCCAGAACAGGGCCACACCGAAATACGAGGACACCTTGTGCCACTGCTGACCCAGGGGGGTCTTTAGCTGCACACAGTGCCTGGAGCTCTCCTCATCCGCAGGCTTGCTAGTCAGCATGACATTGGGGAGTACGGAAAGCAGCAGCAGGCTCCACGTCAGCAGGGCCAGGACCCGGGTGAACCCCACTCGTTGCAGGGGGTGTGTGCAGGAAGACGAGTGTCTTACGACCTTGACGTAGCGCTCCAGGCTGATGAGGCCCATTAAGATTATGCCCACATACATGGAGGAGTAGAAGAGCACAGCGCTGTAGCGGCACACGGCCACACGGATCTGCCAGCCGCCCAGGCCGAGCTCGCTGGCCACGCGCCAGGGGAAGGTGAACAGCATCAGCAGGTCGGCCACTACCATGTTTTTTAAGTAGACCACCATGCCTGAGTCGCTGGGCACCCGGAAGAAGATCCAGGCAGCCAAGCTGTTGAGAGCCAATCCCACGCCGCCGATCAGCACGTAGAGAACTGGGAGCACCTGGTGGGGAGAAGCAGGATGAGAGTCTGGCTGGAGAATGCGAATAGAGGTGGTTGATACATAAAAATAGGATAACGCAAACACATTTGTTGAAGAAGCATAAGCTATGTCTCAGCATCAGTGTAAGTGTACTGCACCTATCCACCCGTAGAAAAAAAGGGTTTCAAAAGGGTTATTCTGCTGTCCCCATCGGAGAACCCTTTTGAGTTCCAGGTAGAACACTTTTGGGTTCCATGTACAGTACCTTAAGAAAGTATTCACCCCCCTTGGCATTTTTCCTATTTTGTTGCCTTACAACCTGGAATTAAAATTGATTTTTGGGGGGTTAGTATCATTTGATTTACACAACATGCCTACCACTTTGAAGATGAAAAATATTTTTTATTGTGAAACAAACAAGAAATAAGATTTTAAAAATGAAAACTTGAGCGTGCATAATTATTCACCCCCCCCCCCCCTCACACTTTGTAGAGCCACCTTTTGCAGCAATTACAGCTGCATGTCTCTTGGGATATGTCTCTATAAGCTTGGCACATCTAGCCACTGGGATTTGTGCCCATTCTTCATAGCAAAACTGCTCCAGCTCCTTCAAGTTGGATGGGTTCTGCTGGTGTACAGCAATCTTTAAGTCATACCACAGATTCTCAATTGGATTGAGGTCTGGGCTTTGACTAGGCCATTCCAATACATTTAAATGTTTCCCCTTAAACCACTTGAGTGTTACTTTAGCAGTATGCTTAGGGTCATTGTCCTGCTGGAAGGTGGACCTCCGTCCCGGTCTCAAATCTCTGGAAGACTGAAACAGGTGTCCCTCAAGAATTTCCCTGTATTTAGTGCCATCCATAATTTTTTCAATTCTGACCGGTTTCCCAGTCCCTGCTGATGAAAAACATCCCCACAGCATGATGCTGCCACCACCATGCTTCACTGTGGGGATGGTGTTCTCAGGGTGATGCGAGGTGTTGGGTTTGTGCCAGACATAGCATTTTCCTTTATGGCCAAAAAGCTCAATTTTAGTCTCATCTGACAAGAGTACTTTCTTCCAATATGTTTGGGGCGTCAAACATGTTTGCTTATTTTTTTCTTTAAGCAATGGCTTTTTTTCTGGCCACTCTTCCGTAAAACCCAGCTCTGTGGAGTGTACAGCTGAAAAGTGGTCCTATGGACAGATACTCCAATCTCCGCTGTGGAGCTTTGCAGCTCCTTCAGGGTTATCTTTGGTCTCTTTGTTGCCTCTCTGATTAATGCCCTCATTGCCTGGTCTGTGAGTTTTGGTGGGCAGCCCTCTCTTGGCAGGTTTGTTGTGGTGCCATATTCTTTCCATTTTTTCCCCTCATTTACTTCTCCACAACTTTGTCCCTGATCTGTTTGGAGAGCTCCTTGGTCTTCATGGTGCTGCTTGCTTGGTGGTGCCCCTTGCTTAGTGGTGTTGCAGACTCTGGTGCCTTTCAGAACAGGTGTATATATACTGAGATCATGTGACACTTAGATTGCACACAGGTGGACTTTATTTAACTAATTATGTGACTTCTGAAGGTAATTGGTTGCACCAGATCTTATTTAGTGGCTTCATAGCAAAGGGTGTGAATACATATGCACGTACCTCTTTTCAGTATTTTTTTTTTATTTCACTTCACCAATTTGGACTATTTTGTGTATGTCCATTACATGAAATCCAAATAAAAATCTATTTGAATTACAGGTTGTAATGCAACAAAAAACACCAAGGGGGTGAATACTTTTGCAAGGCACTGTATAATATAGAACCAAAAAGGGTTCTACTCAGAAGCAAAAATGGTCTTTTATAGTGTTCTCCTATGAGGACAGCAAAATAACCATTTTAGGTTCTAGATGGGTTCTCTAAGAGTGCATGCATGCCTATACAGTACAAACATTTTAGTGTACATGTAGCTATCAGTCATTCATATAGTTTTCTTGCACATAACGTTTGCTTTTTAAACCTATAGCTGTATTCTTTGAGCCAGAGCCTCATCGCAGATATGAGAAAAGAAAACAAAAAGAGATCAGACATCAGTTCAACTTCTAGTTTTGATTTACATTGGTTGAGTTTTCAACTAACGTGAATTCAACATGAAATCAACAAAAGATGTCACCATTTAGGTTAAAAGTTTGGTGAGAAAAAAAAAATGAAATGCCTTTACGTGGATGACCTTTTAAAATCCAATCAGTTTTCTTCATTGATTCAAATGAATCGCATAGATTTTGGGGGGGTTTAAATTACGTGGAAACAATGTTAATTCAATCCGTTTTTAACTAGTGGGAGGTAATCAACCACATACCTCTACCCTGCCACCCCACATTTCACAATATTGAACACTTTCTTTGGCCTTACATTAGATTAAGGCATCCACCTAGCTGACAAATTTGTGTCATGACGATTAGCAAAGCCCACTTGTCAGTGTAGACTGACATGTAAGCCAAGATCATTTTGACTTGGGGTGGATAGGACTGGGGCTGGGTAACAGCCTGTAATGTCTTATAATGAGTCTTATAATATGCTGTTTCTATGTTTCTATGTTTAACTTTTCATCTGATATTATAACTGGTATTATTGTCAGTATTTAGTCAGGATCATTATGAGATTATTATGAGAGAGCATATAATGATAGGCTTAGGGCATTATGAAATATTTTCATTTTCAATATTTTCATTTTCATATCTAAATAATTTCATTGCATTCTTGTGTGGTATAAACATAAAAGCACAGGTGCCTTATGTTACGACATCATCAGCGCTGTACCTGGTGAGTGAACACGCTGCCGAAGTCTGTTGTCTGATTGGATGGGCCAGTGATCCAGTTGCCGGCCATGCCTGAGAGAGACAGTGTTGATTTCAACGTACATACAGTCTCGTAAAATGGTGTCACTAGAATTTGGTTACAGATGTGCCTCTTTAGTGCAGAGAAAGTCAATAGCTGTAAATATGGATTACTGGTGGTCAAAGAAAACCAAATCAAGGTAGAACATTTTTACTTTTTCTGTAGCATTTGTACAACTTCTCCCAAGTATGAACTTATAAACTGCTGAATCCTACTCGTTTTTTGTGTTTGTTTTTTAAAATACATAAAACTTAAAACAATAGGCTTAGTAAGAATGATTCAGCCAAGTTATTCAGCCCACACAGAAGCCTCTTTTACACCTTACAGAAAAATGTGTTTCATGATCTGAACAATATGATCCAGTCCATAGAGATCCTATTAAATTACTAAAGGGGATATGTCATAAACCCTCAAAGTTACAGAATGTGGTGAAAATGGCAGCTGTATTGGTCAGGGACAATTCCAAACCAGTCTAATTGGAGTTAATGGCAGTAGAGGCATAAAATAGTAATATCATTACAAATACAGTTCATATGGGTTTTATACACATTTTCTGTATAAATAGTCTCTAAAATATATGTATACAGGCCATAAACGTCTACTTTTTTGTTTTCTTGGGAAGCTGTGAGAGCTATTATATGATACAACATCAGTATCTGTTGCATTTACAACTTATCTAAGTCCTATCATCCACTGATTTCAGCCAGTGTATGGCTGTGGGTTGAATGCATTGTTTGAATGGAATGATGGCATATTGCCAGTTAATTTGAATAATTCCTCTGAAGTTGTCTGGCTAGCTAGCTAACAAACATACAGTGCAGATAAATTCTTTAATGCTCAGACTTTATTGTCCCCCGTCTTACTGGCAAAACCATGTTTGATCAACTCCCTGACCAAAATGTCTGTCCTTTATCCCATCATAAGAAGGTGCATGTCCATTCTAGTATTCTATTTCATAATTCTATGATCCAATCACTTTCTGATCAACGTTTGTCAGCCCTACACATTGTATTAAAATCTTTGTGTTATCCGTTCAATGTGTCCGCATTGTGACCAGATTGGCTGATGTCTCCCTGTATACAGATTTTCTTTCAAAATAATAGGAATTTATTTATTTTAATAAAATTACTGATGCCATAGGTCAATAGTGCTACCGGTCAATGATTTTAGATGCCGGTATAATGATGATTTAAATGGTTTGACCATCCAGATGTGTTTACACTTGATTCATATCCAGATACAACGTGTGCCTGACTAGCTCCGGAGGTGGTTAGGAAAATGTGATGAAAATCAGATCACAATGTGTATTTTAATCATGGGCACAAACAGAATGAAGACAAGATCAGGACAAAGGGGTAATATTAGCACCAGGTATAAATGGGGACATAGATGAGTAAAACTCTGTGAAACAAAGATAAAACATTCTGCACCGTGTCCGTGTGTAATGTTAACATACAAGGGAACAATTAACACATTCCTTTTTGCATTTAGCTATCTAACAATTAGCACCTCTTTCATGTGTACAGCAAAGTTATGTGGAGTAGTACACATAGACATATCTCCACAAACTATTATCTCCAGTAGCTTCTATACAAATAGAAAGGCAGTTCCTATATATTTGTTTAAGTAGTCTGATACAGACTAACCTTCAGCAAGCAGGACAGAGATTCTCTGAGGTAAAAAGTGGTGGAGGTCTCTACCTCCTGGCTGTGTGATGAGAGGACACGGCTCCTGTCCTGTTGGATGGTCGAGTATCTCTGTCTGCCTGTCTGTGGGTGGATCTCTCTTACTGCTGACAACACAGGATGCTACTCAGACCTTCCACTGATATTCCAACAACGACCTTGTGTTCTCCAGTCTCAGGGGTTACCTTTTGTCGGACAAATACACACAATAAGTTTCCCCTGTGATGCTCAGGCTTTATTGTCCCCTGTCTTACTCTCTCTCTTTCTCTCTGCATGTGTCCTCCTCCCACACGGCTCCTTCATGAGAATCGGAGGAAGTCAGCAGGGGGTTGGGGGGGGGGGGGGGGGGGGGGGGGGGTCTAGGCTAGGGCATTGCATGAAATGGGAAGTGGTGTGACCTCGCTATGCCTCCAAATTTGAGGATCTGTGGTTTCTGGATCTTTGGTTTCTGTATGATTTGGTTCCCATTTTCACATTTCAGTCATTTAGTGGGGAAATCCAATAACATACCACAGTCACTGTAAGAGGACCTTTCTTTGAAATGTTTTAGAAAATATCAACAGAATCACTACCAGTGAGTGCAACAAACACATAAAATGCTTCTTTTCACATTCACCGCCCGACACTTCACCCACTAAGGAGAATGCTGAGCTAGTCAAGTGAACAAGTGATATGAATGTGAGTCAAGCCTCACCAGGGCTGGCGCCAGAACAAATTAGTTGGACAGGCATTTGATTTCCACTCTTAATTTATTTTTATGTATGAGTGTTATATTAAACACCATACGTGGCGTGTGAGTTTCAGGTTTGGGGAAGCTTCCCACCCAGCAAACTGTCCTTAAAAAGACATTGAAAAAGGCCCTTCCGGTGCCGCGGTGGTCTAAGACACCGCATCGCAGTGCCACTAGATTCTGGATTAGAGTCCAGGCTCTGTCGCAGCCGGGAGACCCATGGGGTGGCGCACAATTGGCCCAGCGTTGTCCGGGTTAGGGGAGGGCCAGCAGGGATGTCCTTGTCCCATTGCGCACTAGTGACTCCTGTGGCAGTGCACGCTGACACGGTCACCAGGTGAACAGTGTTTCCTTCGACACATTGGTGCGGCTGGCTTCCAGGTTAAGTGGCCATTGTGTCAAGAAGCAGTGCGGCTTGGTTTGGTTGTTTCGGAGGAAGCACGGCTCTCGACCTTCGCCTCTCCCGAGTTCGTACGGGAGTTGCAGCGATGAAACAAGACTGTAACTATCAATTGGATACTATGAAATTAGGGAGAAAAAGGGGTAAAAACATATATAATTACAGTGGGGCAAAAAAGTATTTAGTCAGCCACCAATTGTGCAAGTTCTCCCACTTAAAAAGATGAGAGAGGCCTGTAATTTTCATCATAGGTACACTTCAACTTTGACAGACAAATTTAGAAAAAGAAATCCAGAAAATCACATTGTAGGATTTGTAATGAATTTATTTGCAAATTATGGTGGAAAATAAGTATTTGGTCACCTACAAACAAGCAAGATTTCTGGCTCTCACAGACCTGTAACTTCTTCTTTAAGAGGCTCCTCTGTCCTCTACTCATTACCTGTATTAATGGCACCTGTTTGAACTTGTTATCAGTATAAAAGACACCTGTCCACAACCTCAAACAGTCACACTCCAAACTCCACTATGGCCAAGACCAAAGAGCTGTCAAAGGACACCAGAAACAAAATTGTAGACCTGCACCAGGCTGGGAAGACTGAATCTGGAATAGGTAAGCAGCTTGGTTTGAAGAAATCAACTGTGGGAGCAATTATTAGGAAATGGAAGACATACAAGACCACTGATAATCTCCCTTGATCTGGGGCTCCACGCAAGATCTCACCCCGTGGGGTCAAAATGATCACAAGAACGGTGAGCAAAAATCCCAGAACCACACGGGGGGGACCTAGTGAATGACCTGCAGAGAGCTGAGACCAAAGTAACAAAGCCTACCATCAGTAACACTACGCCGCCAGGGACTCAAATCCTGCAGTGCCAGATGTGTCCCCCTGCTTAAGCCAGTACATGTCCAGGCCCGTCTGAAGTTTGCTAGAGAGCATTTGGATGATCCAGAAGAAGATTAGGAGACTGTCATATGGTCAGATGAAACCAAAATAGAACTTTTTTGTAAAAACTCAACTTGTCATGTTTGTAGGACAAAGATTGCTGAGTTGCATCCAAAAGAACACCATACCTACTGTGAAGCATGGGGGTGGAAACATCATGCTTTGGGGCTGTTTTTCTGCAAAGGGACCAGGACGACTGATCCGTGTAAAGGAAAGAATGAATGGGGCCATGTATCGTGAGATTTTGAGTGAAAACCTCCTTCCATCAGCAAGGGCATTGAAGATTAAACGTGGCTGGGTCTTTCAGCATGACATTGATCCCAAACACACTGCCCGGGCAACGAAGGAGTGGCTTCGTAAAAAGCAGTGGCCTAGCCAGTCTCCAGATCTCAACCCCATAGAAAATCTTTGGATGCAGTTGAAAGTTCTTGTTGCCCAGCAACAGCCCCAAAACATCACTGCTCTAGATGAGATCTGCATGGAAGAATGGGACAAAATACCAGCAACAGTGTGTGAAAACCTTGTGAAGACTTACAGAAAACGTTTGACCTCTGTCATTGTCAACAAAGGGTATATAACAAAGTATTGAGATAAACTTTTGTTATTGACCAAATACTTATTTTCCACCAAAATTTGCAAATAAATGCATTAAAAATCCTACAATTTGATTTCAGGATTTTTTTTCTCATTTTGTCTGTCATAGTTGAAGTGTACCTATGATGAAAATTACAGGCCTCTCTCATCTTTTTAAGTGGGAGAAGTTGCACAATTGGTGGCTGACTCAGTACTTTTTTGCCCCACTGTATAAAAGACAACTTTCGTGTCGTTGAAAAGATACCTATAAAAATACGTCCTTCTACAGCCTGTTTTGGTTGAAAGTCCTTCAGGTCGTTGTTTTAACTACTTTCAAATGTCATAATTTCAATGTACTTGTAGCCTATACACGTGGACGCAGTAACCAAAAAATGGTTTGTATTTTTTATTAACAATCACACTTCTCGTTACATTGGTCCAGTATTTGCACAAAACATTCAGTCAAAGAATACTATCTAGTACAGTGATAACAGACAAAATACAGTTAAGTTCAAATGAATATAATTAATTATATACACTGAATAATTATCCATCAAAAGTATAGATATATTTCGCTGCGTTAGCAAAGGTCCTGCGTGGTGGTGACGTGGAAGCCACCACCCCTGGCTCTACCAGGAGCATGTTTAAGGTGGTCTGCCACAGCTCTCCGAACATCATGGTCAGTGGCCTTGCTGTTCCATTTCTTGACTGCAGCTGTAACACCATAATAACACAGTAAGTTATAGAAAAGACTAATGGATATTGAGCGTCTTACAGGTTCCCCACGGCACTTGAAATCAGCATTCAGGGCTCAAACCACCGGTTTATCACTAACCAATGGTGGCTATTTTGTGTTGTGCAGTAATAATTTAGAAGTGGATAAATGTGTTTGCTTTTCCGTGTCTGTCAAAGACAAAAAAGCAATTTACAAGATAAGTTGTCCTTCTGAGGGGCTGACAATTGATTAGGGCCGGGCTCAAACTTGCACGCAGTGTAGAAAAGACAAGGCCCTGTTTGTATGGCGCAATTTGTCTCTCTCACGCCTCCCTAATGGACTATTATAATCACATTCATTGGTAAACACTGAACACTGTAGCCTAATATATTTGTCAGTATGCAGAGATTGCAAGTAAAACATTCAACTTGAAATGAGGGAGATGTTTAGCTGACTGGTTGCTCAGGAGACAAAGGCAATGTCAGACGTACGGAAGACATTTGACTTGAGCTCATAGAAAGAGGATGGAACCAGCACGTTTACAGTGTAAACAACACAAAATAAATTATAGGTGTACCAGAGAGTTGATCTGTACTAATGAAAAAAATTATAAAGCCTTTATTATTATTATTTAGGCCATTGTAAAACTCTAGGCTAATTATTCAAGAGAATGCTTGACTGCATTTAAATGCAGGACTAGTAGGTGGTGTGATGAAATTAAGTAATAATAAGGCCTAATTGATAACAGGCCAGAAAGCTAAACAAAACCAGCATAATGACATACTAGACTCTGCTCCAACGAAGAAAAAAAAATGGTAAAGCATTTATTAGGGCTACAGCATTGCAAAATAAAAAAAAACTTAATTCGAGAAAATGCCACGCTGGGCGGACCGTTATACATTTTTAGAACTTGCGAGTCAATATGTTAAAAGGCCATTAAGGTCACATGATCACCTCATTCAAAATTGCCAAGCTCCTAAAACCATTCTTCTCAAAAAGGGACCACTGTAACGCTCGTCATCTTCTTCTGACGAGGAGTAAGAGAGATCGGACCAATTTTCAGCGTGGTAAGTGTCCATTTTAATATGTAAAACTGAACACTACAAAATACAAAATAACAAAGTGTCACAAACACTAACACAGAAAATAACAACTCAAAATTGAAACCAGGCTACCTAAGTATGGTTCTCTATCAGGGACAACGATAGACAGCTGCCTCTAATTGAGAACCATACCAGGCCAAACACAGAAATCCCAAATATGGGCTCTCATGTACTTTTGCTTAAATATACCATGGCTGTTAGCCAATCAGCTTTCAGGGCTCAAACCACCCAGTTATTAATACAAAATATACTACAGAATAATGACATGTTTGTAGGTACTGTTGACAACAGAGTACACAGTTGTGTTTCCTAATCCTCGCTTGCGTGATGGCCATTGAAGTTGAACAAGGACATCAGGCCATTGGTAAAGAGCCTGAAAGTCAAGCACACATAGGATGTTCTTTGTGAATTGAACACTTTCAAACTGCTGAGGAGATAAGGCTGGATTTACTGTCTTTGTTGCAGACAGTTCGTATCACTAACGATACCTTTAAAATGACTTTCTTATTGGATCCATTCTGAAGATATGACATACCATGACCTTGTTGGCACAGTCCTTTGTGTCCTTAACACCAATTTTGCTTAACCTTGCAATCTGTGTCAAGAGACTTTGTTTGAAACACCGGAAGTTATGCAGTAACCACTGTCTCAGTATGAGTACTTAAAAAAAAAAAATTCTACAGGCATCACTTTTTGTATCGCTTTATAGCTTGTGTGAAAAATGCTGGCAAATCTACAAAATAAATTTCACTTTCACCATCAGATTCTGTGCATCCACACCTTGGAGCTGCTTCTCTAGTTGGTCAAAGTCTTGCTCCGTCTCCATCCTCTTGACACGGAACTCAAAGAGTCTTGGGGCTCTGCTCTCCCAACACGTTTCACCTCCTCCAATATCTCCAATTTAGTTAGGACACACTTCTGAAGTTCTGAAAGGAGAACATTTTGTTGACACTGTGGAATTATGGGGTTGTCACACGCAAGAGGATCTTGACAGACAAGATTGTGACTGCAAATAAAAGTGACATTTTACTTGCAATAATACATATAGTTCAACGTTTCCATAATGTTCTGTATTCTAATGGATTCATTGTTTATCTTCAACACAAGTTTCAATGTTGTAGTCAATTTTGAGTCATTCCACAAAATAGGTGCCTTTTGAATTAGTGCATAATTTATACATAAAACATCAGAGAGAATCAAAAAGGCACACATTTCGTGGAACTATCCACTTACTGGCATTATTCATGGGAAACAACTCTGGTCTAGTGGAGGGAATGGGAGGGTGAGAGCTGCGATGCTCTTGGCTCCGTTGGGACTGGCAAGTAGAAGCCCTGGATGAATCTACAAAATCCAAAGCAAATTCAGTGTCAACCCAGAGGTAAACAGCAAAAATAAATAGTACCTGATTTTTACACACTACAACACATATTTTAAGGATAGTTTTAATCTTCAGTTATCAAGACTGAACATGATGTGTATAATTTCTGCTCATTGTAAGGAAACTAGCACTGATGAGCGAACGTGTCCCCGTTGTGTGCATGTTGTCTGTGTGTGCTCTTTAGTTATTACATAACTGCCCTCACCTTGTCTGGTAGAGTAACAGGATGGATATGAAGAAGGACTGTGCCCTAGGACCATGCCTCAGGACTACCTGGCATGATGACTCCTTGTTGTCCCCAGTCCACCTGGCTGTGCTGCTGCTCCAGTTTCAACTGTTCTGCCTGTGGCTAGGGAACCATGACCTGTTCACCGGACGTGCTACCTGTCCCAGACCTTCTGTTTTCAACTCTCTAGAGACAGCAGGAGCGGTAGAGATACTCTCAATGATTGGCTATGAAAAGGCAACTGACATTTACTCCTGAGGTGCTGACTTGTTGCACCCTCGACAACTACTGTGATTATTATTATTTGACCATGCTGGTCATTTATGAACATTTGAACATCTTGGCCATGTTCTTTTATAATCTCCACCCGGTCACCCCTCATAGCCTGGTTCCTCTCTAGGTTTCTCTCTAGGTTTCTTTTGGCCTTTCTATGGAGTTTTTCCAAGCCACCGTGCTACTACACCTGCATTGCTTGCTGTTTGGGGTTTTAGGCTGGGTTTCTGTACAGCACTTTGATATATCAGCTGATGGCCTCCCGGGTGGCGCAGTGGTTAAGGGCGCTGATTTAAGTTTCCCTGCATTAAAGTCCCCGACCACTAGGAGTGCCGCCTCTCGGTGAGCTGTTTCCTGTTTGCTTATTTCCTTATACAGCTGACTGAGTGCGGTCTTAGTGCCAGGATCTGTCTGTGGTGGTAAATAAACAGCCACGAAAAATATAGATGAAAACTCTCTTGGCAAATAGTCTGGTCTACAGCTTATCATGAGATACTCTATTTCTGGCGAGCAAAATCTAGAGACTTCCTTAGATTTCGTGCCCCAGCTGTTGTTTACAAATATACACAGACCGTGGCAGCCTATATTGGTGCAGCCTATTTCCCACCAGCTGACTGTTATCCATGTCGTCATTCAGCCATGATTCGGTGAAACATAAGATATTAGTTTTTGTTGTCCCGTGGGTAGGATATTTGTGATCGTACCTCATCTAATTTATTGCCCAATGATTGTACGTTGGCAAGTACTGATGGTAAGGGCAGATTTCCCACTCACCAACGGCGGATCCTTACAAGGCACCCCGCCCTGCGTGTCTATACCTGCGTGTCTTTCTCTTGCCAATGATGGGGATTTTGGCCTTGTCGGGTATCTGAAGTACATCCTGTGCGTCCTGCTTGTTGAAGAAAAAATCTGTCTATTCCGAGGTGAGTAATCGCTGTCCTGATATCCAGAAGCTCTTTTTTGCCGTATGATACGGTGGCAGAAACATTATGTACAAAATAAGTTACAAATAACGCAAACAAAAACATATAATAGCACAATTGGTTAGGCATTACATTACATTACACATAAAACATACACCTACCATCCACACCAACCAACCTCCAATCGCCCACCCTCCTTTCATTTTTGCTTTAAGTAACCTTTTTATCTTATGTAACCATACCATACATAACATATCCTACAAATTTGAGTGTCCGAGGATTTTTCATTTTCTATGTTACGTCAAACCTTTGAGACCAGCCTGCAACGCGCACTAGGTGGTGGGCCAAAGCCCAAAAAATTTGAACTTGATCGATCCCTTTCGTGGGAGGAGCTGATATTTTATATTTGACAGTAAAACATTCTTATGATGACTATAACACTTGTTGGCACCTTCAATTCTTGAACATTTTCTCATAAAAAGTATATTTCAACACTGTCTGCTCAGGCAAATTTGCCACACTGCTAAACCTGGAACCAATCAGCAGTTTGTTGAAGCCCTTTTGGCAGCGATTACAGCCTCAAGTTTTCTTGGGTATGACACTACAAGCTTGGCACAACTGTATTTGTGGAGTTTCCCCTATTCTTCCCTCTCAAGCTCTGTCAGGTTGGATGGGGAGCATTGCTGTACAGCTATTTTCAGGTCTCTCCAGAGATGTTCAAGTCCGGGCTCTGGCTGGGCCCCTCAGGGACATTCAGAGACTTGTCCCGAAGCCCCTACTGCATAGTCTTGGCTGTGTGCTTAGTGTCGTTGTCCTGTTGGAAGGTTCAGCCTTCGCCCCAGTCTGAGGTACTGAGCACTCTGGAGCAGGTTTTCATCAAGGATCTTTCTGTACTTTGCTCTGTTCATCGTTCCCTCGATCCTCCCAGTCCCTGCCGCTGAAGAATATCCCCACAGCATGATGCTGCCACTACCATGCTTCACTGTAGAGATGGTGCCAGGTTCTGGCCAAAAAGAGTTCAATCTTGGTTTCATCAGACCAGAGAATCTTGTTTCCTCCCTGATTATGGCCCTTCTACTCCGATTGTTCAGTTTGGCCGGGCGGCTAGCTCTTGGAAGTGTCTTGGTGGTTCCAAACTTCTTCCATTTAAGAACGATGGAGGCCACTGTGTTCTTGGAGACCTTCAATGCTGCAGGCATTTGTTGGCAGATGCTGCAGGCATCTGTGCCTCGACACAATCTTGTCTCTGAGCTCTACGGATGATTCCTTCAACCTCATGGCTTGGTTTTTGCTCTGAAATGCACTGTCAACTGTGGGACCTTATATAGACAGGTGTGCGCCTTTCCAAATCATGTCCAATCAATTGAATTTAACACAGGTGGACTCCAATCATGTTGTAGAAACATCTCAAGGAAGATCAATGTAAACAAGATGCATCTGAGCTCAATTTCAAGTCTCACAGCAAAGGGTCTGAATACTTATGTAAATAAGGTATTTCTATTTTTATTTTTAAGAAATCTGCAAGAAATGTCTTTAAAAAACGCTTTTGCTTTGTCATTATGAGGTATTGAGTGTAGATTGAGGAGTTTAAAAAAAATGGAATACATTTTTAAAATAAGACTACCATAACTAAATGTTGGAAAAGTCAAGGAGTCTGAATACTTTACGAATGCAGTGTATATATTTATATATATTTTTTGCCATGAATGACGGGTTGCCACTGGTCTTAACTCTTAACTTTCTTTGCCTCACACAAGTCGATGAAGTCTGTTTTTTAACATCCATTGCAAATGATAGTTCCTCAGTATTTTAAAAATATTTCCAACACTCCCAATCACCAAGCCTCGGTGTGAAAGAGCAAAATATCACGATCTAATGATCCCATATATCCAGTGGAAACCTCTTAAAAAACAGATTTCTGTCCCAAGCTCACTGGTGCAGGAAACTCTGAGGGCCCAGAATAAGCTATTGATACATTGTTGCAAGTTCGCTAGTGACAGCTTCCAGATGGATCAAATGATTATTTGATACGATGTTGCAATAGCTCAAGTCATGACAGATAGAAAGGGAAGCAGACAGGCAGAGTAGAGAGATTAATGTGTTTGAAAGAACCAGACTTTTCATCAGGATATTGTCTACTGTTTTTATGTCGGCTTTAAGTCTATTCGTTTTACTTAGTTGATGATGGAAGTTATAGGCTTACTCCTGTATCTCTGAGTTCTTTGCTCTCTAGCCATTAATGGATCATAGTGTATCAATGTATCCATCCATGTGGCAGAGGCTAGTGCTCTCACCATAGTTGAATTTGAACTTTTAGATTTTTATAATTTTACTTGGTATGATTAACCACGTGACAATGATTTTGAGAAAGGAAAACATTAGTATTGAAATGAAACTGTTCCACGGAAATGCGCATTAAAAATACAACTGTCACGCAGATGGGTAGAAATGGTAAGATAAATTGTAAGCTTCCCCAAACTTGAAACTCACTAGCTGCCTATTGTCTTTACAATCATAAAAAAAAAAATGTGAACGTGCAAGCACCTGCACACATAGGAGATCCCTTTAAAAAAATCCAAGGCCGTCCAACTGATTCATTCTTGCTTCGTTCTTGCGCCGGGTCTGGATAAGAAGAGCGACATAAAAGAGAGAAGACAAAGAGAAGAACGGAAGGTAGCAGGAGAGAGGGTGGGTGATGCATGATGCATGAGGAAGTGGACACAAGGCAGACAGAACTAAAGACAGAAAAAATAACAAACAGAAAAAGCTGAAACAATGGAGATACTAGTAGCTAATAATAACACTATTGCAATCTGATGTCTGATGAATTGTGTCTGTTAATATTTCCAATAGTAAAGGTCTTGCCTTGGGACATTGAGAGGAAACACAGTCTAAATACTCTATGAACTCGCTTTGAAAGGCTCTGTGTAGTTTTTCCATAATTTCAGCCAGTAGTAGCCAGTTGTAGTGCTCTTGAGCTAAAACGGGTCACTGAAGTTTGTGTTGTATGTCATATTAGGCTGTGCATGTGCAGCTCTGCAGAAAGGTTCACACAATTGTCACTAACTAGCCCCACTGTCATTAAGCGGATAATGTGCCCAACTTCCAGTTTTACCTTGTAACCTCATTAGACATGATTGCACCTGCCTACGAACATTGTCCATCAAATGATGTTGTTGTGGGCTACTATGGACTGAATGTACATCCCTTGAACATTGTGGAATATCTAAATAGGCGTACAGAGGCCCATTATCAGCAACCATCCCTCCTGTGTTCCAATGGCACGTTGTGTTAGCTAATCCAAGTTGATCATTTTAAAAGGCTAATTGATCATTAGAAAAAGCTTTTTCAATTATGTTATCACAGCTGAAAACTGTTGTCTGATTAAAGAAGCAATAAAACTGGCCTTCTTTAGACAAGTTGAGTATCTGGTGCATCAGCATTTGTGGGTTTGATTACAGACTCAAAATAGCCAGAAACAAAGAACTTTCTTCTGAAACTCGTCAGTCTATTCTTGTTCCGAGAAATGAAGGCAATTCCATGCGAGAAATTGCTAAGAAACTGAAGATCTCGTACAACGCTGTGTACTACTATCTTCACAGAACAGTGCAAACTGTCTCTAACCAGATTAGAAAGAGGAGTGGGAGGCCCCGGTGCACAATTGAGCAAGAGGACAAGTACATTAGTGTCTATTTTTAGAATCAGACGCCTCACAAGTCCTCAACTGACAGCTTCATTAAATAGTACCCGCAAAACACCAGTCTCAATGTCAACAGTGAAGAGGCAACTCCAGGATGCTGGCCTTCCAGGTAGTTTCTCTGTCCAGTGTCTGTGTTCTTTTGCCCATCTTAATCTTTTCTTCTTATTGGCCAGTCTGAGATATGGCTTTTTCTTTGCAACTCTGCCTAGAAGGCCAGCATCCCGGAGTCGCCTCTTCACTGTTGACGTTGAGACTGGTATTCAAAAGCGTTTGTTTTGAATACATGCTCTGCCCAACTCAAGGTAATTAACCATTTATACTGCACCAACATAAGACTTTGAAGCAATGATTCAACATACTGTTAGAACGAAGATTTCTCAGCAACTCAGCTTTTCACTGTAGCAATGACATCTCAACAATTCAAACAAGTACAATACCAAAGCATTTCAATAACACATTTTTATTCTGGATCTCTTTTAGGGCAGGGAAACAGTTCATCTCGTCAGTGTGTTGTTCTTTTGTGTTCAGTAGGTGACGACGATTGCGACGGTACATCGCTCCTTCTGCGGTGCGGACGTGATATGAACTTTCTGAGTCAGCTGGCTGGATGACAACTGCTGGCTTCCAGAGGCCATGCTCCTGGATTCTAACTGACTCTCCGTTGATGGTGGTGGCAGTGGTCTAGCTGACCTGTCGTAGTATCGCTTTTGTTGTTGTTGTCTCTGTGCATGTTTTTCATGCATTTCCTTGTAGCTGACAACCTCAGGTTGCAAATGCTGGTTGGTGCTGGGAAGGAATGAGCGAAGTCTGCGGCTCATCAACAGCTGGGCTGGTGATTTGAAGTTGTCAACTGGAGTGTTGCGGTATTCAAGGAGACTGAGTTAGGGGTCTCGTCTGCTTTTGCTTTGTCCTGGATGGCAGGGAGCTCGGCCCCAGTGATGTACTGGTCTGTCCGCACCACCCTCTGTAGTGCCACGTGATCGAGGGCAGTGCGTTTGCCATACCAAGCAATAATGCAGCCAGTCAAAATGCTCTCAACGGTGCAGCTGTAGAACTTTTTGAGGATTTGAGGGCTCGTGCCAAAGCCTTCTTCATGACAGTGTGGGTGTGTGGACCATTTAAAAAATACATTTTTCACCTTTATTTAAAACCAGGTAGGCCAGTTGAGAACAAGTTCTCATTTACAACTGCGACCTGGCCAAGATAAAGCAAAGCAGTGCGACAAAAACACAGAGTTACACATAAACAAATGCTCAGTCAATAACACAAAAGAAAAGAAAAATAGGAAGATCTATGTACAGTGTGTGCAAATGTAGAAGAGTAGGGAGGTAGGTAACAAATAGGCCCTAGAGGCGAAAATAATTACAATTTAGCATTAATACTGGAGTGATAGATGTGCAGATTATGTGCAAGTAGAGATACTGGGGTGCAAAAGAGCAAGAGGTTAAGTAATAATATGGGGATGAGGTAGTCGGGTATGCTATTTACAGATTGGCTGTCTACAGGTACAGTGATCGGTAAGCTGCTCTGACAGCTGAGGCTTAAGGTTTGAGAGGTAGATATGACTCCAGCTTTAGAGATTTTTGCAATTCGTTCCAGTCATTGGCAGCATAGAACTGTAAGGAAAGGCGGCCAAAAGAACCGTTGGCTTTGGGGATGACCAGTGTAATATACCTGCTGGAGCGCGTGCTATGGATGGGTGTTGCAATGGTGACCAGTGAGCTGAGATAAGGCGAAGCTTTACCTAGCAAAGACTTATAGATGACCTGGAGCCAGTGGGTTTGGCGACAAATATGTAGTGAGGGCCAGCTAACGAGAGCATACAGGTCACAGAGGTGGGTAGTATATGGGGCTTTGGTGATAAAACGGATGGCACTGTGATAGACTACATCCAGTTTGCTGAGTGTTGGGGGCTATTTTGTAAAAGACATCGCCGAAGTCAAGGATGGGTAGGATAGTCAGAGGGTATGTTTGGCGGCATGAGTGAAGGAGGCTTTGTTGCGAAATAGGAAGCCGATATTAGATTTAACTGGATTGGAGATGCTTAATGTGAGTCTGGAAGGAGAGTTTACAGTCTAACCAGACACCAAGGTATTTGTAGTTGTCCACATATTCAAGAACCGTCCAGAGTAGTCAGAACCTTCCAGAGTAGTGATGCTAGTCGGGCGGAAGGGTGCAGGCAGCAATTGGTTGAAGAGCATGCACTTAGTTTTACTAGAATTTAAAAGCAGTTGGAGTCCATGGAAGGAGTGTTGTATGGCATTGAAGCTCGTTTGGAGGTTTGTTAGCATGGTGCCCAAAGAAGGGCCAGATGTATACAGAATGGTGTCGTTTACGAAGAGGTGGATTAGAGAATCACCAGCAGCAAGAGTGACATCATTGATACAGTGCCTTGCGAAAGTATTCGGCCCCCTTGAACTTTGCGACCTTTTGCCACATTTCAGGCTTCAAACATGAAGATATAAAACTGTATTTTTTTGTGAAGAATCAACAACAAGTGGGACACAATCATGAAGTGGAACGACATTTATTGGATATTTCAAAAAATTTTAACAAATCAAAAACTGAAAAATTGGGCGTGCAAAATTATTCAGCCCCCTTAAGTTAATACTTTGTAGCGCCACCTTTTGCTGCGATTACAGCTGTAAGTCGCTTGGGGTATGTCTCCATCAGTTTTGCACATCGAGAGACTGACATTTTTTCCCATTCCTCCTTGCAAAACAGCTCGAGCTCAGTGAGGTTGGATGGAGAGCATTTGTGAACAGCAGTTTTCAGTTCTTTCCACAGATTCTCGATTGGATTCAGGTCTGGACTTTGACTTGACCATTCTAACACCTGGATATGTTTCTTTTTGAACCATTCCATTGTAGATTTTGCTTTATGTTTTGGATCATTGTCTTGTTGGAAGACAAATCTCCGTCCCAGTCTCAGGACTTTTGCAGACTCCATCAGCTTTTCTTCCAGAATGGTCCTGTATTTGGCTCCATCCATCTTCCCATCAATTTTAACCATCTTCCCTGTCCTTGCTGAAGAAAAGCAGGCCCAAACCATGATGCTGCCACCACCATGTTTGACAGTGTTCAGGGTGATGAGCTGTGTTGCTTTTACGCCAAACATAACGTTTTGCATTGTTGCCAAAAAGTTACATTTTGGTTTCATCTGACCAGAGCACCTTCTTCCACATGTTTGGTGTGTCTCCCAGGTGGCTTGTGGCAAACTTTAAATGACACTTTTATGGATATCTTTAAGAAATGGCTTTCTTCTTGCCACTCTTCCATAAAGGCCAGATTTGTGCAATATACGACTGATTGTTGCCCTATGGACAGAGTCTCCCACCTCAGCTGTAGATCTCTGCATTTCATCCAGAGTGATCATGGGCCTCTTGGCTGCATCTCTGATCAGTCTTCTCCTTGTATGAGCTGAAAGTTTAGAGGGACAGCCAGGTCTTGGTAGATTTGCAGTGGTCTGATACTCCTTCCATTTCAATATTATCGCTTGCACAGTGCTCCTTGGGATGTTTAAAGCTTGGGAAATCTTTTTGTATCCAAATCCGGCTTTAAACTTCTTCACAACGGTATCTCGGACCTGCCTGGTGTGTTCCTTGTTCTTCATGATGCTCTCTGCGCTTTTAACGGACCTCTGAGACTATCACAGTGCAGGTGCATTTATACGGAGACTTGATTACACACAGGTGGATTGTATTTCTCATCATTAGTCATTTAGGTCAACATTGGATCATTCAGAGATCCTCACTGAACTTCTGGAGAGAGTTTGCTGCACTGAAAGTAAAGGGGCTGAATAATTTTGCACGCCCAATTTTTCAGTTTTTGATTTGTTAAAAAAGTTTGAAATATCCAATAAATGTCGTTCTACTTCATGATTGTGTCCCACTTGTTGTTGATTCTTCACAAAAAAATACAGTTTTATATCTTTATGTTTGAAGCCTGAAATGTGGCAAAAGGTCGCAAAGTTCAAGGGGGCCGAATACTTTCGCAAGGCACTGTACAGAGAAAATAGTCAGCCCGAGAATTGAACCCTTTGGCACCCCCATAGGGACTGCCAGAGGTCCGGACAACAGGCCCTCCGATTTAACACACTGAACTCTATCTGAGACGTAGATGGTGAACCTGGCGAGGAAGTCAATTGAGAAGCCAAGGCTATTGAGTCTGCCGCTAAGAATGCGGTGATTGAGAGAGTTGAAAGCCTTGGCCAGGTCGATGAAGACGACTGCACAGTACTGCCTTTTATCGATGGCGGTTATATCGTTTAGGACCTTGAACATGGCTGAGATGCACCCATGACCAGCTCGGAAACCAGATTGCATAGTGGAGAAGGTACGGTGGCATTCGAAATGGTTGATCTCTGTTAACTTGGCTTTCGAAGATTTTAGAAAGGCAGGGCAGGATAGATATAGGTCTATAACAGTTTGGGTCTGAGTGTCTCCCCCTTTGAAGATGGGGATGGCTGCGGCAGCTTTCCAATCTTTGGGGATTTCAGACGATATGAAACAGAGGTTGAACAGGCTAGTAATAGGGGTTGCAACAATTCCGGCGGATAATTTTAGAAAGAGATGGTCCAGATTGTCTAGCCCAGCTGATTTGTAGGGGTCCAGATTTTGCAGCTCTTTCAGAACATCATCTATCTGGATTTGGGAGAAGGAGAAATGGGGAGGCTTGGGCAAGTTGACCAGGGTAAGTGTGGCCAGGTGGAAAGCATGGTCAGCTGTAGAAAAATGCCTATTGAAATTCTAAATTATAGTGAATTTATCGGATGTGACAGTGTTTCCTAGCCTCAGTGCAGTGGGCAGCTGGGAGGAGGTACTCTTATTCTCCATGGACTTTACAGTGTCCCAGTTTGTGCTAAATGATGCAAATTTCTGTTTGAAAAAGCTAGCCTTTGCTTTCCTAACTGCCTGTGTATATTGGTTCCTAACTTCCATGAAAAGCTGCATATCGAGGGGGCTATTTGATGCTAATGCCGTACGCCACAGGATGTTTTTGTGCTGGTCAAGGGCAGTCAGGTCTGGAGTGAACCACGGGCTTTATCTAGGGCATGCTTATTTAAGATTGTGAGGAAAGCAAAGATAATACAACATAAATATATACATTATACACAAACTATATCATTCTACACCTACTCATTCCTGGGTTTTTCTTTATTTTCTACTATTTTCTACATTGTAGAATGACAGTGAAGGTATCAAAAGTATGAAACAACACATGTGATCATGTTCTGTGGTAACCAAAAAAGTGTTAAATCAAAATATACTCTGCTCAAAAAAATAAAGGGAACACTTAAACAACACAATGTAACTCCAAGTCAATCACACTTCTGTGAAATCAAACTGTCCACTTAGGAAGCAACACTGATTGACAATACATTTCACATGCTGTTGTGCAAATGGAATAGACAACAGGTGGAAATTATAGGCAATTAGCAAGACACCCCCAATAAAGGAGTGGTTCTGCAGGTGGTGACCAGACCACTTCTCAGTTCCTATGCTTCCTGGCTGATGTTTTGGTCACTTTTGAATGCTGGCGGTGCTTTCACTCTAGTGGTAGCATGAGACAGAGTCTACAACCCACACAAGTGGCTCAGGTAGTGCAGCTCATCCAGGATGGCACATCAATGCGAGCTGTGGCAAGAAGGTTTGCTGTGTCTGTCAGCGTAGTGTCCAGAGCATGGAGGCGCTACCAGGAGACAGGCCAGTACATCAGGAGACGTGGAGGAGGCCGTAGGAGGGCAACAACCCAGCAGCATGACCGCTACCTCCGCCTTTGTGCAAGGAGGAGCAGGAGGAGCACTGCCAGAGCCCTGCAAAATGACCTCCAGCAGGCCACAAATGTGCATGTGTCTGCCCAAACGGTCAGAAACAGACTCCATGAGGGCTGTATGAGGGCCCGACGTCCACAGGTGGGGGTTGTGCTTACAGCCCAACACCGTGCAGGACGTTTGGCATTTTCCAGAGAACACCAAGATTGGCAAATTCGCCACTGGCGCCCTGTGCTCTTCACAGATGAAAGCAGGTTCACATTGAGCACGTGACAGATGTGACAGTCTGGAGACGCCGTGGAGAACGTTCTGCTGCCTGCAACATCCTCCAGCATGACCGGTTTGGCGGTGGGTCAGTCATGGTGTGGGGTGGCATTTCTTTGGGGGGCCGCACAGCCCTCCATGTGCTCGCCAGAGGTAGCCTGACTGCTATTAGGTACCGAGATGAGATCCTCAGACCCCTTGTGAGACCATATGCTGGTGCGGTTGGCCCTTGGTTCCTCATAATGCAAGACAATGCTAGACCTCATGTGGCTGGAGTGTGTCAGCAGTTCCTGCAAGAGGAAGGCATTGATGCTATGGACTGGCCCGCCCGTTCCCCAGACCTGAATCCAATTGAGCACATCTGGGATATCATGTCTCGCTCCATCCACCAACGCCACGTTGCACCACAGACTGTCCAGGAGTTGGCGGATGCTTTTGTCCAGGTCTGGGAGGAGATCCCTCAGGAGACCATCCGCCACCTCATCAGGAGCATGCCCAGGCATTGTAGGGAGGTCTTACAGGCACGTGGAGGCACGTTTTAAGGACATTACATCAAAGTTGGATCAGCCTGTAGTGTGGTTTCCACTTTCATTTTGAGTGTGACTCCAAATCCAGACCTCCATGGGTTGATAAATTTGATTTCCATTGATAATTTGTGTGTGATTTTGTTGTCAGCACATTCAACTATGTAAAGAAAAAAGTATTTAATAAGAATATTTCATTCATTCAGATCTAGGATGTGTTATTTTAGTGTTCCCTTTATTTTTTTGAGCAGTTTATTTAATATTTTGGATTCTTCAAAGTAGCCACCTTTTGCCTTAATGACAACTTTGCACACTCTTGGCATTTTCTCAACCAGCTTCATGAGGTAGTCACCTGGAATGGATTTTAATTAATTGGGGTGCCTTGTTAAAAGTTAATCAGTTGTGTTGTGACAAGGTACAGGTGGTATACAGAAGATAGACCTATTTGGTAAAAGACCAAGTCCATATTATGGCAAGAAAAGCTCAAATAAGCAAAGAGAAATGACAGTCCATCATTACTTAAAGACATGAAGTTCAGTCAATCCGGAAAAAAGTGCAGTCGTAGAAACCATCAAGATCTATTATGAAACAGGCACTCATGAGTACCGGCAGAGGAAAGGAAGACCGAGCGTTACCTCTGCTAAAGAGGATAAGTTCATTAGTTACCAGCCTCAAAAATTGCAGCCCAAATAAATGCTTCACAGAGTTCATGTAACAGACAGATCTCCACATCAACTGTTCAGATGAAACTGCGTGAATCAGGCCTTAAATGGTGGAATTGCTGCAAAGAAACCACTATTAAATGACACCAATATTAAGAAGATGCTTGCTTGGGCCAAGAAACATGAGAAATGGACAGTAGACCTGTGGAAATCTGAGTCCAAATTTGAGATTTTTGGTTCCAACCGCTGTGTCTTTGTGAGATGCAAAGTATTGTGAACGGATGATCTCATGTGTTGTTCCCACTGTGAAGCATGGAGAAGGAGGTATGATGGTGTGGGGGTGCTTTGCTGGTGACACTATCAGTAATTTATTTAGAATTCAAGGCACACTTAACCAGCATGGCTACCGCAGCATTCTGCAGCGCTACGCCACCCCATCTGGTTTGCGTTTAGTTGGACTGTAATTTGTTTTTCGACAGGACAATGACCCAAAACACACCTTTAGGCTATGTATGGGCTATTTGACCGAGGATAGTGATGGAGTGCTGCATCAGATGACCTGGCCTCCACAATAACCCAACCTCAACCTGGTTGAGATGGTTTGGGATGAGTTGGACAGCAGAGTGAAGGAAAAGCAGCCATCAAGTGCTCAGCATATGTGGGAACTCCTTCAAGACTGTTGGAAAAGTATTCCAGTTGAAGCTGGTTGAGAGAATGCCTAGAATGTGCAAAACTGTCATCAAGGCAAAGGGTGGCTACTTTGAAGAATCCAAAATATTAAATATATTTTGATTTTTTTAACACTTTTTTGGTTACTACATGATATCATATGTGTTATTTCATAGTTGTGATGTCTTCACTATTATTATACAATGTAGAAAATAGTAATAATAAATAAAAACCCTTGAATGAGTAGATATGTCCAAACTTTTGGCTGGTACTATATGTCTATAAATATGGATGTGGTACACATCCGGGTGAAATGACATAACGAAGATCCTTGTAGGATCTAAACATTGTTTGTTTGTTGCTTCCCAGAGAGATTTCAGGGATTGTAACATATTCTGTTTCACGGAAACATGGCTCTCTCGAGATACGCTGTCGGAGCCGGTACACCCACCTGGATTCTCAGTGCGTCACGTCGACAGGAATAAACATCTCTCCAGGAAGAATAATGATTTCATGATTAAAGACTCATGGTGTAATTGTAACAACGTTCAGGAACTCAAGTCCTTTTGTTCACCTGACCTAGAATTCCTCACAATCAAATGCTAACCATATTATCTCCCAAGAGAATTCCCTTTGGTTATTGTCACAGCCGTGTATATCCCCCCTCAAGCCGATACCGTGACGGCCCTAAAGGAACTTCACTGGACTTTATGCAAACTGGAAACCACATATCCTGGAGCTGCATTTATTGTAGATGGGGATTGTTCCAAAGCAAATTTGAGAACAAGGCTATCTAAATTATATCAGCATATTGACTGTAGCACTCACACTGGAAAAACACTGAACATTTGTTACTCTAACTTCTGCGATGCATAGAAGGCCCTCCCCTGTCCTCCTTTCGGCAAATCTGACCACAACTCCATTTTGCTTCTCCCTCCCTATAGGTAGAAACTCAAACAAGAAGGACCCGTGTTAAGGACTATTCAACGCTGGTCTGACCAATCGGAATCCACGCTTCAAGATTGTTTTGATCAAGCGAACTGGGATATGTTCCGGGTAGCCTCAGAGAATAATATTGACGTATACGCTGATTCGGTGAGTGAGTTTATAAGGAAGTGTATAGGAGATGTTGTACCCACTGTGACTATTAAAACCTACCCTAACCAGAAACCGTGGATAAATGGCGGCTAACCACCTTATTTAACCATGGAAAGGTGACTGGGAATATGGCCGAATACAAACAGTGTAGTTATTCACTCCGCAAAGCAATCAAACAAGCAAAATGTCAGTATAGAGAAAAAGAGTCGCAATTCAAAGGGTCAGACATGAGACGTATGTGGCAGGGTCTACAGACAATCAGGGACTACAAAAGGAAAACCTTCTTTGCCCGCTTTGAGGATAATACAGTGCCACCAACGCGACCCGCTACCAAGGACTGTGGGCTCTCCTTCTCCGTGGCCGACGTGAGTAAGACAAGGCGGCCGGTCCCGACGGCATCCCTAGCCGCGTCCTCAGAGCATGCGAAGACCAGCTGGCTGGTGTGTTTACGGAGATATTTAAACTCTCCCTATCCCAGTTTGCTGTCCCCACATGCTTCAAGATGGCCACCATTTGTTCCTGTACCCAAGAATGGAAAGGTAACTGAACTAAATGGCTAGCACTCACTTCTGTCATCATGAAGTGCTTTGAGAGACTAGTCAAGGATCATATCACTTCCACTTTCCTGTCACCCTAGACCAGGCCTGGGCAATTCCAGTCCTCGGAGGCTTGATTGGTGTTACACTTTTCTCCCATCCCTAGCAAACACACCTGATTTAAACTAATTGCATTCTAAACTCAAGATCACGATTTGGTGATTATTGGAGCCAGGTTTGTTTGCTGGGACTGGGGAAAAAGAGCGACAGCAATCAGGCCCCCGAGGACTGGAGTTGCCCAGGCCTGCCCTAGACCCACTTCAATTTGCTTACCGCCCCAATAGGTCCACAGACGATGCAATCGCCATCACACTGCACACTGCCCTATCCCATCTGAACAAGAGAAATACCTATGTAAGAATGCTGTTCATTGACTATAGCTCAGCATTCAACACCATAATACCCTCCAAGCTCACTATTAAGCTTGAGGCCCTGGGTCTCAACCCCACCCTGTGCAATTGGGTCCTGGACTTCCTGAGGGGCCGCCCCCAGGTGTTGAAGGTAGGAAACAACATCTCCACTTCGCTCATCCTCAACACTAGGGCCCCACAAGGGTGTGTGCTCAGCCTCCTCCTGTACTCCCTGTTCACCCATGACCACGTGGGCATGCACGCCTCCAACTCAATCATCAAGTTTGCAGATGACACAACAGTTGGCTTGAATATTTTGTATTTTTTTACCCAACTTCATGGTATCCAATTGGTAGTCTTGTCTCATCACTGCAACTCCTGTATGCATTCGGGAGAGGCGAAGGTTGAGAGCCGTGCGTCCTCCTAAACACAACCCAGCCAAGCCACACTGCTTCTTGACACAATACCCACTTAACCCAGAAGCCAGCCGCACCAATGTGTCGGAGGAAACACCGTACACCTGGCGACTGTGTCAGCGTGCATGCGCCCAGCCCGCCACAGGAGTCGCTAGAGCATGATGGGACAAGAACATCCCGGCAGGCCAAGCCCTCCCCTAACCCAGACGACGCTGGGCCAATTGTGCACCGCCCCATGGGTCTCCTGGTCACGGCCAGCTGCGACAGAGCCTAGACCCGTGATCTCTAGTGGCAGAGCTAGCACTGCGATGCAGTGCCTTAGACCACTGCGCCACTCGGGAGGACCATAGTAGGCTTGATTACCAACAACGACGAGACAGCCTACAGGGAGGAGGTGTGTGTGGTGTCAGGAAAATAACCTCTCACTCAACGTCAACAAAACAAAGGAGATGATAGTGACTTCAGGAAACAGCAGAGGGTGCACCCCTATCCACATCGATGGGACAGCAGTGGAGAAGGTAGAAAGTTAAGTTCGTCGGCATACACATCACCGACAAACTGAAATGGTCCACCCACACAGACAGTGTGGTGAAGAAGGCGCAACAGCACCAGTCACCTAGAACCCTCACAAACCTTTAGATGCACAATTGAGAGCATCCTGTTGGGCTGTATCACCGCATGGTATGGCAACTGCACCGCCCACAACAGCAGGGTCTGCACAACTCCTCTCTGGGGGCAAACTACCTGCTCTCCAGGACACCTACAGCACCCGATGTCACAGGAAGGCCAAAAAGATAATCAAGGACAACAACCACCCGAGCCACTGCCTGTTCATCCTGCTACCATCCAGAAGGCTAGGTCAGTACATGTGCATCAAGCTGGGACCGAAAGACTGAAAAACTGTTTCTATCTCAAGGCCATCAGACTGTTAAACAGCCATCACTAGCACAGAGAGGCTGCTGCCTACACACAGACTTGAAATCATTGGCCACTTTAATAAATGGAACACTAGTCACTTTAATAATGCCACTTTAATAATGTTCACATATCTTACATTACTCATCTCATATGTAAACACTGTATTCTATACTATCTATTGCATCTTGCCTATGCCGCTCTGACACTGCTCATCCATATATTTATATATTCTTATTCCATTCCTTAACTTAGATTTGTGTGTTTTAGGTATTTGCTGTGGAATTGTTAGATATTACTTGTTAGATATTGCTGCACTGTCGGAACTATAAGCACAAGCCTTTAGCTACACTCACAATAACATCTGCTAACCATGTGTATGTGAACAATACAATTGGATTTGTTTTGATTTGAATAAAGGTATGTGATTGAGCTTGAGTGTGCGGGCTCCATTTCTTTCATACCAACTTTCTTTGGCCCTGCACCCCACTAAGGATGTAGGTTTGATTACACTTCATGAAATTAATAGACTGTGACATTAATATAATTAACAAAATGACTATATATAAGATCACAGCTTCACAATTGTTCAGCAGTACACACACATAAATAATGTTTGCAATATAATAACGTGTACACACTGTCAACAATAAGAGTGCCAACTTGCAAGCAAAGTGTAGAGACCGGTCTGAATGGTATCATCTAGGTATATAAAACTGCAAACTCCAAAACAGCTTCTCCCCATCCCATCTACCTCTATCCCCTTCTAAATCTTCCTTTTTTGTCTCCCTGTTTTACTCTGTTAGCTTATCAAAACATAATAAAATCATATTCTTTAAAGTGCAAGTCTGCTTCTTAGTTTGTGAAATGCTGACTGGTGGCCAGAACCAATGTTCAGCGGTGGTAGAAGCTGCCTGTAAGCATAGATCCAGGATCAGCTAAACCTCCGCAATCCTGACCTCATCCATTAGGCGGGAAATATGTAAAACTGACCTAAAATCAGCATTTAGTAACTACAGTACTTCATTTGGGAGGTCCTTCATTCCTGCTCCTAATAAGGTTCCTGGATGATGTCCTCAAGCTGGACTGACCTGTAACACACATTCAGACTAACAGTGAGTGAAAGGCCACACACACACACACACACACACACACACACACACATTCATACACCTCACCTTGTTTTTGCAGAATCTTGGCCCAAATATTATGCCCAGGATAGCATTGATTGTATGTGCTGCACAAAGGATGGCCTGCAGTCCACTGGTTGCCATGAGAACAGAAAACAGCACTACATTCCATTGAACAACGTTGCGTGGCTCCTCGCAGGCCGCCGGCCATAATGTTCTATCAAACAGGTAGATGGGATCTCTACAAAGACAAAGTTAACCTAAATTGACATTCATAACACATAGAACTAGTGAACACAAGCTGTGCAAAGTGTAGAAAATGATTACTGGTAATTGTGCAACTACACAGTGTCAGTGGGAATTTGATCATTGTTGTTCTACTTAAGACCACACCTAGGTTCTCGAAACTGATTTTGAGCAATTCAGGACCCCCCTCCCCCCTCACACACACACACTCACCCGCTTTTCTGTGGTTTGAGTGGCATCTCCCAGGCCAGACCTTGTGTGCTGTTGTGCAGACACAGTGGTCCCTGTACCAGTCCTGTAGCGCTCACTAGGCAGCAAAAGGCTGCAGCAGCCAGAGCCACGCAGGAACACCCCACTTGGCACAGCATCTGGCCACAAGAGGGCGGAAGATCCATACTATTACAACTTGATAGAAAGGGGGCCTGGGGTGGTTGCCAGTGGTTAGAGCACATCTCTGTAGTAGCACATGTAATCTGAAGTTGGCGTGGGTTTGATTCCGGCCAACTGACCTTCAATGCAAAAACTCTCCTAATTATTCCATCTCTCTCTTGCCGTCTCTATCCAATAACCCATGAGAATTTGATAGAAAGGAAAAAGCGCTCCCAGACTAGTTCTAATTAGTTCAGGATGTACACCACAACCAATGAGGCAGGTCACATACATACATGGAAGACTGTTAAAAATACTCACAAAGAGGACATGAAGATGTAATGGAGGTGGATCGGTTGGTGAACCAGACTAGTTTGATTAGTAACCTCGCCCTAGCTAATGCGGGTCCTGAGGTACACAGATTTGGATGAAAACAGGCCACAGCCTCACCTCTATCCTGTACGCACAGCAGCCTTCCCTTGAGCTGCCAATCACAAACCCCCGAGCTCCAATAAGAACCTACAGACAAAGGCAGAAAAAGCTAAATGAAATATACCATTAAAACAAGTTTACATTTTTTTTTATGTTTCAGTGATGGTCAGAATATAATTTTTACAGGGAATCCCTATTCAGTAGAATGCTACACATTCACTTCCCTCCAATAATTGATGTTATTACAGTATTACTGTCAACAATAGCAGAAACAACTTGCAAAAAAATCATAGCACTGTGACTGACTCTAAATGTAGCTTAAAAACAGACAACAGATATATTAGACACATGACAATCCACCCTCAAACCACAATCTGCCTTTTTTTGGACAACAGGGTTTTTCAGGAATGAGTGACATGAGTGTCATTATGACTGTCATGCCATGACCTTATTAGGACACACACACACACAGCATTGTTGTCTCACCAGGAATCCAGAGGCCCACAGGCCTGTGCCCCACCGGGCCTCTCTGGTCACGTGACCGTCCAACAGGTAGCGTGCCTGAAGGTCTGGCAACAGCAACAGGCCATTGGCCAGCATGCACACAAATGCCATGGGAACAAGGGACACACCCACACACCTGGAGCAGCTGGCGACACACATCTCTGTGGTAGACGTCCAACAAGGATGAAGAGAAGACAGTCAGAATAACTTCAGAGTAATTATTTTCTTGTTTTTTTATCTTTAGAGTGCCACTGTTCCTTATCTTGTAGCTCTTGAAATACAGAACAACCCTCTCACCTACAGAGAAGTTCCATTTCACTCAGAAAAACCAGTCTGAGATCAGTCAAGAGAATGAAAAGGGTTATTAGCCAAGATAATGACCACATAGTGATTATTAGTTTGAGTCTTACCTGATGGAGTGAGACAGAATAACCTAGTGAGACCGAATGTGACGGAGAGGGAGTAAGAGAGATCCTGGTAACTGCAGCCGTACTGGATGAGGAACACAAACTCGCTGCTTGACAAAACTTAAATAGGCTCCATGCAGTGACACATGCCCGCCCCCACAAATAGTATATGTAAATCCCCCCCCACCAACACACACATGACGTAGGTTACTTTAAATTTGTTTATAATCAGCTAAATTAGTCCTGTATAATTATACACAGTACATTTGATCTAATTTTGTTTTCCCAGTGCACCCAACCCCATATATTCCACAATATATCTAGTAACGGTGCAGGTAAGGTAAGAAAGACCAAGCTGTCAAAAGCCTGAGTCATGTTCATTAGGGTATGCAATGGAAAGCGTTGTTTCAATCATTTTGTGCCTAATACACACTATCCTGGTCTGTGTTCTTCATCCTTTTTCATGTGTATTCTGGGTCTGGTAGTGGAGTAGATTCAGCCAGGATGTGGAACAAGTGAATCACTGCAGCTGTGGGATCCATTCCAAAATAAGAGCATATCAGCCCATTGGGGATAATGTTTAAAAGCACTAAGAAATAACAATAAAGCATTGTTGTAACACTCTGAAACCTTAACTGGCTAGCTTTTTTTTATACCCCCATTTCCGCTCATTAGATAGTAGCGCAACACCCGCTCTGTCTGCACTTGTAGTCTAGCCGCAGTGCCACCTAGTGGGAAATGTGAAGGAATCCAATCCAAGCATAGATATTGGTCAGGTGATCAGTCTGTCGTTCAAAATTTTGACGTTCTAATTTTGGGAAACATAACGGCCATTTTTCATGATCACACTAGCTTAGCATGTCATGATCACACTAGCTTAGCATGTCATGATCACACTAGCTTAGCATGTCATGATCACACTAGCTTAGCATGTCATGGCTGCCAAGATAGCTATGATCGCCTTCAGTGCATACAGTGCAGTACCACACTCTAGTGAATACATATTCAGCTACTAAAGAAACTGTCTTGAAGCTAATTTATGTATTGAGATTAACCCTCTATAAAAATCTGTCTGTTTAAGATAGAAACATAGGGCCTTCTGCATCTGCAGTAGAAAGTGGCAGAGCTACAGCGCTGTTTGTCAGACCAGAGGTGCGTTCAACAAAGCTTCCATTTGCGAACACTGGCAGCGAGCGTTCCATTTCGGTTTGTTTCTGTTAATAACAAAAATGGATGCGGCAAGATGAGCAGCTATGCTTGCTGCAGCAATTGTGGATGATTTTTGGTATTTCTATTTTTTTGTTACTGGCCTACACGAGACCCCATAATGTTCAAAGTGGAATAATGTTTTTCGAAATGTTTACAAATGAATTATAAATGAAAAAGTATTCAACCCTTTGTTATGGGAAGCCTAAATAATTTCAGTAGTAAAAGTCACATAATAGGTTGCATGGACTAGAAGGGCAATAATAGTAAGAAAAGAAAGTGGAAGTATGACCCGCCTAACCTCCCTCCTTAACACTGTTTAGCTTAACCCGGAAGCCAGCCGCACAAATGTGTTGGAGGAAACACCGTTCAACTGGCGACCTGGGTCAGACGCAGGCACCTGGCCCATCACAAGGAGTCGCTAGAGCGAGATGAGCCAAGTAAAGCCCCACCGGCCAAACCCTCCCCTAATCCGGACGACCCTTGCCCAATTGTGTTCCGCCCTATGGGACACCCGGGCACGGCCGGTTGTGGCACAGCCCGGGAATGAACCCGAGTATGTAGTAACACCTCTAGCACTGCGATGCAGTGCCTTAGACCACTGCACCACAATAATTGTGTTTAACATGATTTTTGAATGACTTCCTCATCTCTGTACCCCACACATACAATTGTCTGTAAGGTCCCTCAGTCGAGCAGTGAATTTCCAACACAGATTCAACCACAAAGAACAGGGAGGTTTTCCAATGCCTTGCAAAGAAGGGCACCTATTGGTAGATAGGCAAAAATAAAAAAGCTGAAATTGAATGTCCCTTTGAGCATGGTAAAGTTATTAATTACATTTTGGATGGTGTATCAATACACCCATTCACCACAAAGATACAGGTGTCCTTCCTAACTCACTTGCTGGAGAGGAAGGAAACCGCTCAGGGATTTCACCACGAGGTCAATAAACTTTAAAACAGTTAGAGTTTAATGGCTGTGATAGGAGAAAACTGAGGATGGATCAACAACATTGTAGTTACTCCACAATTACTACCCTAATTGACAAAGTGAAAAGGAAGCCTGTACAGAATAAAACTATTCAAAAACATGCATCTTGTTTGCAACAAGTCACTAAAGTAATACTGCAAAAAATGTGGCAAAGTAATTAACTTTTTGTCCTAAATAAAGTGTTATGTTTGGAGCAACTCCAGTACAACACATTACTGAGTACCACTCTCCAAATTTTCAAGCATAGTGGTGGCTACATCATATTATGGGTATGCTTGCAATCATTAAGGGATTGGGGAGTTTTTCAGGGTGGAGCTAAGCACAGGCAAAATCCTAGAGGAAAACCTGGTTCAGTCTGCTTTCCACCAGACACTGGGAGATAAATTCCCCTTTCAGCAGGACAATAACCTAAAACAGAAGACCAAATCTTCACTGGAGTTGCTTATCAAGAACACAGTGAATGTTCCGGAGTGGCCGAGTTACAGTTTTGACTTAAATCTACTTTAAAATCTATGGCAAGACCTGGAAATGGTTGTCTAGCAATGATCAACAACCAATTTGACAGAGCTTGAAGAATTTTGATAAGAATAATGGGCAAATGTTGCCTAATGCAGAAGTGGAAAGCTCTTAGGAGACTTAGCCAGAAAGACGCACAGCTGTAATTGCTGCCAAAAGGTGCTTTTACAAAGTATTGACTCAGGGATGTGAATACTCATGTAAATTAGATATCTATATTTCATTTTCAATAAATGTGCAAACATTTCGAAAAAAAAAACACTTTGCCATTATGGGGTATTGTGTGCAGATGGATGAGACTTTCACTGGGGACATGATTCAGCATTGTTGTAACGTTGAGTTACTAGCAAACCAGGCAACTAATGTTTTGGTTAGTTTATAGCTTGTTAGCTAGCTAAGATTAAGTTAGCTGGCTAGCCAGTTCAAATAATGACCATATCATAGCTGACAACGTCTTCACTTTAGCAAATGTTTCTTAATTATTACAGGAAAATAAACTTGCAACTAGGGATGAAACAGTGACCGGTTTCACGATAAACCACAGTAAAATTCCCGCCGATTAGTATTACCGTTTCAAATGTGACTTATCATTTAAACCATGTTAGAAAAACCGATGGTAAATACTGTCCAGCATCATCAGTGAGCAACAGTCTGACGCAGGCGCAGCATGCAACGTGGGTTTTGTTTCGTGTGAAAACAAGGCAGAAGGCAGTGAGATTCTAAGAGGACCAAATCTGAAGTGTGGTCGTATTTTGGGTTTTACACGAGTGCTGACGGAAACTTAATCTAAAATGGTCACCTTGTCTGCAGAACATGCTAAAAGAAATAAATAATCGCTGCTTAAAACCTCTCTGGGATAGGCGGGACGCAAATGTCCCACTTGGCCAATTGCCAGGGAAAATGCGTAGCGCCAAATTCAAATAAAAGTCTATAAAATTCAAACTTTCATTAAATCACACATGTAAGATACCAAATTAAAGCTACACTCGTTGTGAATCCAGCCAATATGTCAGATTTCAAAAAGGCTTATTGGCGAAAGCATGAGAAGATATTATCTGATGATAGCACAACAGTAAACAAAGAGAGAATAGCATATTTCAATCCTGCAGGCACCACACAAAACGCAGAAATAAAATATAAATCATGTCTTACCGAGCCTCTATTGTTGGCACTCCAATATGTCCCATAAACATCACAAATGGTCCTTTTGTTCAATTAATTCCGTCGATATATATATCCAAAATGTCCATTTATTTGGCGCGTTTGATCCAGAAAAAAAACAGCTTTCAATTTGCGCAACGTCACTACAAAATATCTCAAAAGTTACCTGTAAACTTTGCAAAAAAATTTCAAACTACTTTTGTAATACAACTTTAGGTATTTTTAAACATTAATAATTGATCAAATTGAAGAAGGGTCTGTTTTCAATACAGGAGGATCACAAACTAACGCTACTTTTTTTAGTCTTGCGCAACTCTAAAACAGTACACATAACGTTACCCTGATCCAAGATGGCCGTACTTCTTCATTTCACAAAGGAATAACCTCAACCTATTTCCAAAGACTGGTGACATCCAGTGGAAGCGGTAGAAACTGCAATCAATTGCCTTAGAAATCAAGTTCCCCAATGAAACCTCATTGAATTGACAGTGACCTCAAAAAAAATCTGAATGGTTAGTCCTCTGGGTTTTGCCTGCTATATAAATTCTGTTATACTCACAAACATGATTCAAACAGTTTTAGAAACTTCAGAGTGTTTTCCATCCAAATCTAATAATAATATGCACACCTTATTTTCTTGGCATGAGTAGCAGGAAGTTGAAATTGGGCACGCTATTTATCCAAAAGTGAAAATGCTGCCCCCTATCCCAAAGAGGTTTTTTAAGGGGGCAACACTTCAAATCTCTTGAGTCATCTTCATGACCACCACTTTTTTGCAAATGCAAGGTAAATTCACTGTTAGCTAAATGCATGACGTGGGGACTTTAGAATAGGGGAAAATATAATGGTTTGTCTGTAACTTGCTAATAGTTTGTCAATAATGTAAGCTGGATCTTTCGGTGTTACCTACTCTTGTAAAAACACTAGAAGTTGTTCTGCTGCTGTATGCGTTGTGTGTCTGCAGACGCCCATTGCACACGATAACACCTTATGTAGTTTAGTCACCCAACCAACATATTTTGTTCATTTAAAATCCAGCAGTCGTTGACTTGGTTGTAAAAGTGTTCCAACAGGAGAAACGCTATAGACTCCTATACAAGACTCCTGTATTTATGTCAATTGTTGGGTTCATTGCAATTACGATCACTATCTTAAGGCTCATTTGTATTTCTGTAAATTGTGCATGGGGTCGCTGTATGTACTCAAATGCAACACAGAAGATAGACTGTGTGAATAATAATAATGTAACACTAATAATAATAATAATAATAATAATAATAATAATACATTAGCTATTCCCTTGTTTACAGAGTGGGCGTGCAGCAGGCAAACCCAGTGATGCTACTGGTCCCTCATCTACAGTTGTGACAGACACTCGAGCAAGCATTTAAAAGGCAGGCTGCTTATGCACCTACATCAAAAAATGCTCAAGACCTCACTGCAGCCCTTTCATATTACATTGCAAAGGACATGACGCCATTTCATATTGTTGAGAGGCCTGGCTTTCTGAGGCTGATGAAGGTTGCCGTGCCTCACTGCAAAGTGAGTGCTGCTCATTTTATTTTATTTTTGTTTATTTGATTTGCTTACTGAAGGTTGTGTTCATTTAAACCTGCACTAGGGAAACTTACCTCTCATGGCCACATGGTGCCATCTTTAATGTTACTATTTTAATGTTTATGCACACAAGTGCATAGTGCTGCTAATTTGTTGGTTTTCAATATAAAACTTGGTGAAATGATATCAGTGTGTGTATCAATACTTTAAGAACATTTCCAAGACATTTTAACAATACCGCACTAATACTTATAATCGTGATCATTTTGGTCACTATAATCCTGATATTAAATTTTCATAAGGTTTCATATCTACTTGCAACAAGATCATTATTTACAAGTTAATGACAAGCTAATTACAGAAAATAGCTTAGGTTTGTGAGTGTGACAAAATAAAAGCATGGTATTCTGCCGGAGAATTTTAGGCCAACAAGACAGTGTCCAAGTTTTAACGATATATCCTAATCTGACTTTGGTGCAGGTCATGTTGTTCTTCACATGAATGTCTCTGGTAAACACACACTATATCAAATCAAATCTAAGTTTGTTTGTCACATGCACAGCATACAGAAGGTGTAAACGGTGCAGTGAAATGATTACTTGCATCGGAGACTTTTTAGACCTGTAGCCCAGCTATCTAGCTAAACAATGAACCATAATCACAACTCAAGGTTACTACCATGCATGAATCTGCAGGTAACTAAAGTTAACCAACTAGGTTCAGTGTCAGTTAACTAGCTAAGAATAAGCTATAACTACATACAAATAATATTACGACACAGAACATACGCATAACGTTGGCCAGCGAGCCAGCCAGCTAATGTTAGCTAGCTAACAGTGCGCTTGAACTTGATGAAAACGACTGACAAAATTAAAAAGACATACAGTGCATTCGGACCTTCATTTTTCCACATTTTGTTATATTACAGCCTTATTCTAAAATTGATAAAATGTATGTTCTTGGGAGTCCACCTGTGGTAAATTCAATTGATTGGACACCTTTCTATATAAAGTCCCACAGTTGACAGTGCATGTCATTGCAAAAATCTAAACCATGAGGTCGAAGGAATTGTCCGTAGAGCTCGAGACAGGACTGTGTCGAGGCACAGATCTGGGGAAGGGTACCAAAACATTTCTGCAGCATTGAAGGTCCCCAAGAACACAGTGGCCTCCATCATTCTTAAATTGAAAAAGTTTGGAACCACCAAGACTCTTCCTAAAACTGGCCGCCCGACCAAACTGAGCAATCGGGGGAGAAGGGCCTTGGTCAGGGAGGTGACCAAGAACCCGGCGGTCAGTCTGAGCTCTAGAGTTCCTCTGTGGAGATGGGAGAACCTTCCAGAAGGACAACCATCTCTGCAGCACTCCACCAATCAGGCCTTTATGGTAGAATGGCCAGACGGAAGCCACTCCTCAGTAAAAGGCACATAACAGCCCGCTTGGAGTTTGCCAAAAGGCACCTAAAGGACTCTGACAATGAGAATCAAGATTCTCTGGTATGATGAAACCAAGACTCTTTGGCCTGAATGTCAAGCGTCACGTCTGGAAGAAACCTGGCACCATCCCTACGATGAAGCATCATGCTGTGGGCATGTTTTTCAGCGGCAGAGACTGGGAGACAAGTCAGGGTTGAGGGAAAGATGAATGGAGCAAGGTACAGAGATCCTGCTCCAAAGCACTCAGGACCTCAGACTGGGGCAAAGGTTCACCTTCCAACAGGTCAACGACACTAAGCACACAGCCAAGACAATGCAGGAGTGGCTTCGGGAAAATAAGTGTCTGAATGTCCTTGATTGGCCCAGGACTTGAACCCAATCTAACATCTCTGGAGAGACCTGAAAATAGCTGGGCATCAACACTCCCCATCCAACCTAACAAGAGCTTAAGAGGATCTGCAGAGAATGGGAGAAACTCCCCAAATACTGGTGTGCCAAGCTTGTAGCGTCATACCCAAGAAGACTCGAGGCTGTAATCGCTGCCAAAAGTGCTTCAACAAAGTGCCGAGTAAAGGGTCTGAATACTTATGTAAATATGATTTTTTAAATCGCTTTGTCATTATCGGGTACTGTGTGTGGATTGATGAGAAAAAAAAATGTAATCAATTTTAGATTAAGGCTGTAATGGAACAAAATGTGGAAAAAGTTAAGGGGGCCTGAATACTTTCCGAATGCACTAAATCTGTATTCCCAGTCATGTGAGGGCCCAATTTATTTATTTGACTGATTTCCTTATATGAACTGTAATTTTTTGCATGTTGCGTTTCAATTTTTTTTTCTCAGTATAGATTCAGCAGAGGCCTGATTTTTTTTCTTGAGCAGATGGTCGAGGGGCCAGAATAAAATTACTAAAACATAATCATTTCAAATCTTGATTACATTTGTATATGATCACATCTCTCTATTATGCATGGGAATACTTGGAAACACATTTCCAAAATAAAAATCATTTGGAGCTGATTTCCGGGTGTTCTTAGTCTTATGTCCAACAATAAAATAAACTATTTATTTTATAATTCAGAAAACTTGGGGGGGGGGGGGGGGCAAATAAAACCAGGGGCCACCAGTTGGGTAACCCTGCAGCACAGTATGGTTTAGGAACGGACTGACATGAGAAAGATGCTTGCTGGCACCTGAAAATAATGTTTTAAACAATGACAAAAAAAAATACTTGGATCATAATCGTATCTAGAAAATGTCCTATGTCCGATACGATGCTTATTTTGTCCAACTACTTGTCCAACTACACCCCTACTAATTAGTAAGGAGCTCCCCTCACCTGGACAAAACAAAAACCAGTAGACACTAGGCTCTCCATGGAATGTTTATGACAACTCTGGTTTAGAGTATTGGCAACAGACTCAAATACCACTTCAATTCCCCAATAACATTGCACATTGAAGAAACCAGCAGTAGCGGTGTGTGAGCGAAATCACTGGGGAGGCTAAGGCAATAAAAAGCCATTACAACCTGTTGCTCTATAACCCATTTGTTCATATGCCACTGATGTACAATAAGGCCGTGACAACAAAAAGACTGTGACAACAAAAAGACAGTCACAGTGGCAGAATAAATTCAACTACATATACTCTTAAGTTTGTTTCACCACAAAACCAGAGAGCAACATCTGTCCAGTTAAGTCCACAAAGTAAATATTACGCAACAGCTATACGACCTGCAGCATGGTCAAGCAAGTTAATGTTTGACAGTTTACTAAACAACTACTAATTTAGAACCAGAGTCACCGCAAATCAGCACAAAGACAACAGGAGATTGATGGCAGCTTAATTTGGGAGGACATACTCGTGGCAATGGCAGGAGTGGAATAGGTTGAATGGTATCTGGTTTCCATGTGATTGATGCCATTCCATTTGTTCCTGCCCAGCCATTATTATGAGCTATCCTCCCCTCAGCAGCATCCATTGCAACAGGAGCACTTTGTCTCACAATGATTGGCGTGAACACAAATCAAAACAGGCCTTTTCCCGCACAGCCAGGACAACCCACAGTTGAGCTCAGCTCAACGATGATTGGCTGCTTCTTTTATAATTAGTATATCAATTGAAGCCAAATACTTGCTGGCATCAATCAATAAATTGCTACAGCAGCAACAAGTCATACTGTTTAGTTCCAGACAGCATCAGATACACATTGAGACAGAGGGGCGCGGATGATTTCTCCGGTGAGATTCAGCCACTTGCGAATTGACTGAAAATTATGAAAACACAGACGAAAGAGACATTTTATATATATAAATTTATTTTATTGGTCAAATATTTAGGGAAGCCTGATGAATGCATGCCACAGGACAAGACATACCTTTCAAAAATGTTTTATTTTGTTCTTAAGTAATCACTTATATGAATCTCTAGAGAAAACAATGAGTAAAATTAACCTACTATCAAAACAATGTCGATCGAGCCAGTCTGCCATTTCCAGTGAGCCCCCAAGCTGTCAAAGACCTTGAAATGCATTCAAACCAGAGTGAAATCCCAGACGGTCAATGTCCAAGCAATATCTACCCTCTTCTCCCCAAGGTATAAGCTCATAAAGGCTCAGACAAAACTTTCTTAAATCCTGACCATCTGAGCCCTCTAGGCGATACGGCGAGACCAGTTAACAAGAGGTGATGAGCAGTGCCAATGCAAATGCTCCAAACACCCAAGATTCAGCTGCCCAGACTGGGGAACATCTCTGTAAGGGTGGCCTGCTTACTGCTCTTCTTCAGTGGCTTGGAGGTTGAGGCAGCAGCGCTGGAGATGGTGGAGCTCCTTTCCCCCTTATTGGTGGTAGATGAGGGCCCAGACAGCTGCCTCCTCTCCACTGTGTTCCTGTTCTCAGTGGAGGTATGTGAGCGCCCCCTGCTGGCCCTGCTTCGACCACTACCCTCTGGCCTGGAGCTGGAGTCAGGTTTCTGGCGGAGCTGGTACTGGTCGCTGGAGCCCTTGCTGCGGTCTACTACGCGGACGGCCTCCTCGCGGTCCAACTGCCTCTGCAGCTGGAAAGCCAGCTGCCGGTCCTCCTGCTCCTGTTGCATGCGGCTGAAGAGCACCTTCTCTCTCTGGGCCAGCTCCTGGAGCAGCAGGGCCTTCTCCCCTAGGTCGACTAGGGCCACCTCTCCTCTATCTGCAGCATGGCGAGATGACGAGGATGAAGGACAGAGCAGCTTACTGACCACGACGTCTGCTTTCCCTTCGTTTGGCCCCTCAATGTCACAGCTCTTCCTCTTTGCCGAGGTCACGCCTCTCTTCGGGGTGCCGTGGAGGGGTGTGCATGCCAGTGAATTTCCTGAGGGGACGGTCAGATGGTACGCCATGCGCTCTGATGACGTTGAGGCCTCACACGGCATGCGGTAGCTCTCCGGGTAGAATTCTAGCAAGGGCATTGTTTGCTCTGCTGGCTCTTTGGAAGACCAAGGCTTACTCTCTGAGTGCAAGATGTTCTCCTTCAATCGGGCACAAAAGTAAACAGAAGTTAAAGATTAATATTAAAGTGTAGTTGCTAACTGTTTGTTACATTTTGCATCAAGTGTTAGCTGAGATATGGAATTTCCCCCCACCATAAAACCATAAATACCCATAATTTTAGGCAAACAATATTTGCTTTTGTTCTCCTGGGTGTGGGGAGGGGTATGCCCCTCAGTCAAGTTAGGTAATATCTGGGAAATATGTCCATTTATGGGATCCCTTTTGGCTCAAGAGCAAGGCCAAAGGCAAAAGCCTGTAGGGTCTTTCGGTACATAATGTTTATCAGTCACATGCTAGGTGTATGTGGATTCACAGAGAAGAGCATGTTTTTTTTTAGTAAATTCTGATTGCACGAGCATTTTGGAGAGTGACAGAGACCCACCTTGTTAGCCATAAAGCTGGAGGTGGGACTAGTCTCTGAGTTGCTGTTGTGTCTTTGTGGAATTGGGGACAAGAACCTGGAAAGAAAATAAATTGTCAGAACACTCCCATGTAATATATTTAATGAAGTCACTTATCCAGAGCAACAAACTGTAAAGGTAGTAGAACCACATATCACAAAGAAGTTATTTATCTGCCTATTTGTGCCATCAGCACACCTTCCAAGGTTCCTATTTTTGTTTGCATTTTGATTCTCTATTCTGCTCTCAGAAGTGTGCACTTGTTCACTCCTACTTATGGATTTACAAGCATTAGATGGGTAGGAGCTCCAACCATTTTCCTTACACCACCAATATTTTTAAACACGAGGGAAAGAGTGCACACTTCTGGGAGAAGAGAGAATCGGAACACAGCGTAAGTCTGATTACGTAAGGGGACTCACTTCTCTATATCTCCAGCGTTGGTGTTCCGCTTCTTCTTTGCTGGGGTGATGTCGTTAGTCCACGTGATGTTCTGTGACTCAGGTCTTGGATTCTGAAGAGAACAGAAAAAAAGGGTCTGATAACAGTGATTCATTCCCAATAAATAGCGCCTCTAGGGCTGACTCCAATTAGTCAACTAGTCGATTGTTTGTCAATAGGCTGTTGACCGAGATGTACAGTGCATTTGGAAAGTATTCAGACCCCTTCCCCTTTTCCACATTTTGTTACGTTACAACCTTATTCTAAGATGGATTCAATTTTTAAAAATCCTCACCAACCTACACAATAACCCATAATGACATAGTGAAAACAGGTTTTGCAAAAACAGAAATACAGTAGTTACATAAGTATTCAGATCCTTTGCTATGAGACTTGAAATTGAGCTCAGGTGCATCCTGTTTCCATTGATCATCCTTGAGATGTTTCTACAACTTGATTGGAGTCCACCTGTGGTATATTCAATTGATTGGACATGATTTGGAAAGGCACACACACCTGTCTATAGAAAGATTCCACAGTTGACAGTTCATGTCAGAGCAAAAACCAAGCCATGAGTTCAAAGGAATTTTCCGTAGAGCTCCGTGACAGGATTGTGTCGAGGCACAGATCTGGCGAAGGGTACCAAAATATTTCTGCAGCATTGAAGGACCACAAGAAAACAGTGGCCTCCATCATTCTTAAAATGGAAAAAGTATGGAACCACCAAGACTATTCCTACAGCTGGCCGCTCGGCCAAACTGGACAATCGGGGGAGAAGGGTCAGGGTGGTGACCAAGAACCCGATGGTCACTCTGACAGAGCTCCAGAGTTCCTCTGTGGAGATGGGAGAACCTTCCAGAAGGTCAAGATTCACTGGGCCGATGAAACCAAGATTGAACTCTTTGGCCTGAATGCCAAGCATCACTTCTGGAGGAAACCTGGCACCATCCGAGGGAAAAAAACGAACTTAATCAATTTTAGAATAAGGCTGTAACATAAAATGTGGAAAAGGTCTAGGGGTCCGAATACTTTCTGAATACACTACACGTGCCCATCTCAGTGAACTAATCCATTGCGGAGGCCTAGACTAAAAGCCAATTCAAGCTTGATGGGCTATTTGACCAAGGAAAGTGATGGAGTACTGCATCAGATAACCTGGCCTCCACAATCACATGACCTCAACCCGATTTAAGATGGTTTTGGATGAGTTGGACCGCAGAGTGAAGGAAAAGCAGCCAACAAGTGCTCAGCATATGTGGGAACTCCCAACAAGACTTTCCAACATGACTGTGGGAAAAGCATTCCAGTTGAAGCTGGTTGAGAGAATGCCAAAAATGTGTAAAGCTGTCAAGGAAAAGGGGTGCTACTTTGAAGAATCCAAAATACATTTAGATTTGTTTAACACTTCTTTGGTTACTACATGATTCCATGTGTTATTTCATAGTTGTGATGTCTTCACTATTATTCTACAATGTAGAAAATAGTAAAACATAAATAAAATAAAAAACCTTGAATGAGTAGGTGTGTCCAAACTTTTGACAGGTACTGTACATCACCAGTAGTACATTTACCGTTAATTCCTGTAACTTCTAATCTAATCTGTTTGTCTGGTTATGGTCATTTCTGTTAATGCAGTCCATTTATTATTATCATTATTCCAGTCTTACCGTTGTCATTGTCGGAGTGGACACTGTTTGCAGAGCAGACTTCTGAGAAATAAGTTTAAGTTTATTTCATTCCATTTACGTGTTTTGTCAAATCAATTTAGTCGTGTTTAGGTTGGAGCACTGCCGTCAATGTTGAGTTAGGACGCGTACCTGATTACGCATAGGAGTATATAGGCTTATAGGGTACTTGGCCTGAGTGCAAATGTAGGGATATAATGTAGGCATACACATCTGATAATATTTCTGATTGGTTTAAAGCACCACCACTAATGAGCTGTGGAGCTTCTCATAGTAAATATTTTCTTCACCTGAAACAGCAAGCAAATTAAATTATATTTTTACATTGTTGAGAATGACAATAGTTCCTTAATGCATTAGAAAAATATTTCCAGCTCTCCCTTTCGATAACCACTCAGCTTGAAAGGAAAAAATGTCATACTCTGATCTAGTGGAAAGGTTAAAAAAAAGGCCTACCTGATTACTTCTTATCAGTGCTCGACTTGGATTGAAATAGGTTCCGGTTCTCATTTTTGGTGCTGGTGCTCCACATTACTTTTCAGGTAATATTCTACTAGAGGAACAGAAGCTCAAGCTGTAGACAATTTGAGGTGCCGGTACTCGTCTCTGGTGAGCTCCTGCCTAAGTCAAGCACCGTTTCTTATCCCTTGTGCAAACCGGCTACAGCTGTCTGTCCCAGGAAACTCTGAAGGCCCAGAATATTTCATACAATGTTGCAAGTTCGCTAGCACAAGCTTGGGGCCCTGGACCCAAGTTGATACAATGTTTCAAGTTCGTTGCAGACGAGCCAATGTGATTTATAGGCAAAAACATCAGGATATTTTCTACCTGCAGGCCACAATCTTTTTATTTGTTGGCTTATAGTCTATTTTTACATAGTTGTCAATAGAAGTTACTTTTTAAGTTTGTATCATTAGTATAAATAGAACTTTGAATAACCACATGACAATGATTGACATATGAAAACATTATGAAACTGAAAATGTGCATATGAAAACCATTACTGCCATTACTGGCACGCAGATTGGTAGAAATTGGCATTCCACATGAGAGGTTGTAAACTTCTCATGTAGCCTATTACAGGCAACTTCTGGAGAGTAATGGCAGAAACTGCAAAAGCCAGGAGCAGGAGAATGGGTACGTCAGGTTAAGGTTTTTTCTTCTGATTATCTAAATCTCTGGCCTCCTCGAGTCTTATTTCATCAAAGAGTAAGTTTAACGCTCTGTCACATCCGGCCGCGACTGGGAGCCCCATGGGGCAGCGCACAATTGGCCCAGCATCGTCCGGTTAGGGGAGGGTTTGGCCTGCAGGGATGTCCTTGTCCCATCAAGCACTAGCGACTCCTGTGGTGGGTCGGGCGCAGTGCACACTGACACGGTAGCCAGGTGCACTGTGTTTCCTACGACACATTAAGGCTCTCGACCATCGCCACTCCAGAGTCCGTACGGGAGTTGCAGCAATGAGACAAAACTGTAACTACCAATTGGATACCACGAAATTGGGAAGAAACTGGGGTAAACACATTTTTTTTTAAATAGTACGTTTAAAGAATTAGACAAGCTCAATGCATATAGCTTATTTTATTAAAACACATAGGGTTTGTCTATATGGAAAAATATTATAAATTACAACCAATTGATCGGTAGAAAGAACAGACGACTTTTGGTCGACCAAGATTTTCTTTAGTCGGGGACAGCCTTATGTATGAAGGTATTTTCTTATTTTAAAAGAGCAAATCAACTACCTTAACAGGATATATTTAAGACAAGAGGACATTTTACAGGTTTGCAAATACATTTTTTAGCAAGTTGTACAGTACACGCAAGTTGATAATTTTCCTCTCGGATTGATTGTCTTACATTACCTCACAATATCATAGACTCCATAAAGTGTGAGCTCATTTGTTGATAAAATAAAAAGGAAATTGCGGAAAGAAACGGTCATTGGTCTAATGGTGAACGTTGATTAAGGTAGCGCCCCGCACCTCTCTGATTTAGGGGGAATGGGCTAAATGCGTAAGACACATTTCAGTTGAATGCATTCAGATTGAGTTTATTGCCCACATTAGAGCGGCTATATCGGTCCACCAATAAAGGACTAGTTAAAGGCCCAGTGCACTACTTCAGGGATTTTAAATGATTTATTTAACAAATATTTTATTATTCCATTTTTTCAGGGGGTGCTGCAGCACTCTCAGCACCCCTACTTCGCATGTATTTTAAATATATTGCGCAAACAGGGGGAATACTAATCAGCACAAATATTTATTCGGATAAATAACTAATAGGAAGGGAATTATAACAAAAGTAACAACAACCTATTTTTGATCAGTAAATGTCATATTATTACTCAAATTGGAACAGTACTGTTATATTAATCATTACCACAAAAAAATATTACTGTACTGCGTTGCCCCCAATACGGTTTGTAACCAAAATGCATTTCAAAAGTTCGAACTATGCTGTTTTTCGGACATTTTGTTCCGTTTTTGGTTTCGGATTTCGCCCATGTCACCGACCTGAAAAGCTAATGCAAGCTTCTAAGATTAGAACACTCATTGCACTTTCACAACCTGTAAACCTGATCTACTACTATACAGACCCAATCAATTGATACAGTATTGCTATTTGCTTTTTGTCAGCAATAAACTATATGTTCTTATGAAAAAGTGGTCTGTGTGGCTCTACAAATGAGGGAGAACCTGAGTATGTAATCTGATATTACAGACTATTAAACGCACCAGCTCCTGGCTGAGCAGTCTGGCCAGCTTGTTGTCATTCTCCAGCTGCGTCTCCTCTTGCCGCCTCCTCTCCTCCTCCAGGCGCTCCTTCTCGTCTGCGAGGAGGCACTGGATGTACTCCTCACTTGCTTTCCTCTCTGCCTCCTCCAGGGCACGCTTCTCCTCTAATATCTGGAAAAGGGTCAGAGGTCATGTCAAGTGTATTCTATGTGACTGAAGAGTATACTAAAATGTAAACTTGCATTATAACTTGGGGCCAGAGTTTTCCCATGAGGCCATGATCAGGTCCATACCTATGGCCCAGAATTGTTCCTGGTCACGTTACATGGTCAGGAAAAACTCAGGACCGAGGTATAATGTACCCTGAGAATTCACCTTGCTGATTTGATCCTCATACTCTCTCCGTACCTCTCCAGGCAGACTGACTTTGGGTCCGGGGACCAATACTGGAGGCAGAGGGAAACGGCAGGTAAACAAACAGAGAAACTGGCAGGTCAACCGACCTCACGTAACCCACCCAACAGTGAGAAGAAATGGGTTTGTCTGATTACAAGGTGCTCTGTGAACCCATAATTACCTCAAAGCATACCCAACCCAGCTGTACTAAAAGACACAAGCCATTTGGAAGTCACTCATTGTTAAATGAAAAACACTGTCAGTCACTTAACTGTTTCCATCCTCCTCCTCCTCCTGTCCACTGAGCCTGCGTTGGCACTGCATGGGGAACTCAGCCTGCACCCGCTGCCACAGCTCATCATTGACCAGCGTCTTGTTCCTGCCATTGATTCGTGCCCATGTGGACACCCGCTTGCGACACAGCGGGCAGCACAGATTGGCCTTGTCCACCGTCTCCAAGAAGCAAGGCTTGCAGAAGGTGTGGCTGCACGGCAACGTCACCGGCTCCAGGAAGATCTCCAGGCACACAGGGCAGAGGCAGTCCGCTCGGGTCAACCCCCCCGTGCTTCCCCCCTCTGGCGCGGCCATCTCCATTTCAGACACTGGCGGCATCCCTCCGCATATAATTCTGTGGATGCCTCCTTCTGTAGTTGTACCAAGTCCAAATGCACACCAGTGCTAATGTGGTCCCTGTGTTGTTTCAGTGGCTAATTCTTTGTGGGGGGGAACAGTAAAAGTAAACAAGTAGTAGCCACATTAGCTTGCTAAAATCATTTACTGACATGTAGCTAGGTATCTAGCTAGCAAAATATAGTTACTCGAAGAGTATGCCCAGACAAGCCACAACTAAAGCATTTAACTGGTTTGGTAAGCTTAGCTATATAAATGACTACCTCATACAATTGAGAGATCTAACTAGCTAGCCAACTAACTAACGTTAACGTAATAAAGTTCGGAACTAAAGCCAGGGTAGCCAGTTTTGTATCAGTGCAAACGTTAAACCTCAAGCACGAACAACGGAGTTGAGAATTATTGGCTATCGAAAAACAAGTTATATTACAAACTCTGATAGAATTTACGAATGAATAGCTTTTAAAATGTCCGTACATTGACAACATCTACTTACAAGAGTCGTGTTTGCTGCTCCAGAAAATCATAAGTGTGGCGCTTGAAATACCGGGAAAATCATCCGCATGTCGTCAGCAACACTAAAAAAGTGCTTCCGTGTCTCGGATTTTCAAAAAAATAAATTAAATAAAAGTCCCCCACGTAATAGTAGAAAAGTGTTAATAACCTGTATCTATTCATGAGACATGAAACATAATTGTCTAACGATGATTCATATTTGTTCATATTTAAGTGACATTTGTATTAAATGTGGGTTTTAAAACTTGTTCCGGTAAAAGTATTGTAGGGAATACTCCGTGAGGTCTGTAGAACGTAAACGCAGCAAACAAATAAACATCCCTTGTTCATGGCCCTGTCTTTCAAAGATAATTCGTAAAAATCCAAATAACTTCACAGATCTTCATTGTAAAGGATTTAAACACTGTTTCCCATGCATAAATAATTAATGAACATGCACCAGTGGAAACGGTCGTTAAGACACTAACAGCTTACAGATGGCAGGCAATTAAGGTCACATTTACGAAAACTTAGGACACTAAAGAGGCCTTTCTACTGACTCTGAAAAACACCAAAAGAAAGATGCCCAGGGTCCCTGCTCATCTGCGTGAATGTGCCTTAGGCATGCTGCAAGGAGGCATGAGGACTGCAGATGTGGCCAGGGCAATACATTGCAATGTCCAGTACGGAGTCCAGTGAGACGCCTAAGACAGCGCTACAGGGAGACAGGACTGACAGCTGGTCGTCCTCGCAGTGGCAGACCACATGTAACAACACCTGCACAGGATCGGTACATCCGAATATCACACCTGAGGGACAGGTACAGGATGACAACAACAACTGCCTGAGTTACACCAGGAACACACAATCCCTCCATCAGTGCTCAGACTGTCCGCAATAGGCTGAGAGAGGCTGGACTGAGGGCTTGTAGGCCAGTTGTAAGGCAGATCCTCACCAGACATCACCGGCAACAACGTCGACTATGGGCACAAAACCCACCGCCGCTGGACCAGACAGGACTAGCAAAAGTGCTCTTCACTGACGAGTCGCGGTTTGGTCTCACTAGGGGTGATGGTCGAATTTGCGTTTATCGTCAAAGGAATGAGCGTTACACCGAAGCCTGTACTCTGGAGCAGGATTGATTTGAAGGTGGAGGGACCGTCATGGTCTGGGGCGGTGTGTCACAGCATCATCAGACTGAACTTGTTGTCATTGCAGGCAATCTCAACACTGTGTGTTACAGGCAAGACATCCTCCTCCCTCATGTGGTACCCTTCCTGCAGGCTCATCCTGACATGACCCTCCTGCATGACAAAGCCAACAGCCATACTGCTCGTTCTATGCGTGATTTCCTGCAAGACAGGAATGTCAGTGTTCTGCCATGGCCAGTGAAGAGCCCGGATCTCAATCCCATTGAGCACGCCTGGGACCTGTTGAATCGGTGGGTGAGGGCCGTGCCATTCCCTCCAGAAATGTCAGGGAACTTGCAGGTGCCTTGGTGGAAGAGTGGGGTAACATCTCACAGCAAGAACTGCCAAATCTGGTGCAGTCTATGAGGAGGAGATGCACTGCAGTACTTAATGCAGCTGGTGGCCACGCCAGATACTGACTGTTACTTTTGATTTAACCCCCCCCCCCCCCCCCCCCCCCCCCTTTGTTCAGGGACACATTATTCCTTTTCTGTTAGTCACATCTGTGGAACTTGTTCAGTTTATGGTCTTAGTTGTTGAATCTTGTTATGTACATACAAATATTTACACATGTTAAGTTTGCTGAAAATAAATGCAGTTGAGAGTGAGAGGACGTTTCTTTTTTTGTTTACATATACATACAGTTTACATATATGAGATGAGTAATGTCTGATACATAAACATTATTAAAGTGATTTGTGTTCCATTTATTAAAGTTGCCAGTGATTTCTTGTCTATGCCTATACGCAGCAGCCTCTAATGTGCTAGTGATGGCTGTTTAACAGTCTGAAGGCCTTGACATGGAAGCTGGTTTTCAGTCTTTCGGTCCCAGCTTTGATGCACCTGTACTGACCTCGCCTTCTGGATGATATCGGGGTGAACAGGCAGTGGCTCGGGTGGATGACGTCCTTGATCTTTTTGCCTTCCGGTGACATCGGGTGCTGTAGGCGTCCTGGAGGGCGGGTAGTTTACCCCCGGTAATGCGTTGGGCAGACCGCACCACCCTCTGGAGATCCTTACGCCTGCGTGCGGTACAGTTGCCGTACCAGGCGGTGATACAGCCCGACAGGATGCTTTCAATTGTGCATATGTAAAAATGTCTTTAGCCTACTGAGGTGGAAGAGGCTCTGTTGCGCCTTCTGTATGGGTGGTCCATTTCAGTTTATCAGTGATGTGTACACTAAGGAACTTTCCACCTTCTCCACTGCAGTCCCGTTTATATAGATGGTGGAGGGTGTACCCCCCTGTTTCCTGAAGTCTATGATCATCTCCTTTGTTTTGTTGAGTGAGAGGTTGTTTTCCAGGCACCACACTCCCAGAGCCCTCATCTCCTCCCTGTAGGCTGTCTCATCATCGTTGGTAATCAAGCCTACTACTGTTGTGTTGCCTGCAAACTTGATGATTGAGTTGGAGGCGTGCATGGCCATGCAGTCATGTATGAACAAGGAGTACAGGAGGGGGTTGAGCATGCACCATTGTGGGGCCCCAGTGTTGAGGATCAGCGGAGTAGAGGTGATGTTTCCTTCCTTGACCACCTGGGGGCGGCCTGTCAGGAAGTCCAGGACCCAGTTGCACAGGGCGTGGTTCCGACCCAGGGCCTCGAGCATAATGATGAGCTTGGAGGGTACTATGGTGTTGAATGATGAGCTATAGTCAATAAACAACATCCTACATAGGTATTCCTCTTGTCCAGAGGGGATAGGGCAGTGTGCAGTGTGATGGCGATTGCATTGTCTGGATCTTTTGGGGCGGTAAGCAAATTGAAGTGGGCCTAGGGTGGCAGGTAAGGTAGAGGTGATATGATCCTTGACTAGTCTCTCAAAGCACTTCACGATGACAGAGGTGAGTGCTACGGGGTGATAGTCATTAAGTTCAGTTACCTTTGCCTTCTTGGGTACAGGAACAATGGTGTCCATCTTGAAGCATGTGTGGACAGCAGACTGGGATAGGGAGATATTGAATATGCCTGTAAACATACCAGACAGCTGGTCTGTGCATGCTCTGAGGATGTGGCTAGGGATGCCGTCTGGGCCAGCAGCCTTGTGAGGGTTAACACGTTTAAAAGTTTTACTCACGTCAGCCACGGAGAATGAGAGCCCACAGTTCTTGGTAGCGGGCTGTGTCGGTGGCACTGTGTTATCCTCAAAGCGTGCGAAGAATGTCTGGAAGCAAGACGTTGGTCTTGGCGTTTTGGCAGCCTAGCCTAGTCCTCAAATTTGCTTTGTTCAATCACCAGCTACAATGCAGCCTCAGGATATGTGGTTTCCAGTTTGCATAAAGTCCAGTGTAGTTCTTTGAGGTCCGTCGTGTTATTGGCTTGAGGGGGGGGATGTAAACGTCCGTGGCAATGACGGAGGAGAATTCTCATGGGAGATAATATGGTCGGCATTTGCTTGTTAGGTATTCTAGGTCGGGTGAACAAAAGGACTTGAGTTCCTGTATGTGTCCTAGAATTACACCATGAGTCATGAAACACACCCCTCCACCCTTCTGCTTCCCGGAGAGATATTTAATCCTGTTAAATATAATTTAGAGATGCTTCAAGTTCTTAAAACCACATGATAGCCTAAATATCTCTCTGCATTCATTGCTAGATATGTTTGCCAACCTCCTGAATACAATTTCTTATGAGTGTAATACGCCTTATTAATTTTCAACATCAGTAATAGGCAGATAACCAGTGAGACTGAAAGTGAGCAACATGGAAGGCCCGTGACACGGTTAGCCATTGTGGCTGCGACTGTTGTAGTTATTGTTACATATAGAGACAGATATGACACTATTGAGCAAAGACAGGTATACATTAGACCACAAGAGGAAGAGAACACACCTAGAGTGCATTTGTCATTCTGGTAAAAACAGGAAACCAAGAAATAACACTGACGTAATGGCCAAAGCCATAAAATGCATAAATGTTTAGGGTAAAATGCATTGTCTATTGTATAGGACAAGAAACCAAAGCAAGGCCATGAGTGCATAGGACAGCTGGACATTCCGAGGTCAGAGGGACACACAAAGGAGGGGGTCAGCCAAATGACCAACTGATGGACTATAGACAGGGCATAGATTTTTAGGACATGAAGAGAAGAGACACATAGTCTACTAGTCCTAATAAGGACAGACATACCAAAGAACACACCAAGCTAAACATAAGGGGCCCATAGGATAAGATGGGCATGTATTATTTTTGGGACATGAAGAGGTCCTGTCACCATTATAACTTAACTGAAAGCAGATATGGGCGTTATTGGGCGTGAACAAATAGGAAGCACAGATTGAAAGATAATGGTGGCAGATGGACTGAGGGAAGTAACTTAATTTGCATGTGGGATGGACTCATATGTTGTATGTGTATAAATACAGAGCCAGTGCTCTGGGAAAGTGTGTGTTCTGCGGACCATCTAGGCTTCTGATATGTTTGTATTAAAAGCCTATATTGAATTCACAAGTTCTTGTAAGTGTTATATTTTGAAACGATCCTCCACGACACGATTACGGATTGACGTGTCATTCAGGGAAGGTGTCACATATCAGTTAGCAAACAATGTACAAAAAAAAAATATTGAGTTAATAAAGCTGCAAACAAACATGGTAATTTTTTTTGCTTTCTTTGGTAGGGCACCGCCAACATTCAGCTGTTTCAGCCTAGTTTAGTGCTTTCCGTGGTGTTGGGGCAGCCAGCGGAAAATACGGAGTGTAAGGGTTGGTAATGTTCTCTAGTGTTCTGTCACTCATGGGGACACTACGTTACCGTAAAATCTATGGAGAGAGCTCGAAAATTCAAGCCCCTTGGGTGCTGGCATAGAGTTACATTAGAAGTGCCCTCCAAGAAGCCTCAAGGTCATTGGCCACCGATAAAATGATGTCAAATCACATATCTACAGGGGCTTTGGTTGGACTCATCATGTCAACGTCACACTTTCAAAAATCTTAGCCAGCTAGCTGGAAGTCATCATCATGAATCAAGTCGACAATCTACTGGCAAATCCTTTTCAGTCCTTGTCATATGAAGAGAAATTAGAGATAAAACCTCTCGGTGCTCATCGGCCATTGGACATAAACATTACACAACAAGTTGGAAATTGCAAATTCAACAATGAGGGGTTTGGAAGGGAGCATTGCTAGCATAGCAAAGCAATCACTATTTTGTTTCCCCTGCCTGCTATTCAGTGGAGACGGTGTGGTCCAAGTCTGGGTTTAAGGATTTAAAACATCTGTCTGAAAGGGTCTCAAAACATGAGAATTGTGCATCACATATAGACAACGCTGTCAAACTGGGATAACTGGGGAAATTAAACGTTGTGGCTCAGCTAGACATCGCATATAGATGAGCCATTGACCTTCACAACCAACAAACGGAAGAGAATAGGTACGCACTTGCCAGAATTATAGCATGCATTAAATTGTTTAGCAATTGTGAGACAGCACTGCGGGGCCATGACGAGTCGGCCGACTCCCTGAACCCAGGCATTTTCAGATGTATTTTTGAGACCATGCTTGAAGGAGATTAAAGGCTACAAAGGCATTATGACGACCAACCAATTTAAGGGTACACCAATCACGATACAATCCAAAAATTTGTTTTGCATGTATGAAGTGTACAGAGAAGCTATAACTAAGGATCTTTCTGAGACTCCTTTTGCATCTGTACAGGCAGACGAGACCACTGATGTCTCCTGTAAATCACAGATGAGCCTAACGAACATGCTGAGGCATGGGAGCCTACAAACCGGCTGAGGCCTCCTGGTAGCTCCAGACCGACATCACCCCCAACACAAAAACAAACAACAACAAAAAAACACTCCCCAATGCTTCCCTTTGTTGAGTCGTCATTCTGTAATGAGTAGAGTTGGGAAGCAAGTTCAGGGAGTGAATAAATGTAATAAATAAATGAACAAAACAAGAAACACAAACAGCGCACCGACATGAAACAGGAACAATGAGGACTGGGGAAGAAACCAAAGGGAGTGACATGTAAAGGGCAGGTAAACAAGGAGGTGATGGAGTCCAGGAGAGTGTCATTATAACGCTGGTGACAGGTGTGCAGCCTGGTGACCTAGAGGCCGGAGAGGGAGCACACGTGACAGTGTTGGCCTCTCCGACAAGTCCTAGCGCCACTGAATGTCAAGGAGAAGCTGGTTGCACAAACCTATGACAGGGCAGTTGTAATGTACGTGGTGGTGTCCAAACACTACTGAAGGATTCCATTCCGACCTCAGAACTTCACTTCCCAGCTATGGCCTGTGGGCAACCAGGAAAAGTTCACTGTCCACAGGCATTTTGAGCTGCACACAGGAAAGAAAACACTTTCTTTATTGAAATCACTCTACGGGAACAACCTGCAGGAGGTCTTGTCTGAGATGGTCTCTCTTCTCAAAATCATCATCCCCCCCTCCAATGACAACCGCCAAGTCAGAGAGAAACTTTCCCACCCTTAATTAAAAGGATAAAAACCTTTATACCCAACTCCATGGACCAGAAAAGGTTAAATGCATTGGCCCCGCTGTCAATCCAGCATGACTTCATCCAGAGAATGCCAGACTTTGATGACAAAGTAAATGAGAAGTTTGCCCACAAGAAGGACCGCCGTGCCAACTTCCTGTTCAAGTGAGCACAACACAACAATGTTGAGTTCATAAATATGTCTAGTATGCTGCTGCATAAGTGATGTAATATGCCAGGGAGATATACTGTAGCTAAGAAAGTAAGACTAAGTGTATGTTGTGTAGTAAGCAGTTAGTAGCATATATGCCTCACCTTAAAAATGTGGTCCCTTTCCCCCCTTAGAATTTAACCTACTGTTTGAACTTGGTGTAGAGGGAGAATACTATAAGAATGGCACATATTCTGAATTAGGTCGCTGTCCATTTCAAAAGTGCTGAACCAATAGGCATTTAGACTACTGTTCGGACATGGTTGTGCACATCTAGCCTATAGACAGTTTTAGAGAAATGTAATAATCAAATATTGTAACATCTTTCACTGCCTGCTTACCTGCCCCCATTGTAAGAGCATTCATTGTCTGCTCATTTGTCCCTGTCTGCTCATTAGCCTACTGTACGGACTTGGTGTACAGGGAGAATATTGTAAGAATGGCCCATGTTCTTAATTATGTCGCTGTCCATTTCAATAGTGCTGAACGAATAGGCATATAGCCTATTGTTCTGGCTTGGTAGTGCACATGTAGTCTGTGTTAGATAAATGTCATCATTGAATATTGTAAGAGCTTTCATTGGCTGCTTATGTGCCCACGTTATTTGACCTACTGTTCTGACTTGGTGTACAGGGAGAATACTGTAAGAATGGCCCAAGTTCTGAATTATGTTGCTGTCCATTTCAAAAGTGCTGAACAAATAGGCAACATATTGTCTACATCTGTCTCTGCTTGCTCATGTCTTAATCCAAATTACGGCCTGCCTCTTAACCGCTTCTCGTCATATATGCCATAGTTTGTACATCTGCATTGTTATATTGCTATTCTATAGGTATATCTCATTAGTATCTTAATGTTAGAATTATGCATTAAAAATAAATCTTAATTTGTGTTATAGTTAGCTCTGGTGCTTTTCTCCACGAGGAGGGTGGTAAGTTACAGACTCAACAACATTATATTATAGTATCCCCTCCTCGCAACAGTGTTTGCCAGTGACAGTCTATTCCAATTTTTTATTTTTTATTGTTCAACAAAAAGTTCAGTAAAATCCCATGTAAATCCAGTTCATATTGTGAGGGTTGTTTTGTTTGTGCAATGCTCTATCAGTTTGTCTTTATATTGTCTATAATAGTAGACACTCGTGATGGTATTGTCCTTCCTTTTTAGACCACATAGGCCTAATAAAATACTTAAAATGGTAGGCTAACTGCTGAGTCTGGATCTCTCTCTCTATCTCTGTGGTGACTTAAAGTAAAGATAAGGCCTCAACAACTTGCTGAATTTATCTGAACTGATATCTTAATTTACGTCGCTGTCCATTTAGAATTTGCTTAACGAATAGGCCTAGCTCATCACAGTTTACTTGCACTAGCTTATACTTAGAGCTAAGTATAAGACAACCATCTCTGCAGCATTCCAACAATCAGGCCTTTATGGTAGAGTGGCCAGACAGAAGCCACTCCTCAGTAAAAGGCACATGACAGCCTGCTTGGAATTTGCCAAAAGGGCACCTAAAGGACTCTCAGACCATGAGAAACAATATTCTCTGGTCTGATGAAACCAAGGTTGAGCTCTTTGGCCTGAATGCCAAACGTCACACGTCTGGAGGATACCTGGCACAATCCCTTCGAAGAAGCATGGTGGTGGCAGCATCATGCTATGGGGATGTTTTTCAGAGGCAGGGACTGGGAGACTAGTCAGGATCGAGGGAAAGATGAACGAAGCAAAGTACAGAGAGATCTTTGATGAAAACCTGTTCCAGAGCGCTCAGGACCTCAAATTGGGGCGAATGTTCACCATCCAACAGGACAACGACCCTAAGCACATAGTCAAGACAATGCAGAAGTGGCTTCAGGACAAGTCTCTGAATGTCCTTGGGTGGCCCAGGCATAGCCCAGACTTGAACCTGATCAAACATCTCTGGAGAGACCTGAAAAAAGCTGTGCTGCAATGCTCCCCATCCAACATGACAGAGCTTGAAAGGATCTGCAGAGAATTATGGGAGAAACTCTCCAAATACAGGTGTTCCAATCTTGTAGCATACCCAAGAAGACTCGAGGCAGTAACCACTGCCAAAGGTGCTTCAACATTGTACTGAGTAAAGTGTCTAAATACTTATGTACAGTTGCAGGCGGAAGTTTACATACACTTAGGTTGGAGTCATTAAAACTCGTTTTTCAACCACTCCACAAATTTCTTGTTAACAAACTATGAATACACAAGTAATTTTTCCAACAATTGTTTACAGACAGATTATTTCACTTATAATTCACTCTTTCACAATTCCAGTGGATCAGAAGTTTACATACACTAGTTGACTGTGCCTTTAAACAGCTTGGAAAATTCCAGAAAATTGTGTCATGGCTTTAGAAGCTTCTGATAGGCTAATTGACATCATTTGAGTCATTTGGAGGTGTACCTGTGGATGTATTTCAATGACTACCTTCAAACTCAGTGCCTCTTTGCTTGACATCATGGGAAAATCAAAAGAAATCAGCCAAGATATCAGAAAAATGATTGTAGACCTCCACAAGTCTGGTTCATCCTTGGGAGGAATATCCAAACGCCTGAAGGTACCATGTTCATCTGTACAAATAATAGTATGCAAGTATAAACACCACGGGACCACGGAGCCATCATACCACTCAGGAAGGAGACGCGTTCTGTCTCCTAGAGATGAACGTACTTTAGTGCGAAAAGTGCAAATCAATCCCAGAATAAAGGACCTTGTGAAAATGCTGGAGGAAACAGGTACAAAAGTATCTATATCCACAGTAAACTGAGTCCTATATCAATATAACCTGAAAGGCTACTTAGCAAGGAAGAAGCCACTGCTCCAAAATCACCATAAAAAGCCAGACTATAGTTTGCAACTGCACATGGGGTCAAATATCGTACTTTTTGGAGAAATGTCCTCTGGTCTGATGAAACAAAAATAGAACTGTTTGGCCATAATGATCATTGTTATGTTTGGAGGAGAAAGGGGATGCTTGCAAGCCGAAGAACACCATCCCAACCGTGAAGCACGGGGGTGGCAGCATCATGTTGTGCCGGTGCTTTGCTGCAGGAGGGACTGGTGCACTTCACAAAATAGATGGCATCATGAGGGTCGAAAATGATGTGCATATATTGAAGCAACATCTCAAGACATCAGTTAAAGCTTGGTCGCAAATGGGTCTTCCAAATGGACAATGACCCCAAGCATACTTCCCAAGTTGTGGCAAAATGGCTTAAGGACAACAAACTCAAGGTATTGGAGTGGCAATCACAAAGCCCTGACCTTAATCCTATAGAAAATGTATGGGCAGAACTGAAAAACGTTGTGCGAGCAAGGAGGCCTAAAAGCCTGACTCAGTTAAACCTTCTCTGTCAGGAAGAATGGGCCAAAATTTACCCAACTTATTGTGGGAAGCTTGTGGAAGGCAACCCGAAACGTTTGACCCAAGTTAAATAATTTAAAGGCAATGCTACCAAATACTAATTGAGTGTATGAATACTTATGTCCCACTGGGAATGTGATGAAAGAAATAAAAGCTGAAATAAATAATTCTCTCTAATATTATTCTGACATTTCACATTCTTAAAATAAAGTTGTGATCCTAACTGACCTAAGACAGGGATTTTTTTTTACTAGGATTACATGTCAGTGTCACGCCCTGACCTTAGATTCTCTGTATTTCTATATATTTTGGTTCGGTCAGGGTGTGACTAGGGTGGGTACTCTAGTTGTTGTATGTCTAGGGTTTTTGTCATCTAGGGTTTTTGTATGTCTATGTTGGCCTTATATGGTTCCCAATCAGAGACAGCTGTTTATCATTGTCTCTGATTGGGGATCATATTTAGGTAGCCATTTTCCCCATTGTTAGTTGTGGGATCTTGTCTATGTTTAGTTGCCTGTCAGCACTAGTTTGTATAGCTCATGATTGGTTTGGTTGTTTGTGTTCATTCATTAAAAAAATAATGTACGCATACCTTGGTCCGATCCTTATGACGAACGTGACAGTCAGGAATTGAGTTTAAATGTATTTGAGTTTAAATGTATTTGGCTAAGGTGTATGTAAACTTCCAACTTCAACTGTAAATGGGATACTGCAATTTTTTATTTGTAATACCTTTGGATTGATTTCTAAACCTGTTTTTGCTTTTGTCATTTTGGGGTAGTGTGTGTAGATTGGATTTAAAAAAAAAACATTGAATCAATTTCAGAAAAAGGCTGTAATGTAAAATGTTTAGAAAAAAGTCAAGGGGTCTGAATACTTTCTGAATGCACTGTATATTTCTTTATATTCACTGACTTGACATGTGACATGCCCATAGGATGTAAGATTTTTTCACATGGTACTTCACTACAACCATCAGAGGTTGCATGTTCAAACTCTGACATATGGTACCAGTCAAAAGTTTGGACACACCTAATCATTCAAGGGTTTTTCTTTATTTTGACTATTCTACATTGTCGAATAACAGTGAAGAAATCAAAACTGTGATTTAACAGATGTAGTAACCAAAAAAAGTGTTAAACAAATCAAAATATATTTTGGATTCTTCAAAGAAGCCACCCTTTGCCTTGATGACAGCTTTGCACACTCTTTGCAGTCGCTCAACCAGCTTCATGAGGTCCTCACCTGGAGTGCATTCCAATGTGCCTTCTTTTGGTGCGGCGTGCTTCGAGGACGCATGGCGCTCGACCTTTGCCTCTCCTGAGTCCTTACGGGAGTTGCAGCGATGGGACAAGACTTAAGAAAGAAACATTTAAGGAAAAGGATCCATCTTCCGTAAGGATCAAAATGGTTATTAATTAATATAATCCCCCTTTTGAGAATTCTTTGCCCATGACAAAAATACATTTCTCCCTCCCAGTCCTTTTAACACACAACCTCATCTATAGTTGTAGAGTGAGTTTCCTGTAAACAATATACATTATATTCTTTCTCTTTTAGCCAGGTAAAAAAATATTTTTCATGATCTGCTAAGCCATTACATTTGTAACTGGCTGTACTTAATTCTCTACTTAACATAATGATAAACTTAGCATCAAAAGTACCATGATGATTGAGTGTCCATGTAGCTGTACCATAATATTTATATTTACATAATATAATATGTATTTATATTTACATAATATAATATGTACCATAATATCAGACCACCTCCCTGACCCTTGACACACCTTTGCATCCTAAGTAAACCTTTGGCCCCCAATTGGAATAGGCCAGAGGGCAATACGGACTAAATACTTTTTTGCCCCACTGTATGTATATACATTCTACAGACCCTACCAACAGAGTATTCTCTACAATACTTTTACTGCGGCACCCAGAATAGTTTATGCTCTGCAGTTATTCACCTTGTGGCCAATGGAATGGGTGGAGTAAAAGGCCAGCAACACTCAGTATTATTCAGAGCCCCATGAAATGAGTATTCCAAACCCAAAATATAATTGTTTTTTCTATATAAACCAATATGCAATTTATAAGCCTACACTGTATTGCATTGGGACATATGGAATGGGTAGAGTAGAAAGGGCTGCTTGTTATTTAGACCACAGTCATCCAATAAATAATAGTTTATATATATAGTTTAACATTATGCACTAGCAAAGCTGCAAAAACGATTGATTTCGTATTATAGACATAGCGTTTTAAACAGACTTTTATTCTGAAACCAAAATCGGAAGCGTTAGTGTTGATGCCTGCACACTAATGTTGATGACATAACGCTATTGGGAAAGACGCAATAACATAGACGTGTTCGAATACTCATACTAACCGCACTATTTGTGTCGTAAATTGAGTATGTAGTATGCTTATTGGTCATAGTTAGTATGACAGATGTCGTACTAAATTCGCCAAAATATGAAGTATACAAGCTGTGGACACCATTTCCCTGCTTTTAGGGCCCATAATGCAATCTTTCGTAAAATGGGCGTGAGAAAATGGCGGATAATATGCCCAAAATTCATTGCTCTAAAGGGGAATGAAAACACTAGAGCTGTGTTCAAATATCCATACTAACATACTGTACAGTCGTTGCCAAAGGTTTTGAGAATGTCACAAATATTATTTTCCACAAAGTTTGCTGCTTCAGTGTCTTTAGATATTTTTGTCAGCTGTCACTATGGAATACTGAAGTATAATTACAAGCATTTCATAAATGTCAAAGGCTTTTGACAATTATATGAAGTTGATGCAATGAGTCAATATTTGCAGTCTTGACTATTATTTTTCAAGACCTCTGCAATCCGCCCTGGCATGCTGTCAATTAACTTCTGGGCCACCTGACTGATGGCAGCCCATTCTTGCATAATCAATGCTTGGAGTTTGTCAGAATCTTGTTTGTCCACACGCCTCTTGAGGATTGACCACAAGTTCTCAACGGATTTAAGATCTGGGGAGTTTCCTGGCCATGGACCAAAAATATCGATGTTTTGTTCCTCTCGGAGGATGTGTTGGTACCATTCTTTATTCATGACTGTGTTCTTAGGCAAAATTGTGAGTGAGCCCACTCCCTTGGCTGAGAAGCAACCCCACACATGAATGGTCTCAGGATGCTTTACTGTTGGCCTGACACAGGACTGATGGTAGCGCTCACCGTGTCTTCTCCAGACAAGCTTTTTACCGGATGCCCCAAACAATCGGAAAGGGGTTTCATCAGAGAAAATGACTTTACCCCAGTCCTCAGTAGTCCAATGCCTGTACCTTTTGAAGAAAATCAGTCTGTCGCTGATGTTTTTCCTGGAGAGAAGTGGCTTCTTTGCTGCCCTTGTTGACACCAGGCCATCTTCCAATAGTCTTCGCCTCACTGTGCGTGCAGATGCACTCACACCTGCCTGCTGCCATTCCTGAGCATTCCTGTACTGGTAGTGCCCCGATCCCGCAGCTGAATCAACTTTAGGAGACAGTCCTGACGCTTGCTGAACTTTCTTGGGCACCCTGAAGCCTTCTTCACAACAAATTGAACCGAGATGTGTACCTCTGGCTGGCATGCACAGCAAGGTAAGCAGTATTATAGTAAGGTAAGCAGCATTGTAGTGGGTGTGGTTGGGTTTACTGTTGAGCAATCAAACCAGGTAATGTTGATAGACCGTAGATTCGTTCTCCTGCTGGTTCTCCTGCTGCCCATTGTATTTGTTCTGAGTCAACATTTATATTTATGTCTTTCAAATTACTTGGCCACAATTTGTGACAGTTACAATCATTTTAAAGTGTTTTAGGAATGAGAGGAGCAGGCAGTGTCACAATACATTAAGTAGCCTAAACACAGTGTTGATTTATTGTTACAACCAGTTCCGGTTACCGGGCTCCTCAGCATTGGAGAGGAGCTAGAGGTGTTATGCCATCACTCAAGAGAAACTGAGGTTTCTAATGTCCTGTGCTTTCAGTGTGCCTCAGATCGCAGATATTCTACGTGTCCCGAGCAACAGTAAAACGTCATCAAATGTCAGTTGTGCTTGGGAGAAATTTTATTAACTACAAAGACGTGATGCATGGTTTCCAGTTTGGTACCATTCAAACAATTTAGAATGACTACAATCAAGACTTTAAAATTACTATGATGATATACATTACCTCATCCCTGGTGTTACGTTCCCCAGTTTCTGTGTTGTAGTTTGTGTCTTTGAGTGTGTTTCAGGAGATGGCTTCCTGAAATCCCCAAGCCGCTTGGTTGGCCAACTCCATGGCTAATTGGAGAGCTGACCCCGCCCCTTTGTCAAGACGCAGCTGTCTCTAATTACCCATTCCTTCTGAAGCTATAATAAAGCCAGTGTTCTGTTCAGAAGAGAGATCATTGCTGGAAGGTCATTGCAGAGAGATTGAATGTGATATAGATCATTGCTGAGAGAGGAGGTTGATGGCTGAGGGTTATAGCATGTTGGTCGTTGGTATGTACTTTGTTAGTTGTTGCTGGGAGCAGTTGGTATGTTCTTTGTGAGTTTGTTGCTCAGATCGAGCTTATTTGATGTCCTTTGTTTCTAAGTTTGAGTAATTGTTTAATATTCTGTTTCATTTGTTCCCAGGGGGGAAGAGGAAGGCACCTAGGGAGTGCTTAGGCAATACATATACCCGTAGTATATTCGCTGTATAGGCACACTAGGTAAGACCTGGGCGGACCACCCAATGTAGTTTGGTTAGCGCACCAGAGGTGGTGCTAAGTTAGGAGAGGGGGCTTTGATATTTACTTTCTTTGCTTTGGTTCTGTCCAGCCCCTTTTCCCCATTTTTTTCCCCCCAATATTACCGTGAATAAAATCCTAGTAATGTTAAAATCTCCATTTTGTCGTCCTTACTCACACCTACAGTCCATACCTCTTTCACTTCACGGGGAGTTGAGTTGTAGCAGGGTGTTGCGTTCCCTCTCCATAGAGGTGTGCGTAACACCTGGCCATTGTTACTCTTTTTTTCCAGACACTTCAATGTCACATGCTCCGTTATATTCTGACATGTCAGACTTGGCTCTGGATGAAAAGATGATGGACTTCGTGGCTAGGAATGAAAAACTTGGACCGGAGGCTGTTCGAGCATAATTAAGGGAATTGGGAATCCGGGTGCAGAAACGCAGAGTGAGGGACAGCATGCTTCCTGTTTACCCGAGGGCGACTGCCCTCAGAGACATGTCTCAGAGGCTGCATAGAATATCATGCCGTGTTGCTGGACCAAACTCGTTATTGCACCTGAAGCTTATTGTCCACCTTCACCACAATATGTGGCCTCCCCTCCATGGAGTCCACTCTTGTCTGTTGATGATGACAATGAGTAAGTCATCCCTGTAAATAATTCAATGTCTTGTTATTACAGACGAATTGTGGGAAGTATTTGTTATTCTGAATGTCTCTTTTTCAGTGTTGACCTGCAAACACTGCTGAAGTTAATGAGCAGCAAGGTTGACTTTTGCCCCTGATGCCAACCAAATTAACGTGATGAGGGACAACGCTTATGATTGCACAATGATAGGCTTTAAGAGAGCCCACTTTAATCCGGAGGCAAACATAGACATGGTTTTTAGGGATGCTAATGAAATAGGCGAAGGGGCTGCTGATGAGGGTGGCCCCTCAAGATAATTTCTCCTGCTGCTAATGAGTGCCATCCATTATTCTGCAATATTTGAGGGACCTGATTGGTAAAAAATGCTTTTCTTGCAACTCTTAAGGTGAGTTACACTTTTACACCAACTGGCATGTTTGTTTATGGCAATATGTATGACTTGAGTAAGATGTGATTTTTGTATGTTATGTAATTTGTCTGTGTGACAGCACTCTATGATGGCGTATACAAGCAGGTGGGCCACATGATTGCTGTCTGTCTGGTACATGGGGGTGTAGAGCCACATTTTTTTCAGAGGGGCTATACAGGCAAGTATGTGGCCTACAACCTCCTGTGCCAGAACTGAAAAAAAATTGCGGAATATTACTTCAGAGAGAAGTTGGAGAAGGAAAGTCACTTTATACTGTGATGGATGTTATGTTATTGTTAATTTGCACTAAGTTATTAAAAAATGATTAGGGTTGTAGTTGTTCATGAATACTATTCCACATGGGATCTGGTTTCCTTTTGTTGGCAGTCAATCTTTCTAAGGGTAATGATAATCAGTTTAGTGTTTTGCTAATTTGTCCCAAAACACTTATTGAACTATCTAAGATCCAGTTAGCACAAACTGTTGACGAAGCGGTCATAGAGGCCTCCAAACAACTGGTCATGTTGAGTTCAGTGCGATACATTCATACATTGGAGGAGAGGGATACCCTGGTGGAGTCAGCCACAAAGTTCTACTTAGAAAGTAGGCTACGGGATGCTCTTGAGCAGTGAGTTTTCATATATCTAAGGAATCTCATATCATTAGTTAAAATCTTCAGGGCAAATTCACTATGACTTTTTAAAAACTTTATAGATTCAAAGAGGGTCTGGAGTGTCTAGGTCTCCTGCCTTACATGAATAGACACTTAAGCCTCTTCAGAGGTTTTCATCTATGCTGAGAAGCTTCTTTTGGCCAAAGACATAGCTTCTCTCTTCAACGCAGAGCTCTCCCCACCTAGTACCAATCAAAGAGCAGAGTCATATGTTTATGGAGGGACTGGCTGCTGGAGGTGGAAGGTTAGATCCAAAACCATGATCATTGAAGTAACACGGACCACATCAGTAAAATATATCATCTAATCACTCTCACAACTGTGGGACAGCATTTTATAGCCTTATTCTTCCATGGGCCCCCTAAGAATGTAATAGATAAATTAAATAATTTTTATTCATTGCCTTACCTCCCTTATCTTACCTCATTTGCACACACTGTATATAGACTTTTTCTACTGTATTATTGACTGTATGTTCATTTATTCCATGTGTAACTCTGTATGTGTCGAACTGCTTTGCTTTATCTTGGCCAGGTCGCAGTTGTAAATGAGAACTTGTTCTCAACTAGCCTACCTAGGACACCTGGGTGACTTCATGATAAATGTCATGTAGCCCACTCATTTTGGAAGTTATCATTCTGAAACTTTGCACAAGTACTGTTGCCCTCTTATGTTTTTCACTGAAATTGTCCCCATCATCCTATCTGAATGTTTTTATCTTGTTCATTTTAAAGATGATGATAGAAAAAGAAAAAACGTATGTTTTTTCCATTGTTTTATCTAAACCAAATCTATTCTGTTATTCTCCTACATTCAATTCACATTTACACAAACTTCAGAGTGTTTTCTTTCAAATGGTACCAAGAATATGCATGTCCTTGGTTCTGTGCCTGAGCTACAGGCTGTTAGACTTGGGTATGTCTTCAGGCAGAAATTGCACAAAGTAGGGGGGGAGCTGCAAGAGGTTTTAAGAGCCTATCGGCATTCCATAAGGATCAACCCTACTCCTCGGCCAAAGCATCCAGTGGGCGCTCCGAGAGTGAAACGTTCTGAATTTAAGAATGGACAATCAGACAAACACTCTGAATTTGCAAGCGCACTCTGGCACACCTGATTGGATTTACGAACACACCCGAAATCGTAAGATTTCTAGCTAGTCATTTGTTATGCTAGCAAGAGGTTGTTTAGCGACAGTATCAACTTCTAGTAGTCAGGTGAAGCACTAGTTGGCCTTAATATAGTTGGTTCAGAGTTCCTTTTGATATTTCAACCTGCGTGTCCTGATCGCATCTGGTGTGGGTGGGCAGAATCAACAGACCGCTCGCTGTTGATTTTTCCCACGCACACCAGATGCGATCAGGACACACAGGTTGAAATATCAAAAGTAACTCTGAACCAACTATATTAATTTGGGACAGGTTGAAAAGCATTAAACATTTATGGCAATTTAGCTAAATATCTTGCTGTTGCTAGCTAATTCATCTTGGGATATTAACATTGGGTTGTTATTTTACGTGAAATGCACAAATGGTCCTCTGCTCTGAAAATTAACCCACTTATAAAAGGGTAAACCGAGTTTGTTTCTAGTAATCTCTCCTCCTTCAGGCTTCTTCTTCTTTGGACTCTATATGGCGGTTGACAACCAACTTTAAGGTGCATTACCGCCACAAACTGGGCTGGAGTGTGGACCTCAGTTAATCTTTCAATCACCCACTTGGTTATATGCTCCTAAAAACCAATGAGGAGATGAGAGAGGCAGGATTTGCAGTGCGTCAAGCGTCACAAATAGCACCAAGTTCTATTTAATGTATCTATTAATGTAAAAGGCGCGCATACCCAGAAGCAAGTGGCATTTACATATGGTTTGAGTTTGAATAAAACCAGTTAATTTAGTAAATCTAGCCTCCTGTCATTTTTTTATTCAAGACATAGTCCTAATGCTTGCGCCTTATGTAAAAAATAGTATTAGTTAGCTTGTCCACTATAACAGGTTCAAGCGTAACCTGATAAACTTGCTTTGAAGATAAAACTACTTTCAACATGCACTAACCCCGTGTCCCTGTTGCTAGAGGAGTGACTTAAACTAGCTTTGACTGCCATCTATTGGAAAGGAATGGTAGCTACCCTGGGCATCTAGAGTCAAAGGAGACTTTAATAATATATGCCATTTAGCAGATGCCTTTACCCAAAGCGACCTGGCTACATGGTAGTGGAAACAGATCATAGAAACAGGATTACAAAAATACTGTCAATGTTATTAAGGTGTTTTTACAAGTTCCAACGAAACAAAAGGATTCACATGAAAGGCTTGTGATTGGAAGTCTTTGCATCATGCACAAGATCAGTAGAAAAACAACAGTAGCATACCTTGAAGGGGCAATCAGCAGTTTCTACATCAATTTTTGCACTTATATATGAATGATATGCAACCATTGATTCTTGAAGAATATAACTTAGAAATGCCTCATGAGCTTAGTTCAAATGTCGGACCCGATCAAAACCCCAAATATAAGCTTGTTCTAATCCGTTTGTTAACAAAGAAAATGTCAGCAAACACATTACAGCCTCAAAACATGGTTAAAACTATCATTTTGATATAATGGATTCTATAGCTCTATGAATTTGAAAGTGGTTACATTTCTCCAGCCCCATCCCTCAGCTTTTTACCAAAAGAGGAGAAGGGAGGACACTTTTATTGTTTCTACTGCTGATTGCCACTTTAAAAAGTTACAACACCCCAGGAGCAAATGTCAATTGGCTTCTCATATCTGAGCATTCATAGGTGGAGACAGCAGGTATGAGAGAGAGTCAAAACAGCAGGTCTGGGACAATGTAGCACGCTCGTTGAAACGGGTAAAAATATCAGTGGAAAAACAGTCCACTCTGATTTCCTTTATGGATGTGTGTGTGTGTATTTTTCAATTCGCTGTTGAATGGCCTGCTCCTTCTCCATTTTCGGAACATACCCAAAGTGACCGCCACTCAATCTCTTTGGGCATTCAGGAGAGTCCATTGGGATGGTTCTAGAGCCAGATATAGGTTGCACAAACCATAGTTCTGATTTTACTATGAAATATGACAGTACCTCTGGCTTCCCGATGGCCACCAGCTGTTTCCTCACACCTTTGGCAATGTGTCACTGGTAATACTCATGCCAGACATCAGCATGTGAGTCCCTCGAGTGCACCCTCACACTTGGATGCCTATCAGTGGCCAGGGTTTCATTACTGCATCCATGGGCCTGTTAGTAATAATGTTTTTATAATTATCCTAAAGTTACCTACAACCTCTTCCTATATCCACCAAATACACACTTACAACCCTTAGGCTAGCTACAAAATATCGGTTAGGCTATAGCTTACCTCACTGTGTTGCAGGCATCTCTCCAATCCTTCCCTCTCCCAGCAGTAGCTGTTCTTCACTTCGGTCACATGGACAGCAAACATTAGCTATGTCAACTTCAGTCTATCTAAATGAGGTGGAACTAACAAAACACCCCCCCCCCCCAAAAAAAGTATTTCAACAAAATGTATTCCAGTGCTTCACTATCTGAGGTGGAAGCTAGCTACAGTAACTACCTAATAATAACAGGACTACACGGAGAAACTGTGTTGCAATTGTAGTTGCAGTTGAGTTGCATGCTAACGTTAGTTGCTGGGGGGGTGTTTCACAAAAAACTAGAGATGCAATTAACTGGTTACTTTCACCTAGAGTTGCAACAAATTTGTCCAGTGTCTAACGCTTGCCTAGTCCAACAACACAGTCGTGACTCATGACGGGTTAACGTTACCTCAAGCGCCATTGACTCTCGTTGTCTCCTCGGTTCAGTCTGACTTTTGACTCTGAAGTCAGCGATGTTGATGATGGTCGGTCGGTAACCCCTACACACCATAACCTGTCACGTCCTGACCATAGAGAGCCTTTATTTTCTATGGTGGAGTAGGTCAGGGTGTAACTAGGGGGTGTTCTAGTTTATTATTTCTATGTGGAGTTCTAGGTTTAATTTTCTATGTTGGTGTGATTTGTATGATTCCCAATTTGAGGCAGTTGGTAATCGTTGTCTCTAATTGGGGATCATATTTAAGTAGTGTTTGTTCCCACCTGTGTTTGTGGGATATTGTGTTTTGTATTTTGAGTAAGTGTATGTAGCACCTCTGTAGTCACGGTTTGTTGTTCGTTTCTTGTTTTGTTTAAAGATTCACGTTTAATAAATTATGTGGAACTCAACATCCGCTGCGCCTTGGTCCTTCTCAACACACGAACGTGACATAACCCTTGAGAATGGAGGGGTAAGCAGAGCGCTTCAACATAATCCGATGGCTCCTTTCCATTAGGAAACTTCCTGTTGCCGCATCGAAAATTAGCTTTTGTACTCCTTAACGCAGTGTTTTTTTTGTTTTTGCAAAGGGTAAAGTGTACAAACATTAGTCCACTCTATTCATAAGATATTCTTGTTTTGGGAACAGAACTGTATTGAGATCACGTTTCATCGATGAGAATTTGTAGAATGATGGTCAAAATCCTTCTCCTCCTGTCACGTCCTGACCGTAGTTCCTTTTTTATGTCTCTATTTTAGTTTGGTCAGGGCGTGAGTTGGGGTGGGCATTCTATGTTTTGTGTTCTATGTTTTTCTATGTGTTTGGCCTGGTATGGTTCCCAATCAGAGGCAGCTGGCAATCGTTGTCTTTGATTGAGAACCATACTTAGGCAGCCTGTTTTCCCACTGAGTTGTGGTAGTTATTTTCTGTTTAGTGTTTTTGTTGCACCTTACAGAACTGTTCGTTTGTTGGTTTGTTGTTTTAGTTCCAGTATTTTTCCATTTTTATTAAAATCATTATAAATACGTACCACGCTGCTCTTTGGTCCTCTTCTCCTGATGACAACCGTTACAGAACTACCCACCACCAAAGGACCAAGCAGCGTGGTGAAAGGGACTCCTGGACAGGTGAGCAGCGCTATCTGGAGTATGAGACAACCTTGGGAGGAGATAGAGTTGGTCGGTCGACCCAGGGAGAGGGCGGCAGCCAATTGTCAAAATTCCGCCCCAAATTCAAGTGCCGCCATAGTGGCGGCCTAATCTTGCCTAATGGGATAGCCCTGCCGGCCCTGCCTTAGACAGCTGAGCCACTCGGGAGCCAAACGCTAGCTTTGGGCAGGGGATAGGAGTTTTGGGGGGAACCAGAGGTAATCGGAAGGGAAGATGGCGGAAACTGAGGTTTTGTTTGAAACTGCTAGTGAGTTGAGTGAAGCTAATAGTACAGAAAGTGAGAATGAGTGGGTTAAAGTGGCGAAGAAAAAGGGAAACGAAAAGTAAAGATGTGTTTGAAAATAGGAAACCACTAGACTCGTTTTTGGTCGAAATCAGAGTTTTGGATCAATGCTACTTGGGAAATCCATTTAACTTCTCCAGGAAAATCTGGAATGTGTTGGAAGAAAGTGGTGGAGTCGGTGAGAGTCACAAAAAGTGGTCTAGATTTGTGTCTGTGGAGCAGAAGAAGAGTGTGTTAAGACTCAAAAAGATATGTTTCCTGCAGAAAATTAAAAGGAACGAGTGGTGGGGAAGAAGCAGTGGTAGTAGAGCCACCACGACCAGTGACGTTCTCATCAACCGTGGGATAGTGAAATGCTACATGTTAAAAAGGTTGACTTTTTTAAATGTATTGCAAAGGTCATAGACTTCTTCTCTGATTGTGCTGTAAAGTGTAAGTGGCAAACCACACATTGAGTAAAGGAATAACAAATGAATTTATTCCAGAAATAAACACTCACAACAATAATCAGATGCGGCATGAAGGTCAGTTAATTATGTGTCAACTGCCAAAGACACAATGAAACAACCAAAGGTATACATGGAGAGAGGAATCTCTTGCTGAATGGTGAAACAGTGGCTTTATGCCACAGCTGAGCTTTCACAGGTGTGCCCCATCAGCACTGATGACCCTCCCAGCTCTGCCCACCTCAACTACTCCGCCCACCGATATCCTGCAGGAAGTAAGCAGAGCAAAACCCAGTAGACAGAGCAGGGAGGGGCTGTCATACTAAGAAAATTGGAATCATTGTTTTTTGGGGTCTTCGTGATTTCACAGCCGAGGCGGTGCAAGATATCCTGTTGGTGAATGTAGCCCCATTACAGGCCTCTGATCCTGTGTAGGGATGTATTTTGGAGTGGACTGTGATTGAAGAAGTATGATGTTTTATTTTATTTTTAGTTGACGTGTTTTATTTTGTATGATGTCGTTTTCCCCCTTTTCCGAAATGTTTTTGTTGTTGCTGTTTCTTATTCAATACCCCATCCAGCTGGTGGTGGTAATCCACCATTAACATTGGTTGCCAACCGCCGTTAAAACCCCATCGAAGAAGAAGAACGTTAGTGTTGGGCAACCGGGTTAAGTAGTTAGTTAGCTGGCTAGTTAGTTATTTTCATGAACTGAAGTTACATTTCAATAGGCGAACAACAAGTGGCTACCTAAAGAATACTTACTCATAAGGATTCCTAAATCATTGCTAAGAATAATGAAAATGACTGCAGCTTCTACTGGTCATTGTTTTCAGGCTGGTTGCATTGGTGCTAGCTAGGTACCATGCTAAAGCTAGCTAGCTACCTCAGAAGTTGCTAATAGCATCTGTATCAAAGATATTTGCAATATGCTCATTTGATCCTGATCTTATTTCAAATGTTCATTTGATCCTGATCTTATTTCAAATGTTCACACAGATGTTTCCCATTCGGTTTAACAACTGATGCCTTTTTACCAACACGGTATTGTAAACACATCGCCCGTGGCCTGGTGTGTGCTTGTTTGCAGACTTTTTTTTGTACAGCTTTGACAGTGCTACTGGTCGTAGTGGTGGCGCTTGGCATGCATGTGCAAATGTGCAAACTATAAAGGGCAGGTAATCAAGGAGGTCATGGAGTCCAGGTGAGTGTCATTATGCGCGTAACACTGGTGACAGGTGTGCTCCCTAACGAGCAGCCTGTTGACCTAGAGGCCGAGAGGAACCACACGTGACAATGGTTACAGGCTGAAAACAATGACACCTGTACCATGTCAGATAGTTAATGTATTCAATATTTCAGTCATCACAGAAGACTGAAATATAACAAAACAGTTTGACATAGAAACACCAGATTTTCATTGTTTAAAAAAAACTAAAAATGTGTATGAATTATGAAAAATATGAACATTCCACCCATGAGGCCAAATACGGTGCTTTTGTTCATTACCTGCAGGAAAGGGTTACAGACTCATACCACTGGAGCAGTTCAAGTATTGCCTTCACAAAAGGGTTGCTACCTCATTATATACCACAAGAATCTCACTCTTGAGAAAGCTGGTCCTTGCAGATGAGTCTGTGTTGACACTTAAACCTAACTTCACAAACAAAGCCCCCAGTAGTTATCCCTACACAAAAAGCAATCCAGAGAGGTCCCCACCTACTGCAAGGTTTTAGTGTTTTTTCCCAGTGCCCAAAGACAAAGATCATCAGGAAAGTTTTTCGTATCCCCCAGTTTGTCATTACCACAGTGAGAAAGGATACATTGTCTCACAGTGTGTTGAATTGAAACCGAAAAAGGAGAAAGAGAAAAGGAAGTTTCTTCTTGCGGGCGCACTCCAGTCCGTCAAGTCTCTGGTTGGGACTGGTTTAGCTCTTAAACAAGATTTTGGATCAGATGTGTATGAACTCTTTGTTTCAGATGGGTTCGTGTCTCTGCAGTGTGGCGATGCTGTTATGCAGCCAGTGAAGATACTGCGGCAGCCCAATCTTTCCTTTTTGAGGGTGTTTTGCCTTTGTCTGTCACTTCAGCAACTCAAGGTGTGGAGATAGGTTGTCTGAAAGTACCTTTGTATAATGTGGAACTTGAGTCCGATCTTGTTTCTAGTTCCATTGTCGTTGGGGTGAGGCCTAGCATACCAGTGAAGGTGGTCTCATTCATGTTGGGAAACGTGAGGGAAGGCTGGAGGGAAGGTCGTGCCAAATCCTGTCGTTTGTAAGGAACCCAGAGTGGAGAAACCTGATGGGTTATCAGAAAAGTACCCTAGAGTAGGGGTGTGCCGAGTAGTCGGACAAAACAAGTATCATAAAGGATATAGGCAATTTTCTGGATACGATTATAATCCAAATATTTTTTGTAATGATCCGTGTTATTTTCTGAGCCAGCAAGCATCTTTCTCATGTCAGTCAGTCCGAGTATCTAACCATACTGTATTGTCGTTTAGTCAGTCATGTGTGAGGTTCCACGTGGTCGAAATAACTCGACCGGCTAGTTTGCCGGTGTGTAAAGAGAAGGGCAGGCTGTGCGTTGATCCTGCTGCTCTGTTTGGATGGAGTGAACCTGTATTTCTCCGTCCACTCTCTTCATAATTTCACCTGATCAGTCTTCCTCGCATGTTTTCGGTCTGATAATTTAGATTGGTGCTGCTTGCTACTTTGATAAATACCATGGCGAGGATATTTGCTATGACGCTATCAATGTGCATAATATCTAACAGGGGTGGCAAGGGTAGGGAAAAAGGATGAAATGCTGATGCGCATCCTGACTGAGAGACAGCAAACTTGGCTGCCCGCTTCAAGTTGAAGGACACACAGACACACACACATCCTGCAGCTTTTTTGCATTGAATACGTGCAGGGATGTATTTTGCCAACATTTATTTAGGCATATTAAAACAACTTCTGTTGTTTCCAATCACAAGTATAATCTGATCTTATTATCAACTGTCAATTTATAGATACGAATATGAGTATGGCCATGTCAGCACAACCCTACCCTAGAGTGTTCCCAGCATGTGCCATTACCCGCTGTCTAAGAAAGTTGCCGGGAGCAAGTGTAGTGTTGAGGAATCCCACCATGTTTGATCTGTCTGAGACGTTTGTGTGATCCTGATTTCGGTAAACCTCCTGAGTTGACCTATCCTTTTTCTAAAAACCTAAGGTGAACTAGTTCCCAGGACCACTGAAGGAAGAAGGGGTGCCTACAGTTGACACCTCAATGTCAAGGAAGGAGCTGGTTACGCTGTTTGGCAAATATGTTTCCCTCTCCCCTCTTTTTTCTGAGATACAGTACCAGTCAAAAGTTTGGACACACCTACGATTTGCTGAAAAAGCAGGAGGAGGAAGGAGTCCCTCTGGTGCACTTTGCAGCACAGAAGTTTGTTCAGGAATCTCTTGATTTCAGTCCGAATGAGCTTGTGATTGTACATCATGTCAGTGGTCCGTTGAGCTTTCTGAGAGAGAGGTTTTTGCAGGACAATACCCCAACAACAAATCTGTTGGAACACGTTAGTGCTTTGATACAAATTGCACCGTGCCATTTTCGATATGGATGACCAAATCCTGGTTTTGTTGTCTGTTCTGTGGCAAGCTCGCTTTTCAGGCCCTTACAACATAGTAAAAAAAAAGGTGTAATCTGGATTACTTTATTGCCACACCTGAGCGTAGGAAAAAACAACTGTCTGTGTCATATCAACATGTTGAAACCATACTTCTCCCACTACAATTGGGTGGGGAATGTCTGTGGAAACCGGTAATAACCTTCTGCCTGTGGCCACTGTTGGTCACCGGCAGTGCCTGTGGCCACTGTTGGTCAGACTACAGTCTTCATCTGGAGCACTGGGCCAGTCAGCCCACCCAACGTGCAAGTCAAACTCGCTTTTCAAAACTTTACTATCACAAATTCTTCATGTGATCTGAGCATGATTCTGCGGGCCATATTGAATCAGGTCACGGCCCGCATACGGCCCCATGGGCCGTCCTTTGCCCAGGCCTGGTCTAGTGTTTCTGATATGTGTCAAATTCCTTTGAAAAGTACCTCACAGGGTGCTCAACATTGTTATCGTCTTTCTGTAGGAGCAAAGCTCCTGCTCTTACTTCGCTGACATCGGGTACAAACCAAATGGACGATGGAAATCAGGAGCAGCGAGCACCGGTACAAAGACCAAAAGGGTCCCAGCATTTCGTAACCCTAAGGGAGGAAGGAAAACTAACCATCAGGACAAAAGCACTCAGAGCAACCTGCCAAAATCCCTTCAGCAAATCGAACTTGCTAACTTACTTAGCAGTGCCAACACGGTCCACACAATCGTCAACCCTGGGCATTGCATTGCATTACTCATCAGGACGTGCTCTGTAAATGTGTTCTGAAAATGAGCCATGTTGTGGATACAGTCACTAAAGTGGTCCACTTATAAGAGCAGAATCTTTAAACCACAGGCAGTTTGTTTCACTGTTGGAAGAGACAGAGTCGGGTCATGCAGATCTCTCCTACCACACAAACGTGAGATGGCTGAGTTTGGGGAAGGTGCTTAAAAGGGTGTGGCACCTGAAGTCTGAGTTTTTGCAAATGAATGGAAAATATGTGGATTTCCCTCAACTGCAAGATAAAGAATGGTCTTCACCGTGGACATTGTGACGGCCCTGAATTTGTCTGAACGGTCTGTGCTTCTCCTTCCAATAGGGCTCTTCGACTTTAATTCCCAATTAAATAGCTAGCATCAGCTGCGCAAAAGGGGGTGGTGATGATAGTGTGAATGAGGACGTGTTCAACCCTCGTTTCCGAAGCTTTTTTACTCCGTTTGTTTTGTTGTATTTAAAAGTGTACTTTGTAGCCTTGTCTCAAGTTTAAACAGGATCGGATCCGCTCATTGTTTCCTTTCGACTACACATCTCAGTTGTTCTCCTCTGTTTTGTTGTGGCCTTTCTCCGCTGTAGATCTGTTGGCGGATTGGATTGTCTGACTGACCTACTGAGTACAACTTTTTTGCATACGGTATTTCATTTGTTTCATTTGCATATGGGAAAACACAGGGTCATTCTGACAATGGAGCTGACAATACAAATCATAATGTGAAGGGAGATAATGGAGTTAATTTGGGCCAGAGCCCTGGGAATCTGAATGCTCGGTCTGGACCACAGGCCACAGGAGGTCTAACCAGTTACTCTCTTATTGACATGGATCTGTGTGGAAGTACTGAGCTAGCCCTCCCTCTGACACCCAACCTTCCTCCATCGTCTGGTTTATCTCCAGAGGTTGTAGTCTTACAACTTCAAGGCGACACCCTTGATATTCGTCGGACAACATCTCCAAACTCTAACAACACACAGGTACACATGGAATAAACAAACATACAGTCAATAATACAATAGAAAAAGCCTAAATATAGTGTGTGCAATAGAGGTGGGGCGGCAGGGTAGCCTAGTGGTTAGAGTGTTGGACTAGTAACCGGAAGGTTGCGAGTTCAAACCCCCGAGCTGACAAGGTACAAATCTGTCGTTCTGCCCCTGAACAGGCAGTTAACCCACTGTTCCCAGGCTGTCATTGAAAATAAGAATTTGTTCTTAACTGACTTGCCTGGTTAAATAAAGGTAAAATAAAAAGGTAGAATAAGGGAGGTAAGGCAATAAATAGGCCATAGTGGCAAAAATAATTACAATATAGCAATTAAACACTGGAGTGACAGATGTGCAGAAGATGAGTGTGCAAGTAGAGATACTGGGGTGCAAAGGAGCTAAATAAATAACAGTATGGGGATGAGGTAGTTGGATGGGATATTTACAGATGGTATATGTACAGGTGCAGTGATCTGTGAGCTGCTCTGACAGCTGGTGCTTAAAGCTAGTGAGGGAGATATGAGTCTCCAGTTTCAGTGATTTTTGCAGTTCGTTCCAGTCATTGGCAGCAAAGAACTGGAAGGAAAGGCGTCCGAAGGAGGAATTGGCTTTGGGGGTGACCAGTGAAATATACAGTGCTTTGCGAAAGTATTCGGCCCCCTTGAACTTTGCGACCTTTTGCCACATTTCAGGCTTCAAACATAAAGATATAAAACTGTATTTTTTTGTGAAGAATCAACAACAAGTGGGACACAATCATGAAGTGGAACGACCTTTATTGGATATTTCAAACTTTTTTAACAAATCAAAAACTGAAAAATTGGGCGTGCAAAATTATTCAGCCACCTTAAGTTAATACTTTGTAGCGCCACCTTTTGCTGCGATTACAGCTGTAAGTCGCTTGGGGTATGTCTCTATCAGTTTTGCACATCGAGAGACTGACATTTTTTTCCATTCCTCCTTGCAAAACAGCTCGAGCTCAGTGAGGTTGGATGGAGAGCATTTGTGAACAGCAGTTTTCAGTTCATTCCACAGATTCTCGATTGGATTCAGGTCTGGACTTTGACTTGGCCATTCTAACACCTGGATATGTTTATTTTTGAACCATTCCATTGTAGATTTTGCTTTATGTTTTGGATAAATGTCTTGTTGGAAGACAAATCTCCGTCCCAGTCTCAGGTCTTTTGCAGACTCCATCAGGTTTTCTTCCAGAATGGTCCTGTATTTGGCTCCATCCATCTTCCCATCAATTTTAACCATCTTCCCTGTCCCTGCTGAAGAAAAGCAGGCCCAAACCATGATGCTGCCACCACCATGTTTGACAGTGGGGATGGTGTGTTGCTTTTACGCCAAACATAACGTTTTGCATTGTTGCCAAAAAGTTCAATTTTGGTTTCATCTGACCAGAGCACCTTCTTCCACATGTTTGGTGTGTCTCCCAGGTGGCTTGTGGCAAACTTTAAACGACAATTTTTATGGATATCTTTAAGAAATGGCTTTCTTCTTGCCACTCTTCCATAAAGGCCAGATTTGTGCAATATACGACTGATTGTTGTCCTATGGACAGAGTCTCCCACCTCAGCTGTAGATCTCTGCAGTTCATCCAGAGTGATCATGGGCCTCTTGGCTGCATCTCTGATCAGTCTTCTCCTTGTATGAGCTGAAAGTTTAGAGGGACGGCCAGGTCTTGGTAGATTTGCAGTGGTCTGATACTCCTTCCATTTCAATATTATCGCTTTCACAGTGCTCCTTGGGATGTTTAAAGCTTGGGAAATCTTTTTGTATCCAAATCCGGCTTTAAACTTCTTCACAACAGTATCTCGGACCTGCCTGGTGTGTTCCTTGTTCTTCATGATGCTCTCTGCGCTTTTAACGGACCTCTGAGACTATCACAGTGCAGGTGCATTTATACGGAGACTTGATTACACACAGGTGGATTGTATTTATCATCATTAGTCATTTAGGTCAACATTGGATCATTCAGAGATCCTCACTGAACTTCTGGAGAGAGTTTGCTGCACTGAAAGTAATGGGCTGAATAATTTTGCACGCCCAATTTTTCAGTTTTTGATTTAAAAAAAAAGTTTGAAATATCCAATAAATGTCGTTCCACTTCATGATTGTGTCCCACTTGTTGTTGATTCTTCACAAAAAAATACAGTTTTATATCTTTATGTTTGAAGCCTGAAATGTGGCAAAAGGTCGCAAAGTTCAAAGGGGCCGAATACTTTCGCAAGGCACTGTACCTGCTGGAGCGCGTGCTACAGGTGGGTGCTGCTATGGTGACCAGTGAGCTGAGATAAGGCAGGGCTTTACCTAGCAAATACTTATGGATAACCTGGAGCCAGTGGGTTTGGCGACAAATATGAAGCGAGGGCCAGCCAACGAGAGCATACAGGTCGCAGTGGTGGGTAGTATAGAATGCCAGCAGCAATATGAACAGAGAACGAAACAGATACCCAAGCCAGACCATCAACAACAGCCAGAGTCTCCAGCCAAGACCCCTCCCATGTTCTGTTGGAGATGTAGCCAAAAGGGACATTCTTCAGCTACATGTCCAAATCAGTATCAAGTAAACCCTTCCGGAAACCACAAATCACAACAGGCCAACACACCTAACTCCCTTCACAGGAACGACCATCCTTCTCTGGCTGCTTTGACCAGAGCTGGAACCCCAAGAGTCCCTGCCTACGCCCACCTGTCGACATCCCCTTTCTTTCAGTAAATACCGCACCAACTGGTGTTACCCCTGTCCATAGGCCCTTAGACAGGATGAGCCATCCTGGACACCGGGTCATCCTACACATTGCTCAATGAGAAACTGTGGAAGGAGGTTAAAGGTCCACAATACAACTTGAAGCCATGGACAGAAGGTCCACTATATCTGGCTGATGGTGAGGCTAAACGAACACTCAGATGGAGTGAGGTTGAGTTCCGCCTGTGTAAATGCTCCTATATGATTCCTTCTGTTATTCTGCATACCAAGAACCTTGCTTTTCCTGTCGTGTTGGGAATTGATTTCATGTACTTCAGTGGTGTCCAGATTGATATCGCACACAACTGCTACTTGTTTCCACACAATCAGAGCGAGAAGCATTTCTTCAAATCAGAAGCTACATGATTGGGGTCCAAATGTGTCAGTCTTCTCTGCCGTTGCTCCGGTACCACAAACCCTTGGTAATCTTTCTGATGATTTCCTTTTACAGGCTGTGAGAAGAGCTCAGCTGGAACAGCCAGAGGCGTTAAGGCTGTTAGAACAGCTGCAGAATAACTTTGATGTATGTACTTCAAAGCTGGGATGCACCGGGCTCCTTAAGCACAAAATATTCCTTACACAGGAAATATTGATCAAGCAGAAGCCATATTGTTTGTCCCCAGCAAAGCTTATCATCCCAAAGGTTGATACGTTGACACAATATATAAAACTGAACGTTCCTCCTCTCCCTGGGCTGCTCTTGTTGTCCTCATCCCAAAAAAGACTGGTGGTCTTAGGTTTTGTGTGGACTATAGGAAGACCAACAATGTTTCCCAGACTGATGCCTATCCTCTTCCCACCATCCACGAGATCCTGGAGTCATTGTCTGGTTCTGTTGTGTTCACTACCCTTGACCTTAATAGGGGCTATTGGCAGGTTGAGATGGACCAGGAAAGCAAGGACAAGACTGCTTTTGTCTGTGCTGAGGGCTTGTTTTCCTTGAAGGTGATGCCTTTTGGGTTAAAGAATGCACCTGCCACTTTCCAAAGACTGATGGAGATTGCGTTGGGTGAGGTCAAAGGGAAGATCTGTTTCGTCTACCTGGATGATATAATTAACTACTCCCAGACCAGAGAACAGCACTTTCAAGATCTTCAAGCAGTGTTGGACAAGCTAAGAGAAGCTGGTCTGACATTGAACATGAAGAAGAGCAACTTCTGCCAAACCTCCCTGAAGTTCCTTGGCCATATTGTGTTGTCTAACGGCATCCATGTGGATCCTGAAAAGATCAAGGCTGTACAAGACTTCCCTGTGCCAACTACCCTCAAGGCCCTTCAATGGTTCCTTGGGATGGCACCATCGGTTTGTTTAGAACTTCTCCCAGGTGGCAGAACCACTCAACACATTGAAGCGAAAAGGAGCGAAATTCCGACGGACGACAGAGTGCTAAGACCTCCTTTCGAACCCTGAAATGACACCTTGTCACACCTCCCATGTTGGGTCTTCCCAACATTGACTGCCCATTTGTTGTTTACACTGATACCAGTCCAACAGACTGGACTTGGCACTGAAGAAGTGCTAGCGTTTATAGCGATTATAGAAGTAGTTTAGCTTGTCTGGTAGGCTTGCGTCACTGGGCAGCTCTTGGCTGTGTTTCACTTTCTGGTCTGTAATGGTTGACAAGCCCTGCCACATCCGACGAGCGTCAGAGCAGGTGTTGTACAATTCGATCTTAGTCCTGTATTGACGCTTTGCCTGTTTGATAGTTCAATGGAGGGCATAGCAGAATATCTTATAAGCTTCCGGGATACAGAGTCCCGCTCCTCTAGCCTTTAGCTCAGTGCGAATGTTGCCTGTAATCCATGGCTTCTGGTTGGGGTATATACGTACAGTCACTGTGGGGGCAACGTCATTGATGCACTTATTGATGAAGCCAATGACTGAAGCGGTGTACTCAATGCCATTGGAGGAATCCCGGAACATATTCTAGTCTGTGCTAGCAAAACTGTCCTGTCCTGTCGCTTAGCATCTGCTTCATCTGACCACTTTTTTATTGATCTAGTCGTTGGTGTTTTCTGCTTAAATTTTTGCTTGTAAGCAGGAATCAGGATAGAATTATGGTCAGATTTGCCAAATGGAGGGCGAGGGAGAGCTTTGTATGCATCTCTGTACGTGGAGTAAAGGTGGTCCAGAGTCCCCCCCCCCCCCCCCCCCCCCCCCCCTGGTTGCACATTTAACATGCTGATAGAAATTTGGTAAAACTTATGATTTAAGTTTCTAAAGTCCCCAGCTACTAGGAGTGCTGCCTCTGGATGAGCATTTTCTTGTTTGCTTATGGTGGAATACAGCTCATTCAATGCTGAGTTAATGTCAGCCTCTGACTGTGGTGGTATGTAAACAGCTATGAAAAATATTGATGAAAACTCTAGGTAGGTAGTGTGGTCTACAGTTTATTATGAGATACTCTACCTCAGGTGAGCAATAGTTTGAGACTTCCTTAGATATTGTGCACCAGCTGTTATTTACAAAAATACATATTCCACCACCACGTCTTACCAGATGCCAATGTTCTATCCTGCCTGTGCAGCATTTAACCAGCCAGCTGTACGTTGATTGTGTCATTGTTCAGCCACGTCTCCGTGAAGCATAAGATGTCACAGTTTTGAATGATCCGTTGGTAGTTTAATCTTCCGCGTATGTGATCTATTTTATTGTCCAAAGATTACACGTTTGCTAGCAAAATGGAAGGAAGTGGGTGTTTATTCAATCGCCTATGAATTCTCAGAAGGCAGCCCACCCTCCGGCCTCTTTCTCTCCGCCTCCTCTTCACGCAAATCCCGGGGATCTGGGCCTGGTTCCGAGAAAGCAGTATATCGTTCGAGTCGGCCTCGTCAGAGTTGTTAAATTAAAAAAATATATATTCTGCCAGTCCGTGGTGAGTAATCCCAGTCCTGATGTACAGAAGTTATTTTCGGTCATAAGAAACCGTAGTGGCAACATTATGTACAAAATAAGTAAAAAAAATAAGTTACAAACAACGCAAATAAATGAACAAATAACACAATCGGTTGGGGGCATGTAAAACGTCTGCCTTCTTCTCCGGCGCCTTCTTACAGGCAAACCGTAGATTCCACTATTGTTGCTCATGCAAAGTGAGCAAAGTCAATGTTGATCATCAATTTTATCCTTTTCAAATGTCACTGTTACTTGAGGAGCCCAATTGTATGCACGTTTCAAATGACTATTTAACGGCAGAGATTAATGCAGCAAATTGTTCCAAAATTATTAAATCTTCAAAACCAATTTAGATTCGATACTGTAATATCAAGTCACGTATTTTATCACATTTTTATTTGTTTCAATAAACACCACATTTAAATATTGTAAATTATATTCAAAGACAATGTTACGTGCATGTTGCATTAATCATCTTTGGCTTGACTCTCCCATAAACAGATTTAGTCAATTCATAATGTGAACTGGTTTGTAGTAGTAGGTATAGTCTTGAATGAATGGAATACAACTTTTCTGTTACTTTTCCTCCTAGGAAGTGTATATATATATATATGCAAGGAGGCATGAGGACGGCAGATGTGGCCAGGGAAATAAATTGCAATGTCCGTACTGTGAGACGCCTAAGTCAGAGCTACAGGGAGACAGGATGGACAGCTGATCGTCCTCGCAGTGGCAGACCACGTGTACCAACACCTGCACAGGATCGGTACATCCGAACATACATCTGTGTATGTATGTATGTATGTATGTATGTATGTATATATATATATATATATATACAGTGCCTTGCGAAATTATTCAGCCCCTTTACTTTCAGTGCAGCAAACTCTCTCCAGAAGTTCAGTGAGGATCTCTGAATGATCCAATGTTGACCTAAATGACTAATGATGATAAATACAATCCACCTGTGTGTAATCAAGTCTCCGTATAAATGCACCTGCGCTGTGATAGTCTCAGAGGTCCGTTAAAAGCGCAGAGAGCATCATGAAGAACAAGGAACACACCAGGCAGGTCCGAGATACTGTTGTGAAGAAGTTTAAAGCCGGATTTGGATACAAAAAGATTTCCCAAGCTTTAAACATCCCAAGGAGCACTGTGAAAGCGATAATATTGAAATGGAAGGAGTATCAGACCACTGCAAATCTACCAAGACCTGGCCGTCCCTCTAAACTTTCAGCTCATACAAGGAGAAGACTGATCAGAGATGCAGCCAAGAGGCCCATTATCACTCTGGATGAACTGCAGAGATCTACAGCTGAGGTGGGAGACTCTGTCCATAGGACAACAATCAGTCGTATATTGCACAAATCTGGCCTTTATGGAAGAGTGGCAAGAAGAAAGCCATTTCTTAAAGATATCCATAAAAAGTGTTGTTTAAAGTTTGCCACAAGCCACCTGGGAGACACACCAAACATGTGGAAGAAGGTGCTCTGGTCAGATGAAACCAAAATTGAACTTTTTGGCAACAATGCAAAACGTTATGTTTGGCGTAAAAGCAACACAGCTGAACACACCATCCCCACTGTCAAACATGGTGGTGGCAGCATCATGGTTTGGGCCTGTTTTTCTTCAGCAGGGACAGGGAAGATGGTTAAAATTGATGGGAAGATGGATGGAGCCAAATACAGGACCATTCTGGAAGAAAACCTGATGGAGTCTGCAAAAGACCTGAGACTGGGACGGAGATTTGTCTTCCAACAAGATCCAAAACATAAAGCAAAATCTACAATGGAATGGTTCAAAAATAAACATATCCAGGTGTTAGAATGGCCAAGTCAAAGTCCAGACCTGAATCCAATCGAGAATCTGTGGAAAGAACTGAAAACTGCTGTTCACAAATGCTCTCCATCCAACCTCACTGAGCTCGAGCTGTTTTGCAAGGAGGAATGGGAGAAAAATTTCAGTCTCTCGATGTGCAAAACTGATAGAGACATACCCCAAGCGACTTACAGCTGTAATCGCAGCAAAAGGTGGCGCTACAAAGTATTAACTTAAGGTGGCTGAATAATTTTGCACGCCCAATTTTTCAGTTTTTGATTTGTTAAAAAAGTTTGAGATATCAAATAAATGTTGTTCCACTTCATGATTGTGTCCCACTTGTTGTTGATTCTTCACAAAAAAATACAGTTTTATATCTTTATGTTTGAATCCTGAAATGTGGCAAAAGGTCGCAAAGTTCAAGGGGGCCGAATACTTTCGCAAGGCACTGTATATATATATATACACACACATGTATCATGATTTGATTTAGTTAAATAAATACTTCAGTTGATTCCAGTCTGTGTGCTTATCGCTTCAAGCTGCTTCATACAGTAAATATACAGTGTATTTGGGGGGGGGGGGGGGGGGGGGACTGAACTGCAAGACTATAATTAAGGACTGAGCAGCTACACCGAAAGATACACATTTCTCTAGTAGTAATTGATTGATTGGATTTGTGTAATGCTTTACATATTAAAGAGGGGAACTCACCTCTTCCACTACCAATGTGTAGCACCCATTTGGGCGATGCACAGCAACCATTTTGTGCCAGAACACTCACCATACATCAGCTATCATGGTGGAGAGGTGAGGAGTGATATATGCCAATTGGGAATCAGGGGGATGAATAGGTGGTCATGATTGAATGGGGCCAGGTTGAGAATTTGGCCAAGACACTGGGGTTATCACCCTAAATTCTTGCAATAACTGCAATGGAATTTTCTATGACCACAGATTCAGGACTCCCGTTTAACGATTCATTTGAAAGACTAGTCTAGTCACAGTTCTCTAGTAGTCCACACATTTGCTGCATGGTTAGAGTGGGGGGTATACTGCTGCTCAATATGGGTAAGCACAATGCAAAGCCTCAATCTCACTGCAGTCAGTCCTGAGTAAGGACTGTTATTTGCCTTTTCCTCAGTCTTACAGTTATGACTGTACCTGTCCATGTCACTGAAGTTTGTTAGAAACACAGAGCTGAAAAATACATCTCATCACTCCATCATGTGACCTTGAGCTGGCGTCCAAACGACCCCTGGGGAGGTCAGGGGTTAGAGCGGTGATCTGTCTGGGTCCTCTGGGATTGGATTCAGTAAGGGTGGTGGTGAGTTGCTCTCCCGGGGTGGAGACGCTGTGGAAGTTTGAGGTTTGGCTCTGCGTCGCAACTCAGTGGACAGATTCTCCTTTTCAACTAGGACGACAACCTTACCCAAAGCCTGCAACATAAAGGGTGTGAAACAAAAAGAAAGCAAAGGGTGGATTCATTGACTCTGAAAATTTAGCTTAGAATTTTCTTCATATCATAGAACACAATAACTTAATTTACATGGAAATTCATTTTCTGAGGTTAGCAAACAAAATACTCAACCAATGCACTATAATACAACATAATAATGCAGTACAAAAAAAACGCTGGAGAGGGATCACACATTGACATCTAGTCCCTGAGACTTGCAGCGTTTAGCTAGAACTAGTAGCATGCCCATTTATATCTGAGCTAATATTTCTGAATATTTAGGAAAGTAAACTGGCTAGCTATCTCATCCTACTTTGTGATATACACTAGTTATCCCGAGTAAGATCATTCATTTTAATTTGTTGCATCTGTGCTAAATCTGTTTTCCCTTCATCAATTAATCAGTGACCAGCCAATCAGCGACCACTACTGCAAGGCATGTTTCAACTTTTATGTTGAGACGTTTTGTGTAGGGTAAAGTGGTTTTGATGATTGATAATGAGGAAAAAAATACACTATCTAATCAGTAGAAGAATCAGCTGGAGTTATCATTGGTTAAAAAAAGAAGAAGCCAAAATTACACTGTCAATTATATAGAGATTTGATTGGTTAATCGGGTTGATTGATCGATTGACTGACAGGTATCTAGAAAGAGGTACAGGGGTTCTCACCTCGTTCTCAGCCAGGGCCTCCTTGGCCATGTAGTGCTCTCTCTTAATTTTGATCTCCACATCCTCAGGTATATCAGGGACCATGAAGTCAATCAAACGACCGATGAAGAACACAACATGCTGAGCAAAGAGAAAGGGAAAAAAGAAAGAGAGAGAGATGGACCAGGGAAGGAGACACATTATAAGCATACAGCGCATTTGGAAAGTATTCAGACCCCTTGACTTTTTCCATATTTTGTTACGTTACAGCCTTATTCTAAAATGGATTAAATCGTTTTTTTTCTCCTAAATCTACAGACAATACCCCATAAGGACAAAGCAAAAAATATTATTTTTTTTATGTTTGGAAATTGATTAAAAAAAGAGCTGAAAAATCATATTTACTTAAGTATTCAGACCCTTTACTCAGTACTTTGTTGAAGTACATTTGGCAGCAATTACAGCCTTGAGTCTTCTTGGGTATGACGCTACAAGCTTAGCACACCTGTATTTGGGGAGTTTCTCCAATTCTTCTCTGCAGATCCTCTGAAGCTCTGTCAGATTTAATGGGGAGTGTTGCTGCACAGATATTTCAGGTCTCTCCAGAGATGTTTGATAGGGTTCAAATCCGGTCTCTGGCTGGGCCACTCAAGGACGTTCAGAGACTTTTCTCAAAGCCACTCGTGCGTTGTCTTGGCAGTGTGCTTAGGATCGTTGTCATGTTGGAAGGTTGAACCTTCGCCCCAGTCTGAGGTTCTGAGCACTCTGGAGCAGGTTTTCATCAAGGATCTTTCTGTACTTTGCTCCGTTCATTTTTCCTTCGATCCTGACTAGTCTCCCAGTACTTTCCGCTGAAAAACATCCCCACAGCATGATGCTGCCACCACCATGCTTCACCGTAGGGATGGTGCCAGGTTTTCCTCCAGATGTGATGCTTGGCATTCAGGACAAAAAGTTCAATCTTGGTTTCATAAGAGCTGATATTCTTGTTTGTCATGGTCTGAGAGTACTTTAGGTGTCTTTTGGCAAACTCCAAGTGGAATGTCAAGTGCCTTTTACTGAGGAGTGGCTTCTGTCTGGCCACTCTACCATAAAGGCCTGATTGGTGGAGTGCTGCAGAGATGGTTGTCCTTCTGGAAGGTTCTCCTATCTCCACAGAGGAACTCTGTAGCACTGTCAGAGTGACCATCCGGTTCTTGGTCACCTCCCTGACCAAGGCCCTTCTCCCCCGATTCCTCAGTTTGGTCGAGCGGCCAGCTCTTGGAAGAGTGTTATTGGTTCCAAACTTGAAGGCCACTGTGTTCTTAAGGACCTTCAATGCTGAATAAATGTTTTGATATCCTTTCCCAGATCTGTGCCTCGACACAATCTTGTCTCGGAGCTCTACGGACAATTCAACCTCACAGCTTGGTTTTTGCTCTGACATGCACTGTCAACTGTGGGACCTTATATAGGCAGGTGTGTGCCTTTCCAAACCATGTCCAATGAATTGAATTTACCACACAGGTGGACTCCAATCAAGTTGTAGAAACATCTTAAGGATGATCAATGGAAACAGGATGCACCTGAACTCAATTTCAAGTCTCATAGCAAAGGGTCTGAATACTTATGTAAATAAGGTATATGTTTTTTACATTTTTATAAATTTCCTAAAATGTCTAAAAATCTGTTTATGCTTTGTCATATTGGAGGTTTGTGTGTAGATTTATCAGGGGGAAATCAATTAAATCAATTTTAGAACAAGGCTGCAACGTAACAAAATGTGGAAAAAGTCAAGGTTGTCTGAATACAATCCAAATGCACTGTTTATGAACATCGTAACAAGCCTGTAAGCTTACTCAGATGCAATGTGTTGACAAGCCAACACTCCGAGACCAGAGTATAAAAATAAAACACCAAAATGAAGCACCACAGTATAAAAACGAAACACCCTTCAGTTTTAAACCAGTCAGTGGCAGTGCACACATTCTCAGAGCACACGACAAGGCATCTCAATCTCAATTCTCCAAGATGCCTCAGCTCCTTAACAAAAATGCATACACAGATAGACCTGTAAACACTGAATTACTCAATGAATTGCATTGAATCTGTACTGCAAAAGTTGTCCACATAATGGCATAGCTCAACTCAACGGAACTTGCCTCAAAAATTATGACAAAGGCCAGCCGGCAAGCCAGAAGGTGGAAGTACTCCGGTCGAAAATGCCCATTTCTGTCCCTGTATCCTCTATATCTAAAAATAATAATAACAAAAAAAAAAAACGAACAAAGAAATGCTAGATGACAATGCCAGTTGTAGAGTAATAGGAACAAGAAAATAACGACGTTCACGAAATGCATATATACATTCATGGGTGATTATGAGTGTGTCTCTACCTGCATTGTGTGTTGTTGGTGTTAAAGTTGCTTGGGGAAGTACCCAGGGTGAAGTTAACATAACCCTGAAGGTTTCCATCATTGTTGTAGCGGTAGTAGAGGCGAGGCAGGAAGTCAGAAGTGAAAGCTATCAGGAAGGCCTGGCAGAGAGGAAAGGAGTCTTCATTAAACTAAGCACACTAATAACATCACACACAAGTAACACAGACACACACACATATACAGTACACTTACATTACTAATGACAGCAACGTAGGTGATAACTTGTAGGATGTCCAGCCAGATTCCAATGTCCTGAGCCCTCTCGGCTACGGGCCGTCTGTACTGACTCACAAACTTCTGCGCGTCCAGACGCACCTCTACCCAGTTGTTGATCAGGGCAAACAGTGGGGCAAGTGGACATGCTGCCACAAAGATGGTAATGAAGCCAAACTGCAGCACTGCAAAGAGGGGGGAAGTCAGCATTCACCTTCTGCTTGTGTTGGGGTATGTAAATGCATCTGTAATCTGAGTAATGTAGTAATGTACAATTCTGTTAAATTAATTAAATGATGGATTAGCAGAATTTAGTGCCCACAGAAAATATTCTGAAATAATTTGTTAATTTGTCTGTCATGGAAAGAGCAAGTGTTCTTAATGTTTTGTTCACAGTATTTATACCCCTTGACCTTTTCCCCATTTTGTTGTGTTACAGCCTGAATTTAAAACGGATTAAATTGAGATTTTTTTTGTCACTGGCCTAAACACAATATCCCACAAAGTCAAGGCGGAATTATGTTTTTAGAAATTAATAAAAAATAAAAAGCTGAAATGTCTGGAGTCAATACAGTTGGAGTCAGAGGTTTACATACACCTTAGCCAAATACATTTAAACTCAGTTTTTCACAATTCCTGACATTTAATCCTAGTAAAAATTCCCTGTTTTGGGTCAGTTAGGATCACCACTTTATTTTAAGATTGTGAAATGTCAGAATAATAGTAGAGAGAATGATTTATTTCAGCTTTTATTTCTTTCATCACATTCCCAGTGGGTTAGAAGTTTACATACACTCAATTAGTATTTGGTAGCATTGCCTTTAAATTGTTCAACTTGGGTCAAATGTTTAGGGTAGCCTTCCACAAGCTTCCCACAATAAGTTGGGTGAATTTTGGCCCATTCCTCCTGACAGAGCTGGTGGAACTGAGTCAGATTTCTAGGCCTCCATGCACGCACACACTTTTTCAGTTCTGCCCACACATTTTCTATAGGATTGAGGTCAGGGCTCTGTGATGGCCACTCCAATACCTTGCCTTTGTTGTCCTTAATTGACTTGCCTAGTTAAATAAAGAATTTAAAAAATGAAGAAAAACAATGCACAATACAGCACTTGAGAACATTGACACATCAAGTGGTTTGTGATGATGTGATGTGACGATCTCGCTCAGTTGGTGGCTCTTGCAATGCTAGGGTTGTGGATTCGATTCCCATGGGGAAAAACTATGAAAATATATGTACTCACTACTGTAAGTTCCACTGGATAAGTGTCTACAACAGTAAAAGGAATGAATAGACCATTTCAGTTTTCACAAAAATAGAAGAAGACAGTGAATGTTCCTGAGTGACTGTTACAGTTTTAAATCTACTTGAACATCTATTGCAAGATCTGAAAATGGTTGTATAGCAATGATAAACAACCAATTTAACTTGACACAATTGTGGGAAGCATTGGAGTCAACATGAGCCAGCATCCCAGTAGAACACTTTCGACACATTGTAGAGTCCATGCCCCGACAAATTGAGGCTGTTCTGAGGGCAAAAGGGGTGTTGCAACTCAATATAACGAAGGTCTTCATAATGTATTGTACACTACGTGTACTGTATATTCTGTATATTATCCTCCAGAGCAAGTGAATTAATTAATTTGGGGTATGGATTACACAATCTGACTGAGTAGGTTCTGCACAGCACTGTTTATTACCTACATGGCACAATAATCTTTGGGATGAGGGGACAGTTACATTGACTGGGGGAAGTAGAGCACGTGGGAAGTAGAGCAGTAAACGTGTGTAGCTAATCCTTCTCAACGGCTTAGTAGAATCATATTGTCAAGACCTAGGGGTTTCAACTGTGTTTCTCCATCAATTACTTGATGGCACACAGAGTCCTGTCTATTTAAAATGTTAGGGTTCATTTGCTCCCGGTGCGTGTCACTGCCAGTTACCCAGATTACCTCACTTATTCAAGAGTAACAAAAATCACAAGAGTAATTCCTTATCCAATAAGAAATACACAATTACAATTCCCATTTAATGAATGTTTTAAAACACCATGTTCCACAGCCCTGCCCTATTAAAGGTGTGCAGGAACACTCACCCATTTCCAGATATTCATCGAACAGTCCCTCACACAGCAGGAGCTCATAGTCGGTCTCCCAGGGTGCAGTATCCTGTGTCGGTCCTCCCTCTTTCCCCTTCTCATCTTCAGCTCTAACCTTAGGATGGATCTTGCGCTTCTGCCACCAAGACTTTAGTTTTCTATCATGAGACAAAAGGAGAGAGGTTTTACCTTAACGAGCACAGAAGCAGTACATAGGTCCTTTATGTGGGCAAGACAATTACAATAACTTACTCCCACTGGGCACAGATGTCAGTTCAACAAATGTAGTTTTGATTTACATTTGGTTGATTTGTCGTCAACTAATATGAATTCAACATTAAATCAACAAAAATTGGATTTAGGTAAAAAATTGGGTGACAAAAAATCCAATCAGTTTTCAACATTGATTCAGCGTCATCACATTGAATTTTCTTGTTGAAATTACATGGAAACAACGTTGATTGAAAACCAGTTTTTCCCAAGTGTATTGAGACTGTGATTGGATTTTAGACAAAACTGGGGGAAGGGGTAGGATTACAAGACTCACGGCATGATAAACTCCTGAATGTTGTTGATGACCTGTTTTCCCACCATGATGACCAGTAGCTCCTGGGCCAGTTCAATGAGACAGCCCCCAGCACCGCACTGCAAACAACAATACACACTTACAGGTTATGCACATGGGCGCAGGCACACACACACACACACACACACACACACACACACACACACACACACACACACACAGGCTGATAAAGACAGCAAAGGTACATCCCAGCAAGCAGTGAACATTGCTACAGGTTCCTTAGCATGGCAGCATCCCATACAAAACACAACTATGAAACTCTTGAGGCCTACTTGGATATACCAGGGCACCCTACCCTGCACTGGGCCATGATCTGAGCAGACACCTGCCTACTGTGGGTTTTATCTTTCCACTTGACATTGTGCATTGGATGTTTTTGAACAACTACCAAACTTGAACTCCACTTGGATTGACCCTTTTGGACTCTCCCACAGCCCCCTCCTGGCTTTCGACCGGCCTGTACTGGAAACTACATCCCCTCCAAGGTGCTTCTCTCCTGGCTATAATACTGGTAACATGGTCTGCGTTGCGTTGCTGATATGATGGGCCCCAGCATTTAATCGCATCGAGTAAGTCACCCCTCTCTCCTTGCTGTTTTTATGTTGGCCAGTTTTGTGCCTTGGTTGTGTTATTGTGGGTCCTAGTGCTGCCTTTTAGTCTGTGGTTGGGTTCTGGCTTGCTGCCTATAACTGTGGTGATCCTACAAACTGTGTGATTCAAACTAACTATCACACTGTGGATTGATTGGTTTTAAACTGATTCCTCGCCAACCTTTTTTATTTCCGTGGATTTTAACTGAATACTTCCCAAGTGGTGTCTACCACTTTTAGAGACTAGGGTGAACGTTTCATCCCATGTAGGAGCTGCACCTACACTGTACAAATATAAACGCAACGTGTCACGCCCTGACCTTAGTTATCTATGTTTTATGTATTATTTTGGTCAGGTCAGAGTGTGACGAGGGTGGGTATGTGTGTTTTTCCCTGTCTAGGGTTTTTGTATATCTATGGGTTTTTTGTATGTCTAGGTAATGTAGGTCTATGGTGGCCTGAATTGGTTCCCAATCAGAGGCAGCTGTTTATCGTTGTCTCTGATTGGGGATCCTATTTAGGTTGCCATTTTCGGTTTTGTGGGTAATTGTCTATGTGTAGTTGCCTGTCAGGACTCGGTTTATATAGCATCACGGTAATTTTGTTTAGTGGTCTTTCTTTATTAAAGGAAGTATGTATTCATATCACGCTGCGCCTTTGTCTCATCAATACGACGATCGTGACAACATGCAACAATTTCTATGATTTTACTGAGTTACAGTTCGTTTAAGGAATCTGTCAATTGAAATAAATTCATTAGGCCCTAATCTATGGATTTCACATGACTGGGAATACAGATATGCATCTGTTGGTGATAGATACTTTTTTTTAAAGATATGGATCAGAACCAGTTAGTATCTGGTGTGACCACCATTTGCCTCATGCAGCACGACTCATCTCCTTCACATAGAGTTGATCAGGCTGTTGATTGTGCCCTGTGGAATGTTGTCCCACTCTTCTTCAATGGCTGTGCAAAGTTGCTGGATATTGGCGGGATCTGGAACATTGGCATACACGTAAATCCAGAGCATCCCAAACGTGCTCAATTGGTGACATGTCTGGTGAGTATGCAGGCCATGGAAGAACTGGGACAATTTCAGATTCCAGGAATTGTGTACAGATCCTATACAAATGGCACGAAAATGGTATCTGTGCATTCAAACTGCCATTAATAAAATGCAATTGTCTCTTTAGCTTATGCCTGCTCATACCATGACTCCACCTGGGGCACTCTGTTCACAACAGTGACATCAGCAAACCGCTCACCCACGATGCTACCGTATGCTGTCTGCCATCTGACCAGTACAGTTGAAACCGGGATTCATCCGTGAAGAGCACACTGTATACTGGAAACACTTGGTTTATTATTTTAACTAAAACTTAACCAATCTTTGTTAAACATAAATACCAAACTTGTTTTTGCATGGATTCCGTGACACGGTTAGCTTTTAACAGCTAGGACCTGTAAGGAAGTGCTATTTCTTATGCAGGTGACCAGCCTACTGCTATTACATTGCTATAACTGAGACAACGTATTTTCACAGTAAAACATGTTAGGTCCCATACAGGATAGCTCCCACACCCACACACACAGCACACACACATTACACACACTAACTGCCGAGGACACACAGATAAGACATACACCCACACATTGGGAGGAAGAGACAGCCTTGACTTGCAGAAACCAGCGCACACACCTAATCTCCTTTCTAGCCGAACATTGTGTGACTGAGGACAGCGCACACACCTAATCTCCTTCTTAGCTGAACATTGTGACAAGGAATGGCACGACAAGACTCAGAGGGATGACGGACGGCCCAACAGGGCCAATCCAAGAAGACTACACCTCAGCCTGAACCAACCCGAAGACCCGATCTTCTAGAATCAACCTACTTTCTGTTCTGTATATGAGACATGTGCAAACTGTTAGCGGGGCTTCTTTTTTCTGCTGGTTCCTTAAGAACCGAATGAAATGGGCCCGTATACGTTGTACCAGATATCTTTACTCATAATTAAACTGTCACTTGTCATACAATAGACCACCTTGTCTGAATCGATCCTTGACCGGCTCACCCTCCTACATATCCCATTATCAACACATTCCAGAAAAGTTATATTTTAAAACATTTTTATTTCACCTTTTATTTGACCAGGTAGGCCAGTTGAGAACAAGTTCTAATTTACAACTGAGACCTGGCCAAGATAAAGCAAAGCAGTGCAAAACAACAACTACACAGAGTTACACATGGGATAAACAAACATACAGTCAATAACGCAATAGAAACATCTGTGTGCAAATGAAGTAAGGAGGTAAGGCAATAAATAGGCCAATAGTGGTGAAGTAATTACAATTTAGCAATTTACACTGGAGTGATATATGTACAGATGAGGATGTGCAAGTAGAAATACTGGTGTGCAAAAGAGCAGAAAAACAAACATGGGGATGAGGTAGGTAATTGGTTGGATGGGCTATTTACAGATGGGCCAAGTACAGCTGCAGTGATCGATAAGCTGCTCTTGAGAGCTGACGCTTAATAAAGTTAGTGAGGGAGATATCAGTCTCGAACTTCAGTGATTTTTGCAATTCGTTCCAGTCATTGGCAGCAGAGAACTGGAAGGAAAGGATGTCAAAGTAGGTGTTGGCTTTTAGGATGACAAGTGAAATATACCTGCTGGAGCGCGTGCTACGGGTGGGTGTTGCTGTGGTGACCAGTGAGCTGAGATTAGGCAGAGCTATACCTAGAAAAGACTTATAGAAAACCTGGAGCCAGTGGGATTGCGACGAACATGTAGCGAGGACCAGCCAACGAGAGCATTCAGGTCGCAGTGGTGGGTGGTATATGGGGCTTTGGTGACAAATCAGACGGCACTGTGATAGACTGCATCCAAATTGCTGAGTAGAGTGTTGGAGGCTATTTTGTAAATGACATCGCCGAAGTCAAGGATCGGTAGGATAGTCAGTTTTACTAGGGTATGTTTGGCAGCATGATTGAAGGAGGCTTTGTTGCGAAATAGGAAGCTGATTCTAGATTCAACTTTGTATTGGAGAAGATTAATGTGAGTCTGGAAGGAGAGTTTACAGTCTAGCCAGACACCTAGGTATTTATAGTTGTCCACATATTCTAAGTCAGAACCGTCCAGAGGGGTGATCCTAGTTGTGCGGGCGGGTAGCGATCGGTTGAAGAGCATGCATTTCGTTTTACTAGTATTTAAGAGCAGTTGGAGGCCATGGAAGGAGTGCTGTATGGCGTTGAAGCTCGTTTGGAGGTTTGTAACACAGAATCCAAAGAAGGGCCAGATGTATACAGAATGGTGTCGTCTGAGTAGAGGTGGAGGAAAGAATCGCCAGCAGCAAGAGCGACATCATTGATATACACAGAGAAAAGAGTCGGCCTGAGAATTAAACCCTGTGGCACCCCCATAGAGACTGCCAGAGGTCCGGACACACTGAACTCTGTCTGGGAAGTAGTTAGTGAACCAGGTGAGGCATTCATTTGAGAAACCAAGGCCGTTGAGTCTGCCGATAAGAATATGGTGATTGACAGAGTCAATTGCTGTGGGGGTTGCAGAGCTGTTGGCCGGGGTTGCGTCAGCCAGGTGGAAAGCATGGCCAGCCGTAGAGAAATGCTTATTGAAATTCTCGATTATCGTGGATGTATCAGTAGTGACAGTGTTTCCTAGTCTCAGTGCAGTGAACAGCTGGGAGGAGGTACTCTTATTCTCCATGAACTTTAGTGTTCCAAAACTTTTTAGAATTAGTGCTGCAGGATGCAAATTTCTGCTAGGAAAGCAAAGACTAGCTTTTTCAAACTGTGTATATTGGTTCCTGACTTCCCTGAGAAGTTGTATATCACGGGGACTGTTCGATGCTAGTGCAGTACGCCACAGTGTGTTTTTGTGCTGGTCAAGGGCAAACAAGTCTGGAGTGAACCACGGGCTATATCTGTTCTTAGTTCTACATTTTTTAAATGGGCAGGCTTATTTAAGATGGTGAGGAATGCACTTTTAAAGAAGAACCAGGCATCCTCTACAGACGGGATGAGGTCAATATCCTTCCAGGATACCCGGGCCAGGTCGATTAGAAAGGCCTTCTGTAATTGGGGATGGAAATTTCAGAATTTTTGGTGGCCTTTGTAAGCCAGGATTCAGACACGGCTAGGATATCAGGTTTGGCAGAGTGTGCTAAAGCAGTGAATAAAGCAAACTTGGGGAAGAGGCTTCTGATGTTAACATGCATGAACCCACGGCTTTTACGGTTGCAGAAGTCAACAAATGAGAGCGCCTGAGGACACACAGAGCCTGGCTTAACCTCTACATCACCAGAGGAACAGAGGGTACGGCTAAACGCTATAAGAACTGGTCGTCTAGTGCTTTAGGAACAGAGAATAAAAGGAGCAGGTTTATGGGTGTGGCAGGATAGATTCAAGGCATAGTGTTCAGACAAGGGTATGGTAGGGTGTGTGTACAGTGGTGTTAAACCTAGACATTGAGTGACAATGAGAGAGGTTGCATCTCTGGAGGTGCCTGTTTAGCTAGGTGCGGTCTCCGCATGTGTGGGGGGTTGGGACAAGGAGGCTTTCTGAGTAATGTTGAACAGGACTAGGGATTCCGCAGTAAAATAAAACAATGAGAGCTGCCCTTAACAGTATACAAGGCATATTGACATTAGAGAGAGCATAAAGCAATCACAGGTGTTGATTTGGAGAGCTAAAACAACAACGGGTGAGATAACAACGGGTAAATAGCTAAGACAACAACAACGGGTAAATGGTGATGAATGGGCGGAGAGGGTCAGTTAGCTACACACAGGGCCTGAGTTCGAGGCTGGGGCCGACAGCTAAACAAAATGAAGTACCGTGTTAATGAACAGTCAAGCAGGCGTCGGCTGTGTAGCTGAGTGATCATAGGGTCCAATGAGCAGCAATAGATGAAACAGGGAGCCGTTCGGTAGTCAATTACTACGCTAGGCGAGCGGGAGACACAGCGTTCAGGAAGCTAGCAGACCGGTGATAGCAGATGGATCTTCACCACATCCACGATGCAGAGGCCGGTTCAGAGCACATCGGCTGAATTGCGTCAGCAGATCAGCAGACCAGTCGTGATGGATCGGCGGAGCTCTGTGTCGACAAATGGTCCAGGCCAATTGGCTACAGAGGCATTGTAGTTGGTGTACTTCGTTTGCTAGCGAGGCTAACTGGTGCTTGGACAAGGGCGTTAGCCGCAATAGCCACTCGGTAGCAGCTAGCTAGCTGCGAACATCCGGTGTAATGGTCTAGAGCTTGCGGCAGGAATCCGGTGATGTAGTGGGGGGAAAAGGCAGTCCGATATTCTCAGGGTTGATGTCGCGTTGTGCAGACTGGCAGGTGTTATCCGGGTTAAAGTGGCTGGTGTCCGAGCTAAAGCTAAAGACCGCTATTATTGGCTAACAATGACTAAATAGCTAGTAGCTAATTAGTTGGCTAGCTTCTGATGGAGGTTCCAGTTACAAGGTCTAAAAAAATAGCAGATCCGTACCACATTGGGTGAGGCAGGTTGCAGGAAGGTATATTTAATTTGAAAATGGAAAAAAGAGATTGAAATATAATGAAATGTATATAAAAAAATGAAAGACTGAATATATTTACATGGGACAAAAACAAACATCTTACTGCTGCACCATCTTGGATATACACACAATTGCTCAAAGTAGCCCACGTTAACATATGTAGTTAAGAAACAAGGTTCATTAAATTAATAATAACAGATGACATTCATATTCTGACAATATCTGAAACTCACTTAGAGAATACCTTTGATACAGTGGTAGCAATACAAGGTTATAACATCTACAGAAAAGACAGAAATGCCATTGGTGGAGGTGTTGCTATTTATATAAAAAAACACATTCCTGTAAAGATTAGAGAGGATGGCATGTTAAATACTGTTGAAGTAATATTGCTACAGGTTCATCTGCCTCACCTAAAGCCCATTATTGTGGGAAGCTGCTATAGATCAAGTGCTAACAGTCAGTATCTGGATAACACGTTTGAAATACTTGATAATGTATGTGATATCAACAGAGAGGTATATTTTCTGGGTGATTTAGATATTAACTGGCTTTCATCAAGCTGCCCACTCAAGAAAAAGCTTCAAACTGTAACCAGTGCCCGCAATCTGATACAACAGTAACTAAGATGGGGAGAAGTATGTCCATAATAAAGCGCTGCTCTACCTTCCTAACAGCACTATCAACAAGGCAGGTCCTACAGGCTCTAGTTTTGTCACACCTGGACTACTGTTCATTCATGTGGTCAGGTGCCACAAAGAGGGACTTTGGAAAATTGCAATTGGCTCAGAACAGGGCAGCACGGCTGGCCCTTGGATGAACCCAGAGAGCAAACAATAATATGCATGTCAATCTCTCCTGGCTCAAAGTAGAAGAGAGATTGACTTCATCACTACTTGTATTTGTGAGAGGTATTGACATGTTGAAAGCACCAAGCTGTCTGTTTAAACGACTAGCACACAGCTCAGACACGCATGCATACCCCACAAGACATAACACCAGAGGTCTCTTCAAAGTCCAGAACAGACTATGGGAGATGCACAGTACTACATAGTGCCATGACTACATCAGGTAACTTATGCAAGCAGTAGAATCAGATTTTAAAAACAGATAAAAATCCACCTTATGGAACAGCAGGGAAGCAACACAAACATAGGCACAGACACATGCATACACACACTTGATAACATATGCACTATACACACACACATACACATTCATTTTGTGTTGTAGATATGTGGTAGCAGTGTATGGGCCTGAAGGCACACACTTAGTGTGTTGTGAATTCTGTAATGAATGTATTGTAATGTTTTAAAAATGGTATACCTGCCTTAATTTTGCTGGACCCCAGGAAGAGTAGTAACCTTGGCAGCAGCTAATGGGGATCCATAATAAATACTTCTCCAGCATGCAGGGGCCATCGAAGATGAGCATTTGCCCAGTGAAGACGGTTACGACGCCGAACTGCAGTCAGGTCAAGACCCTGGTGAGGACGACGAGCATGCAGATGAGTTTCCTTGAGACCGTTTCTGACAGTTTGTCCAGAAATTCTTCGGTTGTGCAAACCCACAGTTTCATCAGCTGTCCAGGTGGCTGGTCTCAGACAATCCTGCAGGTGAAGAAGCCGGATGTGGAGGTCCTGGGCTGGCGTATTTACACAGGGTTTGCAATTGTGATGCTGGTTGGACGTACTGCCAAATTCTCTAAAATGACGTTAGTGGTGGCTTCTCTTAAAGAAATTAACATTACATTCTCTGCCAACAGCTCTGTTGGCCATTCCTGCAGAATTGCATGCTCCCTTAAAACTTGAGATATCTGTGGCATTGTGTTGTGTTGTGAATTTAGAGTGGCCTTTTATTTTCCCCAGCAGAAGTTGCACCTGTGTAATGATCATGGTGTTGAATCAGCTTCTTTATATGCAACACCTGTCAGATGGAAGATTATCTTGGCAAATAATAAATGCCCACTAGCAAGGATGTAAACAAATTTGTGCACACAATTTGAGAGAAATAAGCTTTTGTGCAGACATGATGTGCTTATAACAAAAATTCTTGGGGTCTTTTCTTTCAGCTTATGAAACATGGGAGAGACGTTTAAATGTTGAGTTTATATTTTTTGGTCAGTATATTTTACACAGTTATTGAGGAATATATGTCTGAGCTGGATGTCCAGAGTAAGCAAATGGAGACGCTGCAGCGTATCCCGGATAGGTCCTCCTCTAAGACCTTTTCCTTTTCTACTCCACAGCCTGGATGTCGTGCCATTGCCTCTTCACCGTTTTGCCACTCTCTGACTGACAGGCCAGGGCTGCCCTGCAGTGACCTCACTTTAGTGAAGTCACCTCCCCCCTCCCATCTCACCCGCTCTTCCCATCCTATTCCGACCTCCCATCCTGGCACCCACTCCCCACCCCCCTTGGAGAATAAAAGAGCAAGGCCGCTTTAGGAGGAGCTGGCGATCCAGCTGTTCCACGATAGCAACCAAAGCCCTTGTAAGTCCGTTTATAACATTCCATAATTGGTTACTCTGAGAGTTCCTCTTATTGACATTGGTTGTGGCCCTATGGCCTTATGGTGCTAACCTTGGAAAAGTAATTCAAATTTCTTCTCCTTCCTCTATTACTAATAGAGATAGACCAAGTGGTGCAGTTCTATGCAATCTTATAGCCATACCAACTACTATATATCAATATCAACTGCCTATTGAGCATAGCTTGTTTGAGTTGGAGCTTCCATGTGACTTTAAAAATCCTCAAGGTCTTGGGTTGATGCATTTGAACATTAGGAGCTTACTTCCTAAACTGGATTACTTAAAGATCTGGGCTATGCAGACAAATCCGGACATTCTGGTATTGACTGAAACTTGGATCTCAGGGAACATTCTTATCATGTGTTCAGAGCTGACAAGCAGGGTAGAGGTGGTGGAGAGGCCATTTTCACCTTATCTGTTTCTTTTCTCAAATCCATTTCACTTGCCCTAAAATCTGAGCTACTATCTTTAAGCCTTTGTCTGGGAAAAATGTCTCCATAACTGTTATAGGGGTCTACCATCCTCCCTCGGCTAACCTTTGTCTACCATCCTCCCTCGGCTAACCTTTGTCTACCATCCTCCCTCTGCTAACATTTGTCTACCAACCTCCCTCGGCTAACATTTGTCTACCATCCTCCCTCAGCTAACCTTTGTCTACCATCCTCCCTCGGCTAACCTTTGTCTACCATCCTCCCTCGGCTAACCTTTGTCTACCATCCTCCCTCTGCTAACATTTGTCTACCAACCTCCCTCGGCTAACATTTGTCTACCATCCTCCCTCAGCTAACCTTTGTCTACCATCCTCCCTCGGCTGACCTCTATCTACCATCCTCCCTCGGCTAACATTTGTCTACCATCCTCCCTCGGCTAACCTTTGTCTACCATCCTCCCTCGGCTAACATTTGTCTACCATCCTCCCTCGGCTAACCTTTGTCTACCATCCTCCCTCGGCTAACCTTTGTCTACCATCCTCCCTCGGCTAACCTTTGTCTACCATCCTCCCTCGGCTAACCTTTGTCTACCATCCTCCCTCGGCTAACCTTTGTCTACCATCCTCCCTCGGCTAACCTTTGTCTACAATCCTCCCTCGGCTGACCTTTTTCTACTATCCTCCTTTGGCTAACCTTTGTCTACCATCCTCCCTCTGCTAACCTTTGTCTACCATCCTCCCTCGGCTAACCTTTGTCTACCATCCTCCCTCGGCTAACCTTTGTCTACCATCCACCCTCGGCTAACCTTTGTCTACCATCATCCCTCTGCTAACCTTTGTCTACCAATCTCCCACGGCTAACCTTTGTCTACCATCCTCCCTCGGCTAACCTTTGAGCATTCGAGGAGTTAACTACACTATATATACAAAAGGATGTGGACACCCCTTCAAATTACTGGATTCGGCTATTTCAGCCACAACCGTTGCTGACAGGTGTATAAAATCACACAGACAATGCAATCTCCATAGACAAACATTGGCAGTAGTGGCACCACCATAGGATGCCACCTTTCCAACTACTCAGTTTGTCAAATTTCAGCCCAGCTAGAGCTGCCCCGGTCAACTGTAAGTGCTGTTATGAAGGAAGTGGAGACATCTAGGAGTAACAACAGCTCAGCCGCAATGTGGTAGGCCACGCAAGCTCACAGAACGGGACTGCCAAGTGCTGAAGCGCGTAGTGCGTAAAAATGGTTTGTCCTCGGTTGCAACACTCACTACCGAGTTCCAAACTTCCTCTGGAAGCAACGCCAGCACAAGTACTGTTTGTCAGGAGCTTCATGAAATGAGTTTCCATGGCCGAGCAGCCACACACAAGCCTAAGAACACAATGCGCAATGCCAAGCGTTGCTGGAGTGGCGTAAAGCTCGCCGCCATTGGACTCAGGAGCAGTGGAAACGCGTTCTCTGGAGTGATGAATCACGCTTCACCAATGTAAAGTTTGGTGAGGAGGAATAATGGTCTGGGGATGTTATTCATGGTTTGGACTAGGCCCCTTAGTTCCAGTGAAGGGAAATCTTAACGCTGCAACATTCAATGACATTCTGGATGATTTTGTGCTTCCAACTTTGTGGCAACCGTTTGGGGAAGGCCCTTTCCTGTTTTAACATGACAATGCCCCCGTGCACAAAGTGAGGTCCATACAGAAATGGTTTGTCGAGATCGGGTGGAAGAACTTGACTGGCCAACACAGGGCCCTGACCTCAACTCCATCGAACAACTTTGGAACGCCGACTGCAAGCCAGGCCTAATCGCCCAACATCAGTGCCTGACCTCACTAATGCTTTTGGAAGCAAGTCCCTGCAACCGTGTTCCAACATCTTGTGGAAAGCCTTCCCAGAAGAGTGGGCAGCAAAGGGGGGACTAACTCCATATGGTTTTAGAATGAGATGTTGACGACCAAGTGTCCCCATACTTTTGGTCATGTTTGTATCTATGTACTTAATTTACTAAATCAGAAGTGTTTATGCTGGGTGACCTAAATTATGATTGAAAGTGCTTCGGACAATCTAATAAACATGTGTAATGATCAAAACCTAACCCAGCTGGTGACTAAGCCTACACGCCCCAACCCTAGAGATCCTTCAAAGTCCTCTTTGCTTCATCTTATTTTAATGAATACACCAGATAAATATGTTTCTACTGGTGTTTTCTCCCAAGACATTAGTGATCATTGTCATCACAAAGAGGAACTTTAAAAACTTCAGTGAACAGGCTTTTTTACATGATCTTTATTTTAGGGACCTTGATTATATTTCAACTATCCCTGAAACTGATTTAGCTTTGAGTCTCTTTGCAGATGTATTCAACACTATTGTGGATAATCATGCTCCTTTCAAAAAATGGAAGGGTTAAAGGTAGATCGAATTCCTGGTACACTCCGGAATTATCAGAAGTCATTTATAAAAGAGATGATGCTTGGGTCAAGGCCAGGAACACAGGCTTATGCCCGGACTGGCAAGCTTTTAAGCAACCGAAAACAAATCAGAAAGGCTAAATCTGATTTATGTATCGCTCTTTCAGATTGTAATGGGAAACCAGCTAAATTCTGGAACACTGGAAAATCGCTGAAGGGTTCAACTTCCTCTATACCACAACAAATTAATTCAGACACTAGCCTCATTACAGAAATAAATGCCATCATTGATGCATTTTGATCACCATTTTATCTCTTTGTAAGAACTTCTAAGTGTATTCACAATGATATTGGGCTGGGACTCCTGGATGCTTTGCGAGCAATAAGAAATCCACAGGGGCTGACAAATTGGGTCCTGGTCTGCTTTAGTGTGCAGCGCCCATCATTTTTTAGCTCAATACCCCAAATGTTTTATTTAACATTTTCAGGACATTTTCAAAAAAGTATGGAAATCAGCTCTTGTGCTGCCCCTCCAGAAAGCCTTGATAGTAGTGATCTAATCGTATCATCCCATTTGAAGTCTTCCTTGTCTAGCTAAGATTCTCGAATCCTTGGTAAATGTACATTTTTCTTTTTGTTATCTGAGAAATGTATTTTGAATCTAAATCAATCAGGGTTTAGGCCTGGGCATAGCACAATTACAATAACCACTTTAGTTGTTAGTGATCTTGTCAATGCTTAAGACACTAAAATGAAATGTGCTGCTTTGTTTGTGGACCTGTCAAAAGCTCTTGATACTGTTGATCATGCTATTTTATTGAACATGTTGTCCTGCGTTCTGACGCCTGTTCTTGGTTTCATGATTATCTTTGTGTCATGTATTGTCATGTTGTGTCTTGTTTCTGTCCTTTCCCTTCACCCTGTCTCCCTCTGCTGGTCGTTATTAGGTTACCTTTTCTCCCCCTCTTTCCCCCAGCTGTTCCTTGTCTCCTCCTAACTACCTCGTCACCCCTTTTCCCACCTGTTCCCTTTTTCCCTCTGATTAGTCCTCTATATCTCTCTCTGTTTTTGTTTCTGTCTTTGTCGGATTCTTGTTTGTGTTATTCATGCCTGAACCAGACTATCGTCATGTTTGCTGCAACCTTGTCCTGTCCTGTCGGAATCTGCCGGTCCATCTGAGCCTACGTATGTTTTGTTATTAAAGAAGCTCTGTTTACGTTAATTTGCTTTTGGGTCCTCATTCACGCACCGTAACACTTTGTGACAGAACTCAGAAAATCGTGATGTATGGGGTTAAGTCTGAATTTCTTGAAGTGCATAAAGGTGTACCACAGGGGTCGATTTTGGGGCCTGTCCTCTTCACTATTTACAGTGCCTTCGGAAAGTATTCAGACCCCTTAACTTTTTCCACATGTTGATACGTTACAGCCGTATTCTAAAATTGATTAAATCGTTTGTTTTTTTCTCAACAATCTAAACACAATACCCCATAATGACAAAGCAAAAACAGGTTCGTATAAATTTTTGCAAATGTATAAAAAAAATGTACATGAGTACTCAAGACCTTTTATTCAGTACTTTGTTGAAGCACATTTGGCAGCGATTACAGCTGTGAGTCTTCTTGGGTATGACACTACAAGCTTGGCACACCTGTATTTGGGGAGTTTCTCCCATTCTTCTCTGCAGATCGTCTCAAGCTCTGTCAGGTTGGATGGGGAGCGTCACTGCACAGCTATTCTCAGGTCGCTGCAGAAATGTTCGATCAGTTTCAAGTCCAAGCTCTGGCTGGGCCACTCAAGGACATTCAGAGACTCCCGAAATCACTCCTGCGATGTCTTGGCTGTGTGCTTAGGGTCGTTGTCCTGTTGGAAGGTGAACCATTGCCCCAGTCTGAGGTCCTGAGCGTCCTGAGGTTTTCATCAAGGATCTCTCTGTACTTTGCTCCATTCATCTTCCCTCAATCCTGACTAGTTTCCCAGTCCCTGTCACTTAAAAATATCCCCACAGCATGATCCTGCCACCACCATGCTTCACCCTTAGGGATGGTGCCAGGTTTCCTCCAGACGTCACGCTTGACATTCAAGCCTAATAGTTCAATCTTGATTTCATCAGACCTGAACATCTTGTTTCTCATGGTCAGAGTCCTTTAGGTGCCTTTTGGCAAACGCATGTGCCTTTTACTGAGGACTGGCTTCAGTCTGGCCACTCTACCATCAAGGCCTGATTGGTGGAGTGCTGCAGAGATGGTTGTCTTTCTGGAAGGTTCTTCCATCTCCAAAGAGGAACTCTTGAGCTCTGTCAGAGTGACCATTGAGTTCTTGGTCACCTCCCTGACCAAGGCCAGCTCTAGGAAGAGTCTTGGTGGTACCAAACTTCTTCCATTTTTAAGGATGATGGAGGCCAATGCTGCAGAAATTTTTGTTGGTACCCTTCCCCAGATCTGTGCCGCAACACAATCCTGTCTCAGAGATCTTATGGACAATTCCATCGACCTGATGGCTTGGGTTTTGCTCAGACATGCACTGTCAACTATGGGACCTTATATAGACAGGTGTGTCCCTTTCCAAATCATGTCCAATCAATTGAATTTACCACAGGTGGATTCCAATCAAGTTGTAGAAACATCTCAAGGATGGTCAATTGAAACAGGATGCATCTGAACTCAATTTCAAATCTCATAGCAAAGGATCTGAATACTTATGTAAATAAGGTATTTCTATTTTTTATATTTTATAAATAAGCAAAAATGTCTAAACCTGTTTTCGCTTCTTCATTATAGGGTATAGTGTTTAGATTGAATAGGATAAAAAATATATACATTTTAGAAAAAGGCTGTAACGTAACAAAATGTGGAAAAAGGGAAGGGGTCTGAGTACTTTCCGAATGCACTGTATAGTGTTTAATGTGTATTTTATATTGTATTATACAGGTCGCATTTGGAAAAGAGACCTCTATGTCTCAATATGATTTCCCTGTCAAAATAAAGGTTAAATAAAAAATGTATGTTTTTGAAATTGCCACAACAAACATTATTTGATCAACATTAGTAGAAGGACATACTATAATGGTTATAGGATCATTTGGAGAAAAAAAATCTAAATGTTATTTTATGACACTTCTAGAATGTGTTAACCAAACCTTAATGGAGAAAACATTATAGATATGTCATGGGAACATCCCTGGGAATCTCTGACAAACGTTCAGGTAATGTTGTGACTAACGTTCTGGGACTCCAAGGCTAACTAGAAATTGTTTGCTGGGAAGTTAAGTACGTTTTAGAATGTAAGAACAACACTCACATCCTCATTCCGTATTCCCAAGAGCGTGTAGTAGTTGCCAGGGTAACCAACAAACCTGCAAAACATAGGAGTTTGCTGAGGATGAGACATATTTTCATTGTACTGTGAGGGTCTATAAATACAGGACCTTTCAATACATAAGTCTCATTTGTGCCTTGACGTTGTTTGATCTACTCACCGGCCTTTGAAAAAGGAAATGTAGACCGGGGAGGAGTAGAAGTTGACAAACTGGAAGATGAAGACCTTGAGAATAAACATGTCCTCATATTTGGTCTGTGTGCGGTGCATCTCTGTTGATATGACCAAGCAAAATATATGAGCAAACATTGGTAATTAAAACACATATTTATCTTCCATCTGAGCAACGATTGACAAGAGCCGGACTTGCTGACTCACCCCAACGCGTTAAGACCTGGGCAAGGTAGATGTAGACCCGGGAGAGCATGAGGATCACCAGAAGGTTCAGCACGGACCCTGTGAGGCTGGCTATCCGACCAGCCTGCCGAGATAGGTATTCTAAAATGGGTTAAATTGTTTTTTCCCCTAACCAATCTACACACAATACACACAGTACACAAAATAATGACGAAGCAAAAAAAAGTTTTAAATCTGACATTTACATATGTATTCAGACCCCTTTACTCAGTACTTTGTACCTTTGGCAGCGATTACAGCCTCGAGTTTTCTTGTGTATGACACAACAACCTTGGCACAACTATATTTGGGGAGTTTCTCCCTTTCTTCTCTGCAGATCCTCTCAAGCTCTGTCAGGATGGGGAGCGTCGCTGCACAGCTATTTTCAGGTCACTCGAGATGTTCGATCGGGTTCAGGTCTGGGCTCTGGCTGGGCCACTCAAGGACATTCAAAGTCCCAAAGCCACTCCTGCGTTGTCCTGGCTGTGTGCTTAGGGTCATTATCTTGTTGGAAGGGGATGCTCCTTCGCCCCAGTCTGAGGTCTTGAGCGCTCTGAAGCAGGTTTTCATCAAGTATCTCTTTTCATTAAGAATCTCTCTGTACTTTTCTCCGTTCATCTTTCCCTCAATTCTGACTAGACTCCCAGTCTCTGCCGCTGAAAAACATCACCACAGCATGCTGCTGCCACCACCACAATGCTCCACCGTAGGGATGGTGCCACCGTAGGGATGGTGCCAGACGTCACGTCTGGCATTCAGGACAAATAGTTCAATCTTGGTTTCATAAGACCAGAGAATATTGTTTCTCATGGTTTGAGAGTCTTCGGGTGCCTTTTGGCAAACTCCAAGCAGGCCTCCATGTGCCTTTTACTGAGGAGTGGCTTCCGTCTCGTCACTTTACCATTAAGGCCCCAAATGGGCCCCGAGTGCTGCAGAGATGGTTGTCCTTCTGGAAGGTTCTTCAAATCAAATCAAATCAAAGTGTATTTGTCACGTGCGCCGAATACAACAGGTACCTTACAGTGAAATACTTACTTACAGGCTCTAACCAATAGTGCGAAAAAGGTGTGTTGTGTGTGTGTGTGTGTGTGTGTGTGTGTGTGTGTGTGTGTGTGTGTGTGTGTGTGTGTGTGTGTGTGTGTGTGTGTGTGTGTGTGTGTGTGTGTGTGTGTGTGTGTGTGTGTGTGTGTGTGTGTGTAAGTAAAGAAATAAAACAACAGTAAAAATACATTTGAATATAAGAGTAGCAAGGCTATATACAGACACCAGTTAGTCAGGCTTATTCAGGTAGCATGTGCATGTATGTATAGTTAAAGTGACTATGCATATATGATGAACAGAGAGTAGCAGTAGCGTAAAAAGAGTGGGTGGCGGGTGGCGGGACACAATGCAGATAGCCCGGTTAGACAATGTTTGGGAGCAGTGGTTGGTCGGGTCAATTGAGGTAGTATGTACATGAATGTATAGTTAAAGTGTTTATGCATATAAGATAAACAGAGAGTAGCAGCAGCGTAAAAGAGGGGTGGGGGGGTGGCGGCACACAATGCAAATAGTCCGGGTAACCATTTGGTTCCCTGTTCAGGAGTCAGGATGGCTTGGGGGTAAAAACTGTTGAAAAGCCTTTTTGTCCTAGACTTGGCACTCCGGTACCACTTGCCATGCGGTGGTAGAGAGAACAGTCTATGACTGGGGTGACTGGGGTCTTTGACAATTTTTAGGGCCTTCCTCTGACACCGCCTTGTGTGGAGGTCCCCACAGAGGAACTCTAGCGCTCTGTCAGAGTGACCATCAAGTTCTTGGTCACCTCCCTGACCAAGGCTCAGCTCCCCCAATTGCTCAGTTTGGCCGTGATCAATGGAAACAGGCTGCACCTGAGCTCAATTGTGAGTCTCATAGCAAAGGGTCTGAATACTTATGCAAATAAGGTATGTTTTAATTTTTGTATAAGTTAGCAAACATTTCAAAAAAATCTGTCATTATGAGGCTGTAATCGCTGCCAAAGGTGCTTCAACAAAGTACTGAGTAAAGGGTCTTAATACTTAGGTGAATGTGATATTTCAGTTGTTTTTTTTAATACATTTTCCAACATTTCTAAAAACCTGTGTTTTTCTTTGTCATTATGGGGTATTGTGTGTATTGTGTACACAATATTGTGTGTATTATGTGTATTGATGAGGGGAAAACAACATTTAATCAATTTTAGAATAAGGCTGTAACGTAACTAAATGTGGAAAAAGTCCATTCAAAAGTCTGAATATCATTCAAAAGTTTGGTGTCACTTAGAAATGTCTTTGTTTTTGAAAGAAGAGCAAATTTGGTTGTCCATTAAAATAACATCAAATTGATCAGAAATACAGTGTGGACATTTGTTAATGGTGTAAATGATACACATATATATACATACATATATAATGACTATATATACAGTTGAAGTCATAGACCTAGGTTGGTTTCAACCTCTCCACAAATGTCTTGTTAACAAACTATAGTTTTGGCAAGTCAGTTAGGAAATTTACTTTGTGCAAGACACAAGTAGTTTTTCCAACAACTGTTGACAGACAGATTATTTAATTTATAATTCATTGTATCATAATTCCAGTGGGTCAGAAGTTTACATACACTAAATTGACTGTGCCTTTAAACAGCTTGGAAAATTCCAGAAATATGATGTCATGGCTTTAAAAGCTTGTTGAACATACATATATAGTTGAAGTCGGAAGTTTACATACACCTTAGCCAAATACTTTTAAACTCAGTTTTTCACAATTCCTGACATTTAATCCTTGTAAAAATTCCCTGTCTTAGGTCAGTTAGGATCACCACTTTATTTTAAGAATGTGAAATGTCAGAATAATAGTAGCGAGAATAATTTATTTCAGCTTTTATTTCTTTCATCATGTGAATGTTCCCAGTGGGTCAGAAGTTTACATAGTACCAAAGTACTACAAAGTACTGTTTAATTAAAGGCACAGTCAACTTAGTATATGTAAACTTCTGACCCACTGGAATTGTGATACAGTGATTATAAGTTAAATAATCTGTCTGTAAACAAGTTTTGGAAAAATTACTTGTCATGCACTAGGTAGGCGTTTTTCAGATGGGACATTAAAAAAAGATCCCATGGCACTTATCGTAAGAGTAATTAACCCAGTGTCCTGGCTAAAATCCCAATCTTGCTCTCATACCGTCAAGGTTACCTAATCATCCACAGCTTACAATTGGCTCATTCATCCCCCTCTTCTCCCCTGTAACTATTCCCCAGGTCATTGCTGTAAATGAGAATGTATTCTCAGTCAACTTACCTGGTAAAATAAGGGTACATTTTTTTTTTTTTTAATCAAACTGGGTGAGTTTACATCTTCAATCGCATGTTATAGCGTCACCATGTGGCCAATTGACATGGCATTGCTTGAGAGGGTACGGCCCATGGGACTTTACCATCACGCCAAGTTGCACCCCTCCTAGGCCTTACCATTTCACAAGAATTTGCATGTTATATTTCCTTGACTGAAGATGTGTAATCATAATGAATGGCAACAAATACAATAGGGTATAATCTGGAGTCAATTGCTTCGCCCCCGCGGACATCTAATTAACATAATAAACAAATCCCCATTCCGATCGGTCTGTTTCAGCTAGAGACATGAGTTTTTGCATGGGCTGTATCTCAGTCCACCGCGTCCGCCAATGTCGGCCGTCCACATCTGCTGTGGAAGGTGGCAGAGCTACAGTGCTGTTTGTCAGAGTAGAAGAAAATAGCTTTTTTTTTTCTCACCAAAATGTCTTCAGCGTCTGAAATGGTTTGGGCTACAAACTAATATGTTTTACTCAACGACCCCCACAAGTGTCACGGGACTCGTCTGATGGTTTCCCGGTACCGTGTGAATGGTCAAAGGTCAAAGGTATACGAATAATTCCATGGTGATTTAGAATTTTTTTTTTTGCTTCACTTCAAAGCATACTTAGTTTTGGTTTATTTTTGGACTATGTATGAATCTGTTATTCAGTGTGTTTGTATGGGCTAACAGCAGTAAGGCCAAATTCATCAAATATTTTTTTTCTCCAGTATGTTGTCTGAGAGAGCCAATAGTCTTTAGAACTTGTATGAATCATTGTCCTGTTAATGGTAGAAAAACAGTTTCTAATTACACTAGAATGATGCAACCGTAGTGGGTTTTAGGTCTAAAAATGGACTCACAGAGAAGATCAAGAAGGCATTGTGAGATTTGTAAATGATGATGCTCAGAATCACCCGGTAAACGATGATCGCCACCACAAACATCAGCACTACAGATACCTGTGAGAGACAAAAATGCATCAAAGCTAAAGTTAGTTTTTCGGGGATTCTTGATTAATGTCATTCATTAGTCATTAATTCATGTCATCATAAGTTGACTTCCTATCTCACATGTCATCAGGGATGGGCAACTCCAATCCTGGAGGGCCAGTGTGTGCTGACTTTTGTTTTAGCCCAAAACACCTTATTATACTAATCAAGTGCTTGCTAATTAGTTGCTAGTCACGTGTGCTAGTGCTGGGCTAGAACAGAAATGTGCACCCTTGTGCGACCCCCAAGGCCAGGATTAAAGAACATTGTCCTGCAGCACCTTACCATGATTATGATGACCATGCCGCCGGTCAGGGTGCGGTTGAAGCGGCGTCGCTTTGGGAAGTAAGGCTCCTCTGCACCAGTCACAGGGTTCCGCAGGGTCATGGGCGCTGTGGCAGTGAACTCTGGCCTTGGGCGCTCCTGGGTCACAAAGGGTTCAACGGGAACAACATCCCAAATCTGTCATTCCTTTTTGGTTCTTAAAGCTCCATGACAGAAAATCTGAAATTGTGCATCTTAGAAATAGTTTCACATACAAACTTTACATGCCTGAACTTAGGATCGATTGGGCTTTCCAAAAATAATATAACCACTGTGATCATACTGTACTGTACCTCAGTTTCCTGAAACTCTGAACAGTCCCATCGGTGGGCCAGCACTGCACTGGTGCGCTTCCAGTATTCCAGGAAAGTGACAGCCCATAGAGCCATGAAAATACTGAAGAATACCGTGCCCCCATTGTCAAATAACAGCCCTGCCTGTGAAGAGAGGATGGCCATACAGTATGTAGTAAAACAGCATGGGCAGTGCACAAAGTATTCAAACCTCTTGACTTGCTCCACATTTTGTTTTTACAAAGTTCGATTCAATTCTCTCTTTAAAAAAAAACGTTTAACCCCTTTTTCATGATATTCAATTGTTTTTAGTAGTTACTATCTTGTCTCATCGCTACAACTCCTGTACGGGCTCAGGAGAGACGAGGGTCGGAAGCCATGCGTCCTCTGAGACACAACCCAACCAAGCCGTACTGCTTCTTCACACAGCACGCATCCAACCCGGAAGCCAGCTGCACCAATGTGTCGGAGGAAATACTGTGCACCTTGCGACCTGGTCAGTGCGCGCTGCGCCCGGCCCGCCACAGAATTCGCTAGTGCCCGATGAGACAAGGATATCCCTACCGGCCAAGCCCTCCCCAACCCGAACGACACTAGGCCAATTGTGCGTTGCCCCATGGGCCTCACGGTCACGGCCGGCTGCGACAGAGCCTGGGCTCGAGCCCAGAGTCTCTGGTGGCACAGCTATCACTGCAGTGCCTTAGACCCAGGAGGCCCACTTAATTATCATTTTTGTCAGCGATCTACACAAAATAAAGTGGAAGAACAATTCTAACATTTATGAAAAATAAAACAGTAATATATCTTGATTCGATAAGTATTGAACCCCCTGAGTCAATACATGTTAGAATCACATTTGGCAGTGATTACAGCTGTGAGTCTTTCTGGGTAAGTCTCTAAGAGCTTTGCACCCCTGTAGGCGCCAGTTTTACTTCAGTGCCTTATTGCAAACAGGATGCATGTTTTGGAATATTTTTTATTTTGTACAGGCTTCCTTCTTTTCACTCTGTCATTTTAGGTTAGTATTGTGTAGTTACTACAATGTTGTTGTTCCATCCTCAGTTTTCTCCTATCACAGCCATTAAACTCTGTAACTGTTTTAAAGTCACCATTGGCCTCATGGGGAAATCCCTGAGCGGTTTCATTCCTCTCTAGAAACTGAGTTAGGAATGACACCTGTATCTTTGTAGTAACTGATACATCATTCATCATAATTCATCATTTCACCATGAACAAATGGATATTCAATGTCAATATACCAATAGGTGCCCTTCTTTGCAAGGCATTGGAAAACCTCCCTGGTCTTTGTGGTTGAATCTGTGTTTGAAATGCACTGCTCGACCGAGGGACCTTACTGAGGATTGTATGTGTGGGGTAGTCTTTCAAAAATCATGTTAACACTATTATTGCATACCGAATGAGCCAATGCAACTGCAATTATATAACATGTTAAGCAAATGTTTACTCTTGAACTTATTTAGGCTGGCCATAAAAAAAGGGGTTGAATACTTATTGACTCAAGATAAGTATTCAAGACATTTCAGCTTTTAATTTGTTATTAATTTCTAAAAACATAATTTCACTTTGGCATTATGGGGTATTGTGTGTAAGCCAGTGACAAAAATATCTCAATTTAATCCATTTTAAATTCAGGCTGTAACACAACAATATGTAGAAAAACTCAAGGGGTGTGAATATTTTCTGAGGACACTGTACACTAGAACACATACAGTAAGTACAATTAATCATGCCATCACACATGCATGTGAACACACACACACACACACACACACACACACACACACACACACACACACACACACACACACACACACACACACACACCTTGAAGGTGGTACAGATGCTGGATAGGTTCCAGTAGGAGCAGATTTTGCACAGAGGACACATGACAAACTCATCCTTGCTCTCACAGATCTCCCGCCTATGGGACAGAGGATAGACATTCAGAGAATGACCTTTGGTGATACAGTTGGCAACAGTGAAACCCTGTTTGAACCCACACCTGAGCAGAGTTCAACTATTAGTTCTTACACGTGTTTAGGTGTGGAAACAAACACAGAATGTTCACAACCCCGGTGGAACCCTCAACACGGATTATGATGGGTGAGGCTTAAGAAGAGGAGTGACATGCTTGGTTGAAGTTGTCCTCTGTCATACTCACGCTGGCGCATCAGTGACCATCAGCCAGATCCCAAACAGAAAGACCAGTGTTCCGACCACAGCTGCTGGGAGCAGCCAGCCTGTGTAGAACCCTACATGGAGGTAAGAGAGAGAGACTAAGCAAAAGAAGAGTCATTTCATTATGTCTTGTGATGGATATTATTTGATGTGATGTAAGTCTTGGGATGATATTCTTGCCAAGGAGCTTGTTCACTGCTGTGAAGCAAATTTTTCAAATGTCTCTTTATGGGATATTTAAGCTTACTATTATATTCTAAGAAGCAGGTTGACGTTTATTGCGATGTGTCTTGTCCTAGTGGCAGAACTGAGCGATATCCCCTAGGTGTGCAAAGTCAAAATTGGCTATATTGTAAAAATTCATCAAAAACAAAATGAGCTTTTTGGTGTTAGCGTTAGCATTAGGCATTAAGGTTAGCAGTGTAATTAAGGTTAGGATTGACTACAGCATTACCCCAAAAATGGAGGAGGCAGGTGGCAGCGTGAGGAGGTAAGGAACTGGTCTGTCTGCCCAATATAAAAGATCAAAACTGGCGGAGGAACAAAAATAGCATAAATAGGAATGTATATCAGTTTAATTTGAGGACCAGGATGTTGACAGCTGTGCCATACAGATGGCAAAATATCTGGGAAGAGATTTTTCATGTACCGATACCATGGCACATGATATATAAAACGACGCAAGATGTTGAATATTTGGACATACAATCATCGCAACTCTGCCGATTCTGTGGTGAGGATTCAGAATCAATATGATTTGTTCTGGTATTGCTCTCATGTAGCTTGTTTCTGGTCTCAGGTTCAGTAATGGCTGAAAAAGCAAAACATGAATCTAAAATTGACCCTAGAAATAGCATTGTTGGGAAATCTGGAGAGATCTGTTCAGTCAAATATTAAAATATTACTACTCTTTGTAAAAGTATTTATCTTCAACTCGCAATCTGTGGATTCTATTTGATTAGTTCGATTCAAATTGTATGCTAAACATGACAGCATAGTTTAAATATATATGGTGCGTATAAATCCATAGTGGGTGGCCAGCAGAGATAGGTCTCAGATGGTTGAGGGGCAGCTCTCGGGGAACTGTGGGAAGATCTTGGATGGTTGGTGGCCTGGAGGTTGGGAGCTTGGGCCGGTGGCCGATAGGTTGCTGGTTCGGATCTCCATTTTGACTTGATGGGAGATCTGTCGACGTACCCATGGGCAGGGCATTTGACCCTGGTTGTTCCTGTGGTTTGCTCTGGATGGGAGTCTCTTAGGTTACTGAATGTAATGTAAATGTTGAGCGGCTTCAATGCAGGTACGTTTCTATGTTGGTTTAAATGCATGTTTAAATCATTATTATTTTAATTAGGTTTAGAGTTAGGATTCAAATATGATTTTATGACTTTGTGGCTGTGCCTGCTAATGACCACTCTGCAGAGCTGCCTCCAGTACGAGTCATCCCAATAAATGCTAACCTGCTTCTAAGACGAGTACTCCTCCAAAAGCCAGACTCTCCACTTCAAGCCAACAAAACACTGCCAGTGCCAATGCTTACCTAGCCAGGCAAAGTACAGTGCTATCTTCTCTCCATAGTACTCTCGGATGTGATCCAGAGGCTGGTATTTCTTCCAGCTGGCCCAGCGAGCCCAATACTGGTGGAGGATCTGCCTCATGCTCAAGGACTGAGAGTCCACCGCCTCCCCCCCGGGCATCTCAAATGGACCCTGCAGGAACATCGTGAGTCAGATGGTGGATAACTATTCAGGTTTTGGGCTTACGGTCAAAGGTACCATGCCCATTGTGGCTTGACATTCAGTGACATCACAACATTTATGACAATATTATGACATGAATTTCAAATACGGTGTTACCGAAGGATATTCATTGGATACAATTACAAGTTACAATTTATTTTCTACATATATAATCAAAGGACAGATTTTGGTCATCAGAGCCCCCTCAAAAACATTAGGGGCATGACTCCTCTGGTTACAGTCAAGATGAATGTTTGATTTAACATTACAGGGTAAGATTTCTAAGATTAGTGAGATTTAGAGTTAGGTTTATCAGAAGATCCCTGGGTATGGGCGTACAGTAATGAAATCATACTCACACACACACATACACATACATACACACATACATACATACATACATACATACATACATACATACATACATACACACACATACACACGTACACACATACATACATACATACATACATACATACATACATCACATCTAATCAAATTTTATTTGTCACATACACATGGTTAGCAGATGTTAATGCGAGTGTAGCGAAATGCTTGTGCTTCTAGTTCCGACAATGCAGTAATAACCAACAAGTAATCTAGCTAACAATTCCAAAACTACTACCTTATAGAGACACAAGTGTAAGGGGATAAAGAATATGTACATAAAGATATATGAATGAGTGATGGTACAGAGCGGCATAGGCAAGATACAGTAGATGGTATTGAGTGCAATATATACATATGAGATGAGTATGTAAACAAAGTGGCATAGTTAAGTGGCTAGTGATACATGTATTACATAAAGATGCAGTAGATGATATAGAGTACAGTATATACATATACATATGAGATGAACAATGTAGGGTATGTAAACATTATATTAGGTAGCATTGTTTAAAGTGGCTAGTGATTTACATCATTTCCCATCAATTCCCATTATTAAAGTGGCTGGAGTTGAGTCAGTGTGTTGGCAGCAGCCACTCAATGTTAGTGGTGGCTGTTTAACAGTCTGATGGCCTTGAGATAGAAGCTGTTTTTCAGTCTCTCGGTCCCAGCTTTGATGCACCTGTACTGACCTCGCCTTCTGGATGATAGCGGGGTGAACAGGCAGTGGCTCGGGTGGTTGTTGTCCTTGATGATCTTTATGACCTTCCTGTGACATCAGGTGGTGTAGGTGTCCTGGAGGGCAGGTAGTTTGCCCCCGGTGATGCGTTGTGCAGACCTCACTACCCTCTGGAGAGCCTTACGGTTGTGGGCGGAGCAGTTGCCGTACCAGGCGGTGATACAGCCTGACAGGATGCTCTCGATTGTGCATCTGTAGAAGTTTGTGAGTGCTTTTGGTGACAAGCCGAATTTCTTCAGCCTCCTGAGGTTGAAGAGGCGCTGCTGCGCCTTCTTCACGATGCTGTCTGTGTGGGTGGACCAATTCAGTTTGTCTGTGGTGTACGCCAAGGAACTTAAAACTTACTACCCTCTCCACTACTGTTCCATCGATGTGGATAGGGGGGTGTTCCCTCTGCTGTTTCCTGAAGTCCACAATCATCTCCTTAGTTTTGTTGACGTTGAGTGTGAGGTTATTTTCCTGACACCACACTCCGAGGGCCCTCACCTCCTCCCTGTAGGCCGTCTCGTCGTTGTTGGTAATCAAGCCTACCACTGTTGTATCGTCCGCAAACTTGATGATTGAGTTGGAGGCGTGCAGTGAAGGAGAGTCCGCATGTTTTAGTTGCGGGCCGTGTCAGTGGCACTGTATTGTCCTCAAAAAAGTTATTTAGTCTGCCTGGGGCTGGTTTTCTTTTTGTAATCCGTGATTGACTGTAGACCCTGCCACATACCTCTTGTGTCTGAGCCGTTGAATTGAGATTCTACTTTGTCTCTATACTGACGCTTAGCTTGTTTGATTGCCTTGCGGAGGGAATAGTTACACTGTTTGTATTCGGTCATGTTTCCAGTCACCTTGCCCTGATTAAAAGCAGTGGTTCGGGCTTTCAGTTTCACGCGAATGCTGCCATCAATCCACGGTTTCTGGTTTGGGAATGTTTTAATCGTTGCTATGGGAACGACATCTTCAACGCACGTTCTAATGAACTCGCTCACCGAATCAGCGTATTCGTCAATGTTGTTGTCTGACGCAATACGAAACATATCCCAGTCCACGTGATGGAAGCAGTCTTGGAGTGTGGAATCAGATTGGTCGGACCAGCGTTGAACAGACCTCAGCGCGGGAGCTTCTTGTTTTAGTTTCTGTCTGTAGGCAGGGATCAACAAAATTAAGTCGTGGTCAGCTTTTCCGAAAGGAGAGCGGGGCAGGGCCTTATATGCGTCGCGGAAGTTAGAATAGCAATGATCCAAGGTTTTTCCAGCCCTGGTTGCGCAATCGATATGCTGATAAAATTTAGGGAGTCTTGTTTTCAGATTAGCCTTGTTAAAATCCCCATCTACAATGAATGCAGCCTCCAGATAAATGGATTCCAGTTTACAAAGAGTCAAATAAAGTTCGTTCAGAGCCATCGATGCGTCTGCTTGGGGGGGAATATATACGGCTGTGATTATAATCGAAGAGAATTCCCTTGGTAGATAATGCGGTCGACATTTGATTGTGAGGAATTCTAAATCAGGTGAACAGAAGGACTTGAGTTCCTGTATGTTGTTATGATCACACCATGTCACGTTAACCATGAAGCATACGCCCCCGCCCCTCTTCTTACCAGAAAGATGTTTGTTTCTGTCTGCGCGATGCGTGGAGAAACCAGCTGGCTGGCCAATAGCGTCTCTCCAGTGAGCCATGTTTCCGTGAAGCAAAGAACGTTACAGTCTCTGATGTCCCTCTGGAATGCTACCCTTGCTCGGATTTCATCAACCTTGTTGTCAAGAGACTAGACATTGGCGAGAAGAATGCTAGGGAGTGGTGCACGATGTGCCCGTCTCCGGAGTCTGACCAGAAGACCGCTCCGTTTCCCCCTTTTACGAAGTCGTTTTTTTGGGTCGCCGGCTGGGATCCATTCCGTTGTCCTGGGTGAAAGGCAGAACACAGGATCCGCTTCGCGAAAGTCATATTCTTGGCCGTACTGATGGTGAGTTGACGCTGCTCTTATGTTCAGTAGTTCTTCTCGACTGTTTGTAATGAAACCTAAGATGACCTGGGGTACCAATGTAAGAAATAACACGTAAAAAAACAAAAAACTGCATAGTTTCCTAGGAACGCGAAGCGAGGCGGCCATCTCTGTCATACATACATACATACACACACACACACACACACACACACACACACACACACACACACACACACACACACACACACACACACACACACACACACACACACACACACACACCACACACATACACGCATACACGCATACATACATACATACATACATACATAGATAGATAGATAGATAGATAGATAGATAGATAGATAGATAGATAGATAGATAGATAGATAGATAGTCAGAAGTTTACATACACCTTAGCCAAATACTTTTAAACTCAGTTTTTCACAATTCCTGACATTTAATCATAGTAAACATTCCCTGTCTTAGGTCAGTTAGGATCAACACTTTATTTTAAGAATGTGAAATGTCAGAATAATAGTAGCGAGAATGATTTATTTCAGCTTTTTGTTCTTTCATCACATTAGTATTTGGTAGCATAGCCTAATTTTTGTTTTCAATTGGGTCAAACGTTTCGGGTAGCCTTCCACACATTTCCCACAATAAATTGGGTGAATTTTGGCCCATTCCTCCTGACAGAGCTGGTGTAACTGATTCAAGTTTGATTCACACTTTTCGCACCAAAGTACATTCATCTCTAGGAGACAGAACGTGTCTCCTTCCTGAGCAGTATGACGGCTGTGTGGTCCCATGATGTTTATACTTGCGTACTATTATTTGTACAGATGAATCTGGTACCTTCAGGCATTTGGAAATTGCTCGCAAAGATGAACCAGACTTGTGGAGGTCTACAATTGTTTTTCTGAGGTCTTGGCTGATTTATTTTGATTTTCTCAAAGAGGCACTGAGTTTGAAGGTAGGCCTTGAAATGATTCCACAGGTACACCTCTAAATTACTCAAATGATGTAAATTAGCCTATCAGAAGATTCTAAAGCCATGACATAATTTTCTCGGGTTTTCTAAGCTTTTCAAAGGCACAGTCAACTTAGTGTAAGTAAACTTCTAATCCACTGGAATTGTGATACAGTGAACTATAAGTGAAATAATCTGTCTGTAAACAATTATTGGAAAAATGACTTGTGTCATGCACAAAGTAGATGTCCTAACGGATTTATCAAAACTATAGTTTGTTAACAAGAAATTTGTGGAGTGGTTGAAAAACTAGTTTTAATGACTCCAACCTAAGTGTATGTAAACTTTCGACTTCAACTGTACATACATGCATGCATGCGTACATACATACATACATACATAACATACATTATATATACATAACATATGGTATGTCTATGGAGGACACTAACCTCATGCAGGGGGTATGCAGCAGAGAAGGCATTCTCGCTGAGCAGCCTTTCGATTCCCACCTCTCCTCTTTTTAATGCCCCATAAGGCGTCCGTGCTAAAATCTCATACAGCTAGGTCAGACAAAGGAATGTGTTGTACTGTCAAAGTGAGGAAGTCTATTATTCTACTACTGTAGTGTCAAAAATATCAGATGTGTTTATCACATGTTCATTATGACCTCTTAGTATGGTGGTTTTAAAAATCACATTTCCCTGCATTAATCTGCCAGACAGTCATCCAAATGCAGCCATGGTTGAGTGGTAACGCACCGGAGACCGGTGTTCTATCTCTGAGTCCACCGTTCCCACTGTTTCTTACACCTGCCATTATCCCCTTCTGATATGCATGCTGTCTCAATAAAATGTAAAAAACACCCCCAAATATATATTTTTAAATAGGAATAATGACCTTAAATAGGGACTGTTTAAACCTAGAAGGATCTGACTAGTAAATCAGGGTAGTGTTCACTGGGCACCAAATGGAAGAAAACGGACGGAAACAGGGAGGGACTAACAATAATTGTCAAATTTGGTTTTTCAATTCCAAAATGCTTTGAGACGGTTTCCGTTGCCTGCCTTAATAAACTCAACCTTGAGCTCAGATAGAGGGTTACCTGAAGAGTAGATAGATCTACATTTGTGTGACAGAATCTGAACCACTGTGTTTCCTTGAAATACCGTATTGGTACTGCAAGATACTGATCCAATTTGAAGAATCAAGTTGAAATGGCAAACTCACTACTTGGTGTCTTTGGGTAGTCTTGAAGAACGTCTCCTTATTCTCACTGCCCAGAAACCTGTAGACACAGCCAGGTGGTCATACATAGTATGTACAGTATATGGCATACTTTGAAGTTAAAGATTGTATATACTTGTCTGTTGCCTAGATTCCACCTCTCTGTAGCAACACCTGCAACTCCAACCCAACACTGTGTTTTATTTAACATATATTTGACACCATTAAACCTGAATGTACACATCATGCCTTTTCACCTTCAGGGAAAACAGCACGGCCTGAGGGAATAATACTTTATAGAAGATGTTTTCTTTGTACAAAACCAGTAAACTGGTTTTAAAACTGGACTAGTGTCTTGCTGGGAAAATCTACATGGGTCATATTGTTTAACTGTTTCAGGAAGATGTTTAGTTGTGGAAATGCAAAGAATTTAGTGTGGTTTGACTGACAGCAGCTGCTAAGCAAATCATTTAGGATTTTAACATACCTTTCCAGTTTGTTGGTGCGAAACTGGCAGGTGTAATAGTCCGGGGGCATGCTGGGCACGTCTTGGCTCATGAGGTTTGGGATTTTTATTTTCTCTAGCATCCTCTCTGACCAGTTGAAGTTTGGTGTGGTTACCATCTGAGGAATATGCAGCACCATGATCTACTTGTGTCTCATTTGATTAATTTTGTGAACATGTGAGATTAAGCACCCGAAAGCAGGAGTGACCAACCTTCCTCCTGGAGAGCTACTGGGTATAAAGGATATCCGTAGTTCTCCAGAATAAGGGTTGAATAGTGAATTGAAATTCAGCTAATGAACTCAACATTTCTATGTGCATTTTTTCAATTGATTCATTTAATTTCAATTCACTTTGTGAATTGACTGAATTGAAAGCTGAATTGACCCTAATACCAAAGCTCTACATCTCTTGACATGTGACAGGAGAGTAGAAACATAAGAACTGAGTCAACTGACTAACTGACCTGCAGAGGGACCCGGAGACTGATCTCCTCAGCATAGTAGCAAAGGACACTCCAGGGGGCGCTCAGGAGCACATAGGAGATTTTCTTCTTAGCTTGAAGAACTTCCCGCTAGCGGAGAGGCAAACAGGAAAACAGAAATCACTGACTATGCATGTTTGTAAATTGGATAAAGCAAAGATTTATTTCCACTGATGCTGCACAATAAAACTATTATAATGTAATAAAAAATAAAAAAGTTTCACATTTTTTACATTGTTGGCATTATGGTATTATGGTATTATGCACCAATATTATATGTGGTAGCTTGTTGATTCAAGCACCCAGTAGAAAGGGCAAAGTAAATGACTTGGAAGACAAGCTCTATGGAAGCTGTGTAAATATTGACAATGTCTTTCTCTTTCCAGGTGAATCCTGGAGTGTGCAGCTCACATAGGAACCATGACTGGTATGGGAGCAGTTGTTTATCATGGGTGATGTGTCATTTATTGAGGCAGGAGTTTTTCCAGACTACATGACCTGATCATGAATAACTCTGGGCCCTGGTTATAGGCTATAACTAGGGCTCAGAGTTTTTCCTAGTCTGGGCACAAAACTAAGGGCTCTAGTAAATGTAAACGACCCTGTCCCTTAGCCCTCGCTCACCATCTCCTGGTCGATGCCGGCTGCTTGAAGTCTGGACAGGAAGTCTTCCCTCCACTTCCTGTGTGAGTCTTGGGTGGCGTGACTTGACTTGTCTTTCTCTAATGTGCCATCCTTCAACACAGCTAAACTCTCCTCCCAAACTAACACAAAGTCTGTGGGACCCAGGTGTGGTATTAACATGTGCAGATATATAAAATGTTTTTGTAATTACCAATAAGGCTTAGGCTCTGCTCAGCAAACTTATATTATCCATGGGCTTTGCTCAGCATCTTTCTCTGAAGCACCATCCTTCAACACAGCCAAATTCTCCTTCTAAATTAAACACAAATTCTGTGGGACCCAAGTATATACTTCATATAAACATGTGCATACTGTACATATACCCCTTCATGCAGTGTACAATTAGCATTGTAATTACCAATAGGGCTTAGGCTCGGCTCAGCAAACATTCAATCCATTTGTTGAAAGATTTTCAAGCAGTATATTAATATTTTCACACAAAAATATGCACATTCTACACAGTGGTGTGTTTACATCAAGCTGACTTTTTGCGAATGCAAAGCTGTTCATAATGACGTAGTGCACATGAAAAGCACTTTGTTGTATGAATTTTAATTTACCGAATGAAAAAGAGAAGGTCTATGTGTTTCCATCCCATATTTAACTCTGTTGATAGTTTTGCCACAAAAAGTGTTGCAACAAACAGTACATTATGCTCTTTGCACATGTGCTCTAGCCAACAGCTCGCAGATACAGTCTAGAGGGTACATGATGATGTTATGGATAGGAGCGAGGTCATTTTTATTTGTCAATAAAAACGGCAGCCACGCACTGATCATCATCTCACAGAATACAATATTTACAGGAAATTAGCATCAAGCTCATCACTGTGCACTCTCACCACCATGTGAAGTTCTAAATAAATGATTAGATCTGTAGACTAATAAAACTGCATGCTTTTCCAAGTCTCAGTGGGCATAGTGAGCACACAACATATTGTTATTCTGTCAACAACTGCATACAGTTGATGGTTATTCCATCAACAATTGTACCAAAACATTGTTTACACTGCCATTTGTCGCGTGATATAAAAAAATACTACAGTCACATGACTCAGGTAACAGTCAGATGATATCAGCTGGTAGCATATTATTTTTATAATTGCCACCTGTAATAGTCTGTTGTATAGTGTCACACCCTGATCTGTTTCACCTGTCTTTGTGCTTGTCTCCACCCCCTTCCAGGTGTCGCCAATCTTCCCCATTATCCCCAGTGTATTTATACCTGTGTTCTCGGTTTGTCTGTTGCCAGTTCGTTTGTTTTGTGAAATCTACCAGCGGTTTCCCAGTTCTCAGTTCTTGGTTTCCTGGGTTTTGACCATTCTGCCTACGCAGATCCTGCCTGCTGTTCTGTACCTTGCCACACCACACTGGATTATTGACCCTTGCCTGCCGTTCTGTACCTTGCCACACCACACTGGATTATTGACCCTTGCCTGCTGTTCTGGACCTTTTGCACCCTATCTGGATTAGGGACCTCTGCCGTCCCCTGTACTAGTAATAAACTTTTGTTACATCGACACTGTCTGCATCTGGGTCTTAGCTGAAATGTGATAGTATAGTGCAAATGTGTGCTCTGTCATTTGTTGAGTTGTCACAGCAAGTCAACAACGATTTATGTAAACACAAGGATCTCTAAAAAGGCACATGGGTGATTAATCTCTTCTGTCCAATGGTGTAAAGTAGTTAATAAAAAATCATTTAAAGTACTACTTACTAGTTTTTGGGGGTTTCTGTACTTTATTATTGATATTTTCGACAATATTTACTTTTACTCCACTTCACTCCTAAAGAAAATATGTACTTTTTACTCCAATACATTTCCCCTGACACCTACTCTTTAGATTTAGAATGCAGTACAGAAAAATGGTTCCATTCACACACCTATCAATATAACAAGTTGTAATTCTTACTTCTTATGATCTGGTGGACTCACTAAACGCAAATACTGCATTTGTAAATTATTTGTTTTTAACATGTGCTGTCTGGTTTGCTTAATATATGGGAATTTGATGTACAGAATTTACTTTTACTCAATTATGACAATTGAGTACTTTTTCCACCCCTGTATTTAAGTAAATGCAAAACCAGATATTTTTTTACTTTTACTCAAGTAGTATTTTGCTGGGTAAATTTTACATGAGTCATTTTCTATTATGGTATCTTTTTCTTTTACTCAAGTATGACAATTTAGTACTTTTTACACCACTGCTTCTGTCCCTGAACATCATGATTTAAACTTATACTCTCTAACCTTGTTATTTATTGAAATATGTTACCTAATTATTTTGTAGCCATTAGTTCAGTGGTTGGTTGACACATTTTATAGAAATTATGCAATTGATGATTAGAAAAAAATCCAGCCTTTTAGCAATTTCACCATCGCTGATGCTCTTGACAACCCTCAGCAGCCACTAACCAATACATATTTCAGAATCATATTGCATTCCATTGGAATAATTAGAAATCAGTGAACGCTTTTAGAACATTTGACGTGTTTTTAATTGTAATATATTTGAAATGGCTACAAAAATAAGCAATTCAAGCGGCTTTTTTGGCATATTTTTTATCACTGTTCTGGTAATATTGAGCTAAATATGTATGTGTATGACATACTTGGGCCATCATTTTGGGTTGTCCTCATTGTAACACACATGTTAAGCCATTATTGGCCATTACACCAATTATTTATCTGGTTTTGACCATGCAAAATCAATGCAGGTCCTTCCAATTCCAATTGTTCCATACCTTAATATGTTGTATTATGAAGTTAATAACATATCAAATTGCCTTAGTTAGAGAAGATTGTTCCCTGATAATACAAAACCACATTTAATACCCTGATCCTGTTCTCCGTACTAACCGCATAGGGGTCATAACATATAATGCATGCAGTGAGACACATTTAGCTACTCCGAATATATTGCAAACATACCAAAATATAATCCAAAGTGGACAAATATGTGAAATGTGGCCCTCTGGCCCATGGACTAACTAGTAGGGAAAAGCAAAGCTGACCTAAGATCAGCATCTAGTGCCAACTTCACCCTAAACCCAGTGAGGACAAAGGAAAGGACACCAGGAATGGAATAAATGTACCTTGCGGGCAAACGTTCGCACATAATGTAATTGATTGCTTTTATAAGTTAAAACTGGTTAAGAAGACGTCACCAGATTACAATCAACTGGTCTCTGTAAAGACAAATAAACACATATTGTTCATGACAAGGACTATACGTTATTATCAGGTCAGATTAAAGATTACAACCAGATAAAGACGTTAAGAAAACGTCCTTACACAAGCTGTGTACAACCTGACCATTGCAACCAGTTTTTCCCAATAGTTTTTTTTAGCCATCCTTACGTCATTCCATTCCATCAGTATACTCACCAATGCGAGTGATGCCGTCGCTGAACACATTTTTGTCCCCAGAGCTGACCTGAGACATCTGTGAACATGAATAGTTGATCTATTATCAATGTACCCACTTAAGATTGTTCCTAACCAACATCCACTCTCCCCTTAGTTATAGTGTTGTTGCGGTTGGACTAATGCGCTCTGACTTCCTGTCTTTGTAATCAGAGTCACTGATTAACGTCCCAACACCATAACAGGAGACTAGCCTGGATGGGTGTTGACATAACATAATGTTTTCTACGCACGCACGCACACACACACACACACACACACACACACACACACACACACACACACACACACACACACACACACACACACACACACACACACACACACACACACACACACACACACACACACACACACACACACACACACACACACACACACACACAGTCCATAACTATGAGTGTTTAAATATGATCAAACAATATTTTTTCATGATTACCCCAGTATCCATGCTCCCGTAGTTGTGGTCTGCAGTGTTAGTCATGGCGATGAGAGTGGTGATGTCCTCTCGCTCCTCTCCCCTCCTCATCATGGTCTCTCAGTAGGCTGCCTGGAGCACATAAAGTCCCTCATGTTCCATTGGTGTGAACAAGCTCCCAGAGCAAGCAAGATACCAGGGGATTCAGCACAGTATGCCCTCTCATCAAAACACACAACATGAAACTCATACAGCAAAACAGCCACGTCCTAATTGTACCCATCACTGTATGTCAATTTAAATGACTTTACACCCCAAGTTATTGTATGTCTGCAAGTAACACGATTATGCCTGATTATGCCACCATTAGCTGCATAAGTGTACAGTCGCAGAGGAAATCGCCTCAGTAGCTAGACAGTAACCTTTTGAAGGTATACAGCTCAAACATCTCAGTCATGGGGCTGTGTCCCTAATGACACACTATCCCCTATAAAGTGCATTACTGTGCACTATATATGGACCAGGGTGCTATTTGATACAAAGTGATGTTTTCATATTAACTCAATTGAGTTAATTTCACAGGACCAACTGACATCGAGTAATAAGAAAACCCTGAGGCCTCAAATTTGTCTATTCACAATCTAGTCAAATAAACCGGTCAGGTTTGCTATGTGGCACTGGAGTGTGGCTGCATGTTTCACCTCACACTGTTGGATATGAGCCATGCAGATAGCACTCCATTCGGGCTCTGGCTCGCAGCAATGGCTCCACTGTATACAGGGCCGGCTGTAGGTTAGAATGGTATCATGCACTTGTAATAGGGCTCAATTCAATCTAACCCGCATTACGGTGTTAATGCAGTTGCTTTTACCCCATGCTTAAATAAAATCACAGATTAGTATCGGGTGCTATGAAAACCTACTACTACTACTGCTACTGCTGCTGCTGGTGTGTGTTCAGACAGTAGTTCGTACATGTAGACACTGAGTAAACATTTGGCAGGTTTGACCGAATCCCAGCCTCAGGCCCTGAACAACTCTATCCTGTGACTAATCTATTTACTTTTCTTTCATTGGAAACACTTAACTAGGTTCAGGAAGGGTTGAAGAATTGCAACATTACCTGGAGCTAACTCTACAAATAGCACTGCTGGTTGATTTGAAAGTAGTCAATCGATCAATAATATAGTCAAATGAAAGTAGTCAATCAATCAATAATATAGTCAATCGATCAATAATATAATAATACTTAATAATAATGATTTACAATTTGTAGAAACTATGAGATTAGATAGGTTCAGAATTTTTGTGAAATGTCACAGCACAATTGAAAAACATATGGCAAATAGAAAAACCTGGATGGGTTTAAGAGAAAACTCAGCAATAAAAGAAACTTCCATTTTTCATGACCCTCTCTTCCAAAGATAATTCGTAGAAATCCAAATAACTTCACAGATCTTCATTTTAAAGGGTTTAAACATTGTTTCCCATGCTTGTTCAATGAACCATAAACAATTACTGAACATGCACCTGTGGAACGGTCATTAAGACACTAACAGGCTACAGGCGGTAGGCAATTAAGGTTACAGTTATGAAACCTTAGGACACTAAAGAGGCCTTTCTACTGACTCTGAAAAACACCAAAAGAAAGATGCCCGGGGTCCCTGCCCATCTGCGTGAATGTGCCATAGGCATGCTGCAAGGAGACATGAGGACTGCAGATGTGGCCAGGGCAATAAATTGCAATGTCCGTACTGTGAGACCCCTAAGACAGCGATACAAGGAGCCAGGATGGACAGCTGATCGTCCTCGTAGTGGCAGACCACGTGTAACACCTGCACAGGATCAGTACATCCGAACATCACACCTGAGGGACAGGTACAGGATGGCAACAACAACTGCCTGAGTTACACCAGGAACGCACAATCCCTCCATCAGTGCTCAGAATAGGCAGTGAGAGGCTGGACTGAGGGCTTGCAGGCCTGTTGTAAGGCAGGTCCTCACCAGACATCACCGGCAACAACGTCGCCTATGGGCACAAACCCACTGTCGCTGGACCAGACAGGACTGGCAAAAAGTGCTCTTCACTGACGAGTCGTGGTTTTGTCTCACAAGGGGTGATGGTCGGATTCGCGTTTATCATCAAAGGAACGAGTGTTACACCGAGGCCTGTGCTCTGGAGCGGGATCGATTTGGAGGTGGAGGGTCCGTCATGGTCTGGGGCGGTGTGTCACAGCATCATCGGACAGAGCTTGTTGTCATTGTAGGCAATCTCAACGCTGTGCATTACAGGGAAGACATCCTCCTCCCTCATGTGGTACACTTCCTGCAGGCTCATCCTGACATGACCTTCATGACATGACAATGCCACCAGCCATACTGCTCGTTCTGTGCGTGATTTCCTGCAAGACAGGAATGTCAGTGTTCTGCCATGACCAGCGAAGAGCCCGGATCTCAATCCCATTGAACACGTCTGGGACCTGTTGGATCGGAGTGTGAGGGCTAGGGCCATTCCCCCCAGAAATGTCCGGGAACTCGCAGGTGCCATGGTGGAAGAACTGGCAAATCTGGTGCAGTCCATGAGGAGGAGATGCACTGCAGTACTTCTTTTCCCTTCTACATGCCTCTTCCATTTTTGTGGTAATGCTGCAATTAGTTGGTTGTGATTTTGGGTAGAGCAGACATTTCCATATGTCTGTGTTAGCTGCATGTGTGACATAACTCCACCAGTCCTATTTATGATATAATTCACAAAATCATACCTTTTTTAAAACTTTCTTCAAATTTGTTTTATTTTTTATCAATTAGTAGATATGAGTTTAAACACAATATTTGTTGTATTATTTGTTCTGTCTTTTCAGGTGGATTAAACTGAAATTGCAACCAACTTTCTAAGGCTTGTTTAAAAAATAACGATATTTTGGAGATTATTTCCTTTTCAAACAACCGAAAGTGAGCAGGTGTAATCTGAATAAAGGGAAAAAATGCCATTCTTGAACATAGGATGAGACATTCCAGCCAATTTACTAGAGAACAAGTTTGGATTTAAGTATAACTTTTGTATGACTGATGCCTTTAGTGAGAGGTCTAATGCTTTAATATTTAATAATTTCTGCCCTCCGAATTCATATTTGTTATATACATAGGCCCTTTTAATTTAGTCTGGCTTGCTATTCCAAATAAAATGTTATCTTTTTTGTTCATATCATTTAAAAACCAAGTCTCTAGGTGTAGGCAAAACCATAAGCAAATAGGTCAAATGTGATATAACTAAAGAGTTAATTAGGGTGATTTTTCCACAAATAGTCAGGTATTTTCCTTTCCATGGTAGCAAGATCTTATTTATTTTTGCTAACTTTCTATAAAAGTGCATTGGAGTGAGATCATTTCTTTCTTTTGGGTTTTGTATACCGAGTATGACCACATCTCCATCAGACCATTTAATTGGTCAACTGCACGGTAATGTAAAATTTAGTAATCCAATACATAATATTATCATAATTTAGTTTTAATCCAGATAGGATAGCAAAAGTATCTAGATCCTATGAGGCTGTGGAGAGGTTCTAGTTGTGGTTTTAAAAGAAAACATGAATCATCATCGTACAATGACATCTTCGTTTTTAAGCCACGGATTTCTAATCCCTTAATACTATTGTTTGATCTAATTTTAACAGCTAACATTTTGATGACAATAATAAATAGATATGCTGACAGTGGACAACCTTGTTCTAATCCTCTAGATAGTTTAAAACTTTCTGAGATGTAGCCATTATTTATTATTTTACAGCTAGGGTTACTATACATAACTTTAACCCATTTTATAAGAGATTCCCCAAAATCCAAATAGTCAAGGCATTTCCTGGCATAAATTAGATACAGTATATAATTTATTTAAAAAATGTAGTTCCCCATGATAGGACAATAAAAAATTAAATGTATAATTTATTTTAAAACACTCTTCCACCATGATAGGACAATAAATAAATAAGACGTATAATTCATTATAAAAAGTATATCCATTATCTGAACAACATTGAAAACTCTCTCACACCCCCGCTCACAGCAGTACATTGCTTCTGGGATATGAAACCATTTCCTTTCTCACTCAACACCACACTTTCCCAAACATCAAAAAACACACACCACACCATCCACACATACTGTGCCTTCTGTTTATTGAGTTTTTATCTTCACCATGTTGAATTAGTGCTTTTGTGTTCCAATTAGTTATATTTGAAGATATATAGAAAAGCTATCTTTTTATTGTATTATTACAATCCGTAACCGGGCTAGAATTGTGTTTCATTATTTTCCTCGTCTATAAGAACTTTGTAATTTTTAAAATAGCCATGGTCTTTGTGTGTCTCTGAACAACTGGTTATCAATATATAGTTTATCGACAACGAGAGCTACTCATTTCCCTTTTAATCTATTTTTTAAATGTTTTAAATTGGATGCAGAACTTTACGATGTTCTGCAATTTCCTTCAGGAACTGGTTATTCATGCCAATTTTGGTCCCAGCAAGTCTTTTACCCAGGCTTTTAACAATTATTTTATCTTTAAATTAAGCAAATTTGGCAACGATTGGGCGTTCATACCTCTGCCCTCTCGGTCCGAAGCGGTGTACACGTTCGAGTTGGATTTTGACGATAGCTTCGCGTGTACTCTGAAGCGCTGTAAGGAGGAACTCTCTAACTACAGATTCAGGAACTTCTCCTTCTTTCTCTTGGATACCTGTAAGTACCAGATTATCTCTCATGGATCTAGTCTCTATGTCAAGTAAGGCTTCTCTCAGAATGGTGTTCTCCTTTTTTTTCTCGATTTCAATCTTATTGACTGTCCCTTTTAGCTTGTGTTTCCTTCTCCAATGTCGCAGCTTTTTCATCACTCATCTCGAGGCTTGCCTTCAACTCTTTTATATCCTTACTGACTAATTCAAGGACACCCAGTTTGTCATTTATTGATTTCAACAGATTGGTTTCGACCTTTACCATTCCCGGTGGTGAAAATATTAAATTGTCTGTGTCTGTAGAAGAGTCACCTTTTAGTTTTGAAATCGATTCTCCTGTCTTACTCTCCGTCATGTTTGGGTGTTGCTTGTTTTCGGAATATTTGTCGATAAATTTCTCTAGTCTTAAGATTAGTTTTGTGTTATTATCCAGATTGAAGGTTATCACCCACCAGATTGTGTAGTGCTAATATTTAGTCTAACTTGCCGATATTGACTATTACGTTTTCATCTTGAGGTGATCTACATAACTACTTTCAGTCCGCCATTACCTGTCTCAGTCCCACCTTTGTCCCCCTTTTGTTCAGGGACACATTATTCAATTTATGTTAGTCACATGTCTGTGGAACTTGTTCAGTTTATGTCTCAGTTGTTGAATCTTGTTATGTTCATACAAATATTTACACATGTTAAGTTTGCTGAAAATAAACGCAGTTGACAGTGAGTTTTTTTGCTGAGTTTAGATGGGAGGGGTTGAGTCTAGCTGAAGGGTGGGACTAAAAACAACAATATAATTAATGAAAAATATACTGGGTCCGTAAAATGTATATAGGTTCAGAACTTTTGTGAAAACAGCACAGTTAAAAATACGTGGCAAAAACAAAACTGAATGGTCTTCAGAGATAGATTGGATAGGTTGAGGGTAGCTGAAGGATGGGATTAAAAACAAAAAAATATATTATGTATTTTACAATAGTTGTGTCCGTAAAATGTATTTAGTATGTATAAGCTGGAAGTAGAAGTCGAAGTGTTGTTGTCCATCATTTTACTCCAATTAGGGGAGGGGTGGTAGGGTTATGGTAACATAATAAAGAAAAATATATTTGTAAAAATGTATATACAGTACTTCACCAACACTTTTTTGGTTACTACATGCTTCCATATGTGTTATTTCATAGTTTTGATGTCTTCACTATTATTCTACAATGTAGAAAATAGTACAAATAAAGAAAAACCCTTGAATTAATAGATGTGTCCAAACTGACTGGTAGTGTATATTTACAAAAAAATATATGGGAGATTGGAAATTATAATGGAAGCTACAATCTGCAATATTAAAGCTGATCTACACCTAAAATTAACAAAAAACAGTTAACTAGCCTGCAGATGGAATATGATGCAATTATAATACATTGTAAGACCTGTCTTAAGCATGTATCACCCTAAGCATCTCATAATGAACCTGACTAAATACTTTCTCGCTCTCTCCAGGATATGCTCTCAACATGAACTATTATTCATTTACACTTCCCTTCTCTTATTTCTCTCTTTTCGAGCTCACCTGTGTTCATCCAGTTTCACCGTTATGGCGCACACCCAGGTTAGAGCCTTCACTTAATCCCAATCACAACGTTACAGGTGGAGTCCCTCCTCAGTCCAGATACTATAGATGGGAAGGAAGGATATCCTCAGAAGTCCTACTCTGTTCGTGGTCTTCCCAGACTATAAGGCTTGATCCGTGTGGTGTCTCTCCAACAGCAACTAATGTTCTGTACTCCTTTACTGTAGTAGTTGTTACTAACTTCCCTAACTGTCGCTACTGCCAGAGTCACTGCAGGATACAGCACTCAGACATACACATCCGGGCAGGACAGATAAGAGACGAGGGAAGGAGGGAGGGAAGAAAAGTTAGCAAGGAAGGGAGTAAGAAAGAGAGAGCGGGAAGGAGGAGAGGCTTTGTTTGCTGTGAAGGTGGTGCTCCTTTCACCTAATTTCACCCTTACAACCCCTGAGCCGTATGTGCAGACACACACACACAAATACACCAGATGTACGCAAGCACGCGATAGTTGCACGCGATAGTTTATCTTTTCAAAATCATTCATTTTTTATAGGGAAATACATACATTTGCATTGGTCAAGTTGATCGATCTTACAGGCTTAATATAACTTCTGATGTATATACTTTAAAAATTATTTAGACTGTTATTCTACATGAACAAATGAGAACTTCCAGAAATACTGTTGGTTTGTGGCAATGGAAAAAAATATAACTGGAATTAGAATTTCAGTTTACTTCCTGAATTTATTGAATTAAAATGCAATTGACCCTATGCTGATGGCTAGGCATGATTCTTAAATTTCACATCCAAACTACATCACTCTACTGCACTCTAGTGGTGTAGGCTACTCATTTGTGTTTTCCCAATCTAGACATGAGGGCTGCTACTGATGAAGGAGAAGTTGTAAAATATATTGACTCTGCTGACTGACCAGCTTCGGGGCAAGTCCATATCCATTCAGTTAATTCAGAATAAAATATAATGCCTAACTATTTCTTATAAGCATGAATGAGCTTTTATGAAGTGCTACTGACATATCTTAACATAACCTCTTTCCCATGCTCTAACAGTATAATGAATATGATGTTTTCAGTCGATATGCTGTAGTGAATGAGTTAGGGTAAGATACTTTTATACTTATGTTAAACAATTACAGAGACATAAGATAATTAGTGCATTTGGAAAGTATTCAGACCACTTCCATTTTCCCACATTTTATTATGTTACAACCTTATTCGAAAATTGATTAAATATAAAAAATTTTCCTCAATTTACACACAATACGCCATAATGACAAAGCGAAAACAGGTTTATTTACATAAGTATTCAGACCCTTTGCTATGACACTCGAAATTGAGCTCAGGTGCATCCTGTTTTTTAATATTTTTATTTCACCTTTATTTTACCAGGTAGGCCAGTTGAGAACAAGTTCTCATTTACAACTGTGACCTGGCCAAGATAAAGCAAAGCAGTGCGACAAAAAACAACAACACAGAGTTACACATTGGATAAACAAAAGTACAGTCAATAACACAATATAAACATCTGTATACAGTGTGTGCAAATTAAGTAAGAAGGCAATAAATAGGCCATAGTAGCGAAGTAATTACAATGTAGAAAATTAACACTGGAGTGATAGATATGCAGATGATGATGTGCAAGTAGAAATACTGGTGTGCAAAATATAAAAAAAAGTAAATAAAAACAATATGGGGATGAGGTAGGTAGTTTGATGAGCTATTTACAGATGGGCCAAGTACAGCTGCAGCGACCGGTAAGCTGCTAAGATAGCTGATGCTTAAAGATGGTGAGGCAGATGTGAGTCTCCAACTTCAGCAATTTTTGTAATTGGCTCCAGTCACAATTTGCAGCAGACAACTGGAAGGCGGCCAAAGGTGGTGTTGGCTTTGGGGATGACCAGTGAGATACACAGTGCCTTGCGAAAGTATTCGGCCCCCTTGAACTTTGCGACCTTTTGCCACATTTCAGGCTTCAAACATAAAGATATAAAACTGTATTTTTTTGTGAAGAATCAACAACAAGTGGGACACAATCATGAAGTGGAACGACATTTATTGGATATTTCAAACTTTTTTAACAAATCAAAAACTGAAAAATTGGGCGTGCAAAATTATTCAGCCCCTTTACTTTCAGTGCAGCAAACTCTCTCCAGAAGTTCAGTGAGGATCTCTGAATGATCCAATGTTGACCTAAATGACTAATGATGATAAATACAATCCACCTGTGTGTAATCAAGTCTCCGTATAAATGCACCTGCACTGTGATAGTCTCAGAGGTCCGTTAAAAGCGCAGAGAGCATCATGAAGAACAAGGAACACACCAGGCAGGTCTGAGATACTGTTGTGAAGAAGTTTAAAGCCGGATTTGGATACAAAAAGATTTCCCAAGCTTTAAACATCCCAAGGAGCACTGTGCAAGCGATAATATTGAAATGGAAGGAGTATCAGACCACTGCAAATCTACCAAGACCTGGCCGTCCCTCTAAACTTTCAGCTCATACAAGGAGAAGACTGATCAGAGATGCAGCCAAGAGGCCCATGATCACTCTGGATGAACTGCAGAGATCTACAGCTGAGGTGGGAGACTCTGTCCATAGGACAACAATCAGTCGTATATTGCACAAATCTGGCCTTTATGGAAGAGTGGCAAGAAGAAAGCCATTTCTTAAAGATATCCATAAAAAGTGTTGTTTAAAGTTTGCCACAAGCCACCTGGGAGACACACCAAACATGTGGAAGAAGGTGCTCTGGTCAGATGAAACCAAAATTGAACTTTTTGGCAACAATGCAAACCGTTATGTTTGGCGTAAAAGCAACACAGCTCATCACCCTGAACACACCATCCCCACTGTCAAACATGGTGGTGGCAGCATCACGATCCAAAACATAAAGCAAAATCTACAATGGAATGGTTCAAAAATATACATATCCAGGTGTTAGAATGGACAAGTCAAGTCCAGACCTGAATCCAATCGAGAATCTGTGGAAAGAACTGAAAACTGCTGTTCACAAATGCTCTCCATCCAACCTCACTGAGCTCGAGCTGTTTTGCAAGGAGGAATGGGAAAAAATTTCAGTCTCTCGATGTGCAAAACTGATAGAGACATACCCCAAGCGACTTACAGCTGTAATCGCAGCAAAAGGTGGCGCTACAAAGTATTAACTTAAGGGGGCTGAATAATTTTGCACGCCCAATTTTTCCGTTTTTGATTTGTTAAAAAAGTTTGAAATATCCAATAAATGTCGTTCCACTTCATGATTGTGTCCCACTTGTTGTTGATTCTTCACAAAAAAATACAGTTTTATATCTTTATGTTTGAAGCCTGAAATGTGGCAAAAGGAGGCAAAGTTCAAGGGGGGCCGAATACTTTCGCAAGGCACTGAACCTGCTGGACCGCGTGCTACGGGTGGATGTTGTTATGGTGACCAGTGAGCTGAGATAAGGCGGAGCTTTACGTAGCAAAGACTTATAGATGACATGGAGCCAGTGGGTCTGGCAACTAATATGTAGCGAGGGCCAGCCAAACGAGAGCATAAAGGACGCAGTGGTGGGTTGTATATGGAGCTTTGGTGAAAAAACGGATGGCACTGTGATCGATTGCATCCAGTTTGCTGAGTAGAGTGTTGGAGGCTATTTTATAAATTACATCGCCGAAGTCGAGGATCGGTAGGATAGTCAGGTTTACAAGGGTATGTTTGGCAGCGTGAGTGAAGGAGGCTTTATTGCAAAATAGCAAGCCAAATCTAGATTTAATTTTGGATTGGAAATGCTTAGTATGAGTATGGAGGATAGTTTACAGTCTAGCCAGACACCTAAGTATTTGTAGCTCTCCATATATTCTAAGTCAGAACCGTCTAGAGCAGTGATGCTAGTCAGGCGGGCGGGTGCGGGCAGCGATCGGTTGAAGAGCATGCATTTAGTTTTATTAGCGTTGAAGAGCAGTTGGAGGCCACGGAAGGAGTGTTGTATGGCATTGAAGCTTGTTTGGAGGTTTGTTAGCACAGTGTTCAAAGAAGGGCCAGGTGTATACAGCATGGTGTCGTCTGCATAGAGGTGGATCAAGGAATCACCCACAGCAAGAGCGACATCATTGATACATACAGAGAAAAGAGTCGGCCCGAGAATTGAACCCTGTGGCACCCCCATAGAGACTGCCAGAGTTCCAGACAACAGGTCCTCCGATTTGACACACTGAACTCTATCAGACTATTTATCAGACTAATTTATCAAAATTAGTGCTTGTAAAGTTGTCCGAGGTATTATGACGGTCAAAATTAGAGCCCTCTAATTCTGATATTTAGAATTCAAGAAATAGGTTCTATTTGTTTTATTCCTTTGCCTGTTTGCCTGTGAGCCAATGTCACAGATGTTAGAAAATTGAGACAAGATATTATGTGTGTAGTAAATCTGAGTAGGTTGATGTGTATGATATTGGATGGATGTGATTTAGGGAAAGTGTGTACGATGTCTGTATAAGAGTAAGACTATAATGTATGCTGTCCAAAAAAAAAAAAACTCTGCCGATTTGCATGGTTGAGTGTCTATGTGTGTAACATGTAGTGCATATAGCCATAATATTCATGATGATAATTGTAATCCATATGTCAAAGTTGCTTCATAATTACATAATGTAAAAACACATCTGAGCATTTCCATAGCAATTGACGTTTCACATGATCATGAAAGAGACCTTGCATTACTCTAGAGACGGCTTCACTACAGTACTAACGTATTCCGTACAATATGTTTTTATTCCCCAATGTCCCTATTCTGATATCTTCCCCTTGCTTGTTGTAAACATATATAAACTTGTAGACAAATGCATGAAAAAGATAGACAAACAAGAAACATATTAAATTATAAAACAATTCTCGACAATAGAGAGAGAGGTGAGAGAGGGAGAGAAGAGAAGAGAAAAGAGAAAAAGCGAGAGTGAGCGAAGAGAGCGAGATCAGGTGTGTGTGTGTATGTATAAATCTGTATGTGTAAGTGAGCATGTAATTGAGTATGTGTGTGTTCATATCCACTTAATAGTGTTCAGATATTTTTACAGTTCCCATACTTTCTTTTTTTCGGAACCCATAGTCCCGGTAGAAACTATTACAGCCACGGTGTTATGGAGCTGACTCGGAATAGCTGCCCTTCTATAAAGAGTTTGTTCACAATGAGAAAGGCACGCTGACCCTTCTCCCTCTGTTTCCACTGTCTCTTACAACGTTCATTTATCTCCCTAGGAAATTGGTCATTGAGACCGAATTTGGTCCTTTTGAGCTCCCTTCCCCTGCTTTTGATCAGCTCCTTTTTGCAATGATCGGTGGCCTTGTCGCTCCGAGCTCGAAGTCTGTGTACTTGGTGGAAAGCCACCTTGTTTACAGTCTCTTTTGGAAGGTTCAAGGCAAGTTCTGGCCTGGTTTAGATCTTATCTGTCAGAAAGATATCAGTTTGTCTCTGGTTGATTTGTCCTCTGACAAATCAACTGTAAATTTCGGTGTTCCTTGAGGTTCCGTTTTAGGACCACTAGTGTTTTCATTATATTTTTTACCTCTTGGTGATGTCATTCAGAGACATAATGTTAACTTTCACTGCTATGCGGATGACACACAGCTGTACATTTCGAGGAAACATGGTGAAGCCCCAAAATTGCCCTCGCTGGAAGCCTGTGTTTCAGGCATAAGGAAGTGGACGGCTGCAAATGTTCTAATTTTAAACTCGGACAAAACAGAGATGTTTGTTCTAGATCCCAAGAAACAAAGAGATCTTCTGTTGAATCTGACAATTAATCTTAATGGTTGTACAGTCATCTCAAATCAAACTGTGAAGGACCTCGGCGTTACTCTGGACCCTGATCTCTCTTTTGACGAACATATCAAGACTGTATCAAGGACAGCTTTTTTCCATCTACGTAACAGTGCAAAAATTAGAAACTTTCTTTCCAAAAATGATGAAGAAAAAGTAATCCATGCTTTTGTCACTTTTAGGTTAGACTACTGCAATGCTCTACTTTCCGGCTCACCGGATAAAGCACAAAATTAACTTCAGTTAGTGCTAAACACGGCTGCTAGAATCTTGACTAGAACTGCTTCCTGTTAAGGCAAGGGCTGATTTCAAGGTTTTACTGCTAACCTACAAAGCATTACATGGGCTTGCTCCTACCTATCTTTCCGATTTGGTACTGCCGTACATACCTACACGTACGCTACGGTCACAAGACCCAGGCCTCCTAACTGTCCCTAGAATTTCTAAGCGAACAGCTGGAGGCAGGGCTTTCTCCTATAGAGCTCCATTTTTACAGAATGGTCTGCCTACCCATGTGAGAGACACAGAATCGGTCTCTTTAAGTCTTTACTGAAGACTCATCTCTTCAGTAGGTCCTGTGATTGAGTGTAGTCTGGCCCAGGAGATTGAAGGTGAACGGAAAGGCACTGGAGTAACGAATCGCCCTTGTTGTCTCTGCCTGGTCGGTTCCCCTCTCTCCACTGGGATTCTCTGCCTCTAACCCTATTACAGGGGCTGAGTCACTGGCTTACTGGTGCTCTTTCATGCCATCCCTAGGAGGGGTGCGTCACTTGAGTGGGTTGAGTCACTGACGGGATCTTCCTGTCTGGTTTGGCCGTGGCGGAGATCTTTGTGGGCTATACTCGACCTTGTCTCAGGACTGTAAGTTTAGGTGGTTGAAGATATCCCTCTAGTGGTGTGGGGCTGTGCTTTGGCAAAGTGGGGTTATATCCCGCCTGTTTGGCCCTGTCCGGGGGTATCGTCAGATGGGGCCACAGTGTCTCCTGACCAATCCTGTCTGAGCCTCCAGTATTTATGCTGCAGTAGTTTATGTGTCGGGGGGCTAGGGTCAGTCTGTTATATCTGGAGTATCTCTCCTGTCTTATCCGGTGTCCTGTGTGAATTTAAGTATGATCTCTCTAATTCTCTCTCTCTTTCTCTTTTTCTCTCTCTCTCGGAGGACCTGAGCCCTAGGACCATTCCTCAGGAAAACCTGGCCTGAAGACTCCTTGCAGTTCCCAGTCCACCTGGCTGTGCTGCTGCTCCAGTTTCAACTATTTTGCCTGCGGCTATGGAACCCTGACCTGTTCGCCGGATGTGCTACCTGTCCCAGACCTGCTGTTTTCAACTCTCTAGAGACAGCAGGAGCGGTAGAGATACTCTGAAAGATCGGCTATGAAAAGCCAACTGACATTTGCTCCTGAGGTGCTGACCTGTTGCACCCTCGACGACCACTGTGATTATTATTATTTGACCCTGCTGGTCATCTATGAACATTTGAATATCTTAACCATGTTCTGTTATAATCTCCTCCCGGCACAGCCAGAAGAGGACTGGCCACCCCTCATAGCCTGGTTCTCTAGGTTTCTTCAAAGGTGCTTCTGCACCGTGCTTCTACACCTACATTGCTTGCTGTTTGGGGTTTTAGTCTGGGTTTCTGTACAGCACTTTGATATCAGCTGATGTAAGAAGGGCTTTATAAATATAATAATTTATCATTTGATTTGATTGCATGAATTCTCTGATCGCGCCCTCTGGATTATTATTGGACCTACTTTTTTCACAGTAGCTGCTGTCAGACCGAGCGAGCTACGGTCAAGTGAGGCACCTTGTTGAACTCAGCACGGCCTAGAGACTACGATGATGCCATTCCTGTCCATTTGGTGATGTTTTCACAGCACCTTCTGTTAAAACCATAAAAAACATAAAACACGTAGTTACCTTTTAGCTGCGGGTCCAGTTCTGACATTATGTGTAGGCCTAACTAATCTCAAATTTTGCCTCAATAGGTCATTCGGAGCCCAAGCGGTGACCTTAATTAGTGCTGAAAATTAACTTTTTCTGGGCGTTGCTACAGGGTCTCTGAAAGAGCTATCGAACAGAAACTTTAGGGTCCATCTCTATGGGCCGAGGCGGTTTCAATGCACCTAGTCTTGTGATTCTGGGACTTTTTTTAAGCGTCATATTTTCTTGCGATGTTAAAAATAAATTGACGTTATTGCAAATGGATGAGGCTGTTTCTCGACCTGAAAACCTCATAGAGCCACATAACTCACCGTGCACTACATACTTATGTTACGGTGAGTGAATGAGGACCCAAAAGCGAACTGACTTAAACAGAGCTTCTTTAATAACCAAACATAGGTAGGCTCAGATAGACCGGCAGATTCCGACAGGACAGGACAAGGTTACAGCAAACATGACGATAGTCTGGCTCAGGCATGAAACACAACAAACAAGAATCCGACAAGGACAGGAACAAAAACAGAGAGAGATATAGGGGACTAATCAGAGGGAAAAGGGGAACAGGTGGGAGAAGGGGTGACGAGGTAGTCAAGAGGAGACAAGGAACAGCTGGGGGAAAGCGAGGGAGAAAAGGTAACCTAAGACGACCAGCAGAGGGAGACAGGGTGAAAGGAAAGGACAGAAAGACACAACATGACAATACATGACAATACCCCCCCACTCACCGAGCGCCTCCTGGCGCACTCGAGGAGGAAACCTGGCGGCAACGGAGGAAATCCTCGATCAGCGCACGGTCCAGCACGTCCCGAGAGGGAACCCAACTCCTCTCCTCAGGACCGTACCCCTCCCAATCAACGAGGTACTGGTGACCACGGCCCCGAGGACGCATGTCCAAAATCCTGCGGACCCTGTAGATGGGTGCGCCCTCGACAAGGATGGGGGGGGGGGGGGGGAAGACGAGCGGGGGCGCGAAGAACGGGCTTAATACAGGAGACATGGAAGACCGGGTGGACGCGACGAAGGTATCGCGGAAGAAGAAGTCGAACTGCGACAGGATTAATGACCCGAGAAATACGGAACGGACCAATGAACCGCGGGGTCAACTTGCGAGAAGCCGTCTTAAGGGGAAGGTTCTGAGTGGAGGGCCAAACTCTCTGACCGCGACAATATCTAGGACTCTTAGTTCTACGCTTATTAGCAGCCCTCACAGTCTGCGTCCTATAACGGCAAAGTGCAGACCTGACCCTCTTCCAGGTGCGCTCGCAACGTTGGACAAAAGCCTGAGCGGAGGGGACGCTGGACTCGGCGAACTGAGATGAGAACAGCGGAGGCTGGTACCCGAGGCTACTCTGAAAAGGAGATAGCCCGGTCGCAGACGAAGGAAGCGAGTTGTGGGCGTATTCTGCCCAGGGGAGCTGTTCTGACCAAGACGCAGGGTTGCGAAAAGAAAGACTGCGTAAGATGCGACCAATAGTCTGATTGGCCCGTTCTGCTTGACCGTTAGACTGGGGGTGAAAGCCGGAAGAGAGACTGACGGAAGCCCCAATCAAACGGCAAAACTCCCTCCAAAATTGAGACGTGAATTGCGGACCTCTGTCCGAAACGACGTCTGACGGAAGGCCATGAATTCTGAAAACATTCTCGATGATGATTTGTGCCGTCTCTTTAGCAGAAGGAAGCTTAGCAAGGGGAATGAAATGAGCCGCCTTAGAGAACCTATCGACAACCGTAAGAATAACAGTCTTCCCCGCTGACGAAGGCAGTCCGGTGACAAAATCTAAGGCGATGTGAGACCACGGTCGAGAGGGAATGGGAAGCGGCCTGAGACGGCCGGCAGGAGGGGAGTTACCGGACTTAGTCTGCGCGCAGACCGAACAAGCAGCCACGAAACGACGCGTGTCATGCTCCCGGGTGGGCCACCAAAAACGCTGGCGAATGGAAGCAAGCGTACCCCGAACGCCAGGGTGGCCGGCTAACTTGGCAGAGTGAGCCCACTGAAGAACGGCCAGACGAGTAGGAACGGGAACGAAAAGAAGGTTCCTAGGACAAGCGCGCGGCGACGGAGTGTGAGTGAGCGCTTGCTTTACCTGCCTCTCAATTCCCCAGACAGTCAACCCGACAACACGCCCCTCAGGGAGAATCCCCTCGGGGTCAGTGGAGGCTACTGAAGAACTGAAGAGACGAGATAAAGCATCAGGCTTGGTGTTCTTAGAGCCCGGACGATAAGAAATCACGAACTCGAAACGAGCGAAAAACAGCGCCCAACGCGCCTGACGCGCATTAAGTCGTTTGGCAGAACGGATGTACTCAAGGTTCCTATGGTCAGTCCAAACGACAAAAGGAACGGTCGCCCCCTCCAACCACTGTCGCCATTCGCCTAGGGCTAACCGGATGGCGAGCAGTTCGCGGTTTCCCACATCATAGTTACGTTCCGACGGGGACAGGCGATGAGAAAAATACGCGCATGGGTGGACCTTGTCGTCAGAGAGGGAGCGCTGAGAAAGAATGGCTCCCACGCCCACCTCTGACGCGTCAACCTCGACAACGAACTGTCTAGAGACGTCAGGTGTAACAAGGATAGGAGCGGATGTAAAACGATTCTTGAGGAGATCAAAAGCTCCCTGGGCGGAAACGGACCACTTAAAGCACGTCTTGACAGAAGTAAGGGCTGTGAGAGGAGCTGCCACCTGACCGAAATTACGGATGAAACGACGATAGAAGTTTGCGAAGCCGAGAAAGCGCTGCAGCTCGACGCGTGACTTAGGGGCGGGCCAATCAATGACAGCTTGGACCTTAGCGGGATCCATCTTAATGCCTTCAGCGGAAATAACAGAACCGAGAAATGTGACGGAGGCATGAAAAGTGCACTTCTCAGCCTTCACAAAAAGACAATTCTCTAAAAGGCGCTGGAGGACACGTCGAACGTGCTGAAGATGAATCTGGAGTGACGGTGAAAAAATCAGGATATCGTCAAGGTAAACGAAAACAAAGATGTTCAGCATGTCTCTCAGGACATCATTGACTAATGCCTGAAAGACAGCTGGAGCGTTAGCGAGGCCGAAAGGAAGAACCCGGTATTCAAAGTGCCCTAACGGAGTGTTAAACGCCGTCTTCCACTCGTCCCCCTCCCTGATGCGCACGAGATGGTAAGCGTTACGAAGGTCCAACTTAGTGAAAAACCTGGCTCCCTGCAGGATCTCGAAGGCTGAAGACATAAGAGGAAGCGGATAACGATTCTTAACTGTTATGTCATTCAGCCCTCGATAATCTATGCAGGGGCGCAGAGACCCGTCCTTCTTCTTGACAAAAAAAAACCCCGCTCCGGCGGGAGAGGAGGAGGGGACTATGGTACCGGCGTCAAGAGCTACAGACAAATAATCCTCGAGAGCCTTACGTTCGGGAGCCGACAGAGAGTATAGTCTACCCCGGGGGGGAGTGGTTCCCGGAAGGAGATCAATACTACAATCATACGACCGGTGTGGAGGAAGAGAGGTGGCCCTGGACCGACTGAACACCGTGCGCAGATCGTGATATTCCTCCGGCACCCCTGTCAAATCACCAGGCTCCTCCTGTGAAGAAGAGACAGAGGAAACAGGAGGGATAGCAGACATTAAACATTTCACATGACAAGAGACGTTCCAGGAGAGGATAGAATTACTAGACCAATTAATGGAAGGATTATGACAAACTAGCCAGGGATGGCCCAAAACAACAGGTGTAAAAGGTGAACGAAAAATCAAAAAAGAAATGGTTTCGCTATGATTACCAGAAACAGTGAGGGTTAAAGGTAGCGTCTCACGCTGAATCCTGGGGAGAGGACTACCATCCAGGGCGAACAAGGCCGTGGACTCCCTTAACTGTCTGAGAGGAATGTCATGTTCCCGAGCCCAGGTCTCGTCCATAAAACAGCCCTCCGCCCCAGAGTCTATTAAGGCACTGCAGGAAGCTGACGAACCGGTCCAGCGTAGATGGACCGACAAGGTAGTGCAGGATCTTGAAGGAGAGACAGGAGTAGTAGCGCTCACCAGTAGCCCTCCGCTTACTGATGAGCTCTGGCTTTTACTGGACATGAAGTGACAAAATGACCAGCAGAACCGCAATAGAGACAGAGGCGGTTGGTGATTCTCCGTTCCCTCTCCTTAGTCGAGATGCGGATACCTCCCAGCTGCATAGGCTCAGCTCCCGAGCCGGCAGAGGAAGATGGTAGTGATGCGGAGAGGGGGGCAACGGAGAACGCGAGCTCCTTTCCACGAGCTCGGTGACGAAGATCAACCCGTCGCTCAATGCGAATAGCGAGTTCAATCAAGGAATCCACGCTGGAAGGAACCTCCCGGGAGAGAATCTCATCCTTTACCTCTGCGCGGAGACCCTCCAGAAGACGAGCGAGCAAAGCCGGCTCGTTCCAGCTACTGGAGGCAGCAAGAGTGCGAAACTCAATAGAGTAGTCTGTTATGGATCGATTGCCTTGACATAGGGAAGACAGGGCCCTGGAAGCCTCCTCCCCAAAAACAGATCGATCAAAAACCCGTATCATCTCCTCCTTAAAGTCCTGATACTGGTTAGTACACTCAGCCCTTGCCTCCCAGATTGCCGTGCCCCACTCACGAGCCCGTCCAGTAAGGAGAGATATGACGTAGGCGACACGAGCAGTGCTCCTGGCGTAAGTGTTGGGCTGGAGAGAAAACACAATATCACACTGGGTGAGGAACGAGCGGCATTCAGTGGGCTCCCCAGAGTAACACGGCGGGTTATTGATTCTGGGCTCCGGAGATTCGAAAGCCCTGGAAGTGGCCGGTGGATCGAGGCGGAGATGGTGAACCTGTTCTGTGAGGTTGGAGACTTGGGTGGCCAGGGTCTCAACGGCATGTCGAGCAGCAGACAATTCCTGCTCGTGTCTGCCTAGCATCGCTCCCTGGATCTCGACGGCTGAGTGGAGAGGATCCGAAGTCGCTGGGTCCATTCTTGGTCGGATTCTTCTGTTACGGTGAGTGAATGAGGACCCAAAAGCGAACTAACTTAAACAGAGCTTCTTTAATAACCAAACATAGGTAGGCTCAGATAGACCGGCAGATTCCGACAGGACAGGACAAGGTTACAGCAAACATGACGATAGTCTGGCTCAGGCATGAAACACAACAAACAAGAATCCGACAAGGACAGGAACAAAAACAGAGAGAGATATAGGGGACTAATCAGAGGGAAAAGGGGAACAGGTGGGAGAAGGGGTGACGAGGTAGTCAAGAGGAGACAAGGAACAGCTGGGGGAAAGCGGGGGAGAAAAGGTAACCTAAGACGACCAGCAGAGGGAGACAGGGTGAAAGGAAAGGACAGAAAGACACAACATGACAATACATGACAACTTAAGCCCTAGAACAGTTTTTTTAATAGTTTCAGAGCCCTAGATCTGACGGTTTTTTGATGTTTTGAATGCAGGTAACTATTGCAGGCTCTGTGTGTCTGGAAGCCTCACACTGTCACTCCACATTGACTGTGTTGTGTGTGAGTACAGAAAACCACAGAAAATCACAGAAATCACATAGATCGCTGAAACCCACATTAATGGTTTGTCTTAACACTGGATCTATAACTTTTTAGATGTTTGTTTGTTTTGTTTATCATTCATCAAACGGACGTTGTACAATTTCTCGTAAATTACGATAGATAAATGGCTGGATCTATTTTTCCTTACACCGTAGGTTTATGTACTTCGACGTGAAGTGGCCAAATTAGTGATGTATTACCGATTTAGACTTTTAATGTTTTAAGTCAAAGAGCGTAAACGCCATCTTGTTTTTGGGCTAAAAGTACATTTGGCCAATCCTGTGATCACCGAGTTTCATCTTCGAAGTCTTTCCCGTTTACGGGAAACGGTCATGTCCGTTTGGTGATGTTTTGTCCATTTGCAATATACAGCCAGTCGCCATCTGGTGGAATCTTCCAGTACAGCAGAATATATATATATTTTAAAAATGTTATAATGCAGAACCCTAATGTCCGAGAGACTTTATTTGATGACTTCCCAGAAGACCGGGCCCTGGGGGACGACCTGAAGCCATCGGCCTAGTTTAATAGCACCTGCGGACATCTAGTAAGGGACCGTACATTTGCAATATGGAGATCCTCATCAACCATACGGGAAATGCCACTCGCGTTCCTTATGTAGGTTATACCTGGCAAGGAAGGAGCATTCCTAGTTTCTCCAGTAGACTCACCCTGATCATTTAGATTGACTAATGCTTGGAAATGGTTATGTAGTGGCACTGCCATGGTAGAGGTGCACAATAGGAACACTGGCTGGGAATCCTATCTAAAAAAAGTGATCATATAACAATTAAACCCCCCAAAATATATAATTGGAGCGAATAAAAAAATAATTATGCAAAAGGCAAAAAAAATTAACAATAAGAAATTAGCCCTGTTTTAGAAAAGAAAATCGAAAATAATCTAAACCCAATGTAAAAGGGATAATGGGGAATGGAGGTCAACACTCACAACTCATTTTCTTCTACAAAATTAATTTTCTGTTGCCATCTGGTGGTTGTTCCAGGGCTGGCAATTAAGCCTCATGCAGGCTTCAGGCCTTCCAAAAAGCTGTATACAAAAAGCAATCCATACAACATTCTCACTGTAGATTCAGTTGATACTCCATAAAAATGGTCCTTAGAAAAATAACTCCACACTAGGGTGAGAAAAGCACTAGACTCGAAGGTGATCACTCCTTTATAATTCAATTCTGATGGTTGTTCAGCTTCAAGTCACTCCAAACTTCAAAATCTTCATGTGTACACACAGTTGTTTTGGGGTGGAATAAATGGGAGTTTTCACCAAACCCAGAGAATAGATATTTCATGCAGACATATTTGGTATTTCATACCATTTCAAATGAATGCCCAAAGGTTCATGTGCTTGGCTTTTTTTGTAGGAAAAAATGTGTCCTTTTGGAATAATGAGGTAGAGGAATCATCTTATTTTTCTCAAAATCCCAATCCTTTTCATTTACGGGTAAAAAGATAAAAGCATGGGAAGTTAAAATGTTAGAAAAAATTCTGACGTTCCGCACAATTCATGCTTCTTCAGAGGAAATAGACAGAAAATGAGGGAAGGCCAGCCCATATAGTATGAGAACAGGTGAGGGGAGGGATCAAGCTGCTACACCTGACCTTCCATTGGTGGAGTGTTATGTCCATCCTATGTACCCCAACCCATCTGTCCTTAATTGTGTAGATTTCCCATTATTTTTTCACCTTCTTTGTATAAAACACTCTATCGGAGGAAAACTTGGGTTATTTGTATGACATTGGGCCACTCTATAAGAAGACCTCCAAAGAAAATTCAAAGTAAAGAAATAAGTAAGAGGCAAACAGTGCCAAAAAATAAACACAAAGAAATGGTATAAGGAAGCAATTTTAATAAAACAAAATGAATAAACATATTTACAAGGCTCCAGTTATATAATATAGAAGTACTCTCGATATATGTGATTCAGGTTCTCTAAATAAAAGTATCTAAATAGAAGCAGGAGAACAGGGCTCTGGCAGGTCAGGGGAAAATTGACCTCAAAGAGGACAACATACACCGGCGCATGTTCTCTAATTCTATTGCTCCTGGGGATACATCTTTGTTATATGAGAAGTGAGGAGACATTCCCAATGAAGGGGGTTAAGGTTAGGGCCTGAATAAAAGGTGAAATTAAGGTTAGGGCAAGGATCAAGGGCATGCCTTAATAAACTGTAAGTGCTAGGGTTAAGTTTAAAAAAGGGTTAGGGTTAAAATTACGGTTAGGGTTAGGTGGGGATATGGGATGGGTTGGGTTAGATGGGAGTGGGGATTAGGGTTGGGTTTGAAATTACGGTTAGGGTTAGGATAGAGTTCGGATAGGTGTTAGGGTTGGGGTTAGGATAGGGTTGGGGATTGGGGTTAGGATTGAGGGGAATTGGGGTTAAGGTTAGGGTTGAAATTACAGTTCGGGTTAAGATGGGGGTAGGGGTTAGGTTGGATGGGAATGGGGATTGGTTTGGGTTTAAAATTACGGTTAGGGTTAGGATAAGGATGGGATAGGGGTTAGGGTTAGGTTAGGTTTTTCTTTGTTAGGGAATCAACAAGGTCGATCTGATGCCTTCAAGCTAATGCAGAGACCAGGGGAAGGGTTGCACTTCACTTGCCGAATGGGGGAGTCAAGGGTTAGGGTTAGGGTAGGGCTAGGGTTGGGGTTAGGGTTATGTTTATGATAAATTTAGTTTATTATGGTTTTACACCTTGAATTGCACTGACCTATTGTGGCCTCCTCTGTAATCGTTTCCAATCCTGTGATTGTGAAGAAATTTGTGTATTTGTGAAAATGGGAGTGGGGAAGGGAAGGGATTAAGGGAAGTCTTGGGTAGCAGAAAGGGATTGGGTGGGTGGGATTGGGATTCGGACCCTGGTTAGGGAAAGGGAGAGGAAAGGGTATGGGTGGCTGGCCCAGAGGTCTGTGGTGGTGAGGGTTTTGAGGGTGAAGGTAGACGTCAACCCCAGTGTTTTGGTGGTCCCTACAGGCATCCTGGTCCTGATCCGGATCCTGGGGGTTAAAATTAGGCTTGGGATTAGGGTTAGGATTAGGGTTAGGAACCGGGTTCTGTGGGTTAAGGTTAGGCTTAGGGTTAGGGTCAGGAACAAGGTTCTGTGGGTTAAGGTTAGGGTTGGGGTTAGTCAGGAACAGGGTTCTGTGGGTTAAGGTTAGGGTTGGGATTAGGGTTGGGGTTAAAGTTAGGGTCAGGGTCGTGTGGGTTAAGGTTAGGGTTGGAATTAGGGTTGGGGTTAAGGTTAGGGTCAGGATCAGGATCAGGGTCGCGTGGGTTAAGGCTAGGATTGTAATTAGGGTTGGGGTTATGGTTAGGGTCAGGATCAGGATCAGGGTCACGTGGGTTAAGGTTAGGAGGAAGAGGCAATTGATTTTCGATGATGCTTTCTAGCGTGTCAGCTTTGATATATCTCAGTGACCGCTTTGAGTAACCGCTCTTCCTCAATGCCTCAAACAATATGTGTGTGGCTATATTAAAATCCGTCTGTTGAGTACCTCATCTGTGGAATCGGATGAGTTGTGATTTGGCAATACCCCTAAAAGTATGTTTGGGGTGGAAACAGGATCGGGGGGTTAATGCATGTGTTTCTGTTTCTTTGAAGTAAACTTTGGTGTATAGGGAAACTATGCTCAATTCAGTGAGAGAGAAAATAAAGTAGACAGCACAGGTCAAACTTTTGATTTATGACCCAATGTCCGGATGACGTGTGCATGCCCGCCTTAGAGTGAGTGTGAAATTATGTAAAGAAAATGCCGGGAAGTTATCACGTGCTCAAGGGAGTGCCCATATTTGGGCATCCGGTCAGGACATCCTGTTCCTGTTCTCCCGCCTTAGAGTGAGTGTGAAATTATGTTTAAAAAATGCCGGGAAGTTATCACGTGCTCTAGGGAGTGCCCATATTTGGGAGTGAGTGTGAAATTATGTATATTATTTTGAAGTTGTCATGATGATTGAGGTCTATCGACCTTGTTGAACTGGGGGGTGTGTTTGAACATTTCAAAGAGCATGACCCCACACCCACCCTATTTTAATGCCCTTAGGGTTGTTGTCTATGAACCAGGAATGTCTGGGAGGGGGATTGTGTGTGTGTGTGTGTGTGTGTGTGTGTGTGTGTGTGTGTGTGTGTGTGTGTGTGTGTGTGTGTGTGTGTGTGTGTGTGTGTGTGTGTGTGTGTGTGTGTGTGTGTGTGTGTGTGTGTGTGTGTGTGTGTGTGTGTGTTTGTGTGGGTGTGGGTGGGTGGATGTCTCTACAGGGTTGTTAGAAACATTGTGTACATTTCATTGTGTACATTTCAAGCTTTCAACAACAATAAAACAACCATCTAAATAATGTTTCTCGGCCTAACACACTGTTGAGTTTCCTATTTAGTTCTCTTTATAAGTACATGCACCGAGCTTCCAGGTGGCTCCAGCCTATGGATGGAGGGGGGGGGTTTGCTAGAGGTAGATTAGAACCCCAAAGTAATAGGGTTAAGAAAAGATCATAAAGTAAATTTTGGATTCAGGTTGAGGGGGTAATAACTTTAGGGAAACCGCATTTCACACTATGTACAGCCATAGAGAGCCAACACATCAAGGTGTAACAGGGATGAATGGATATTCAATGAACAACAGTAGTCTTCTGTAACAAGCAATACTTGTTAAATATGTGTCACAGTCAATCATGACAGCCTCTTTTTGAAAGGCCTTTACTTATGACTTAAACAGATTCAAATCAAATCAAATTTTATTTGTCACATACACAGCTCAGTTCTGAGATACTCAGTTCTGGTGACCAAATAAAAGCACATTCTAATCCAAAATGTATGAAAATATAATGATGCTGACACCATCTAAAATATAATTTCCACCTCCAGAAATGAGCCCAATAAGATATTGTTAAAAAATGTTAAATGATTTTAACAAATCAGACCATATAACCTGTATAGATGGTATATTATCAGCTATTAGCAATAAGCATTATCACCTGTAACCAAATGGCTGCAGCATAGTGTCTATAAATAAATAGGCTGAAGCATGATGGGGTTTGTCTCTACATTGTCATCTGTACCAACTGATGCAGCATAGTGTCTATAAATACATGGTCTGATAAACACTCCTAACAACCCCACCACTAGGAGGTGTCCACATGGTCTGATTAACACTCCTAACAACCAGACACTAGGAGGAGTCCACATGGTCTGATGAACACTCCTAACAACCAGACCACTAGGAAATGTCCACATGGTCTGATAAACACTCCTAACAACCCGACCACCAGGAGGTGTCCACATGGTCTGATAAACACTCCTAACAACCCCACCACTAGGAGGTGTCCACATGGTCTGATAAGCACTCCTAACAACCAGACCACTAGGAGGTGTCCACATGGTCTGATAAACACTCCTAAAAACCCCAGCACTAGGAGGTGTCCACATGGTCTGATAAACACTCCTAACAACCAGACCACTAGGAGGTGTCCACATGGTCTGATAAACACTCCTAACAACCAGACCACTAGGAGGTGACCACATGGTCTGATAAACACTCCTAACAACCAGACCACTAGGTGTCCACATGGTCTGATTAAAACCCCTGATGAACCCACCTCTAGGAGGTGTCCACATGGTCCTAAAGCACACCGTTGCATCATTTTGTATCACATTTCATTGATTAAACTGGTCAGTTTGCTTGCGATTGGAGTGTTGGGCCAGTAACCTCATTGTTTTCAGGAAGGTGTAACCATGGCGATAGGCAGACTAAGGGAAAGGCAAGCCACCTGAACTACTGCCCAACAAAGACAAACTGCAGTCTACACAAACAGTGAATCTGAGAAAAAAGGCCTTAAAGTTATTTTTCTAGTCCATGCATATCAGCCATGACCACTTATCTGACTTTTGACCCCTAAAATGCTGATACCGCACTCTGCCTTGGTATGACCTTAAACAGCTGTCTGGGTAATGAAACAGCAAAGTGCAGCATCTAGAAATCTAAATGTGTTGATCCAGATTTCTTGTTGTTTTTCTGTTTGATGCAAACAGTTTGAGAGTTCAAACTACATTCCAACTGTATTTAATGGTGTTATGTAGTTGTGTTGTCATGTTGTGAATGTTGTATTGTAGTAACCCTCAACTGTATTTAATGGTGTTATGGAGTTGTGTTGTCATGTTGTGAATGTTGTATTGTAGCAACCCTCAACTGTATTTAATGGTGTTATGTAGTTGTGTTGTCATGTTGTGAATGTTGTATTGTAGCAACCCTCAACTGTATTTAATGGTGTTATGGAGTTGTGTTGTCATGTTGTGAATGTTGTATTGTAGCAACCCTCAACTGTATTTAATGGTGTTATGTAGTTGTGTTGTCATGTTTTGAATGTTGTATTGTAGTAGGCCTAACCCTCAAAATGTTCTGGTGATTGAGAGAGACGCAGACAATACACGGAGACAGCAACAGAATATGATATGATGGAGTGGGACACCAGACAAGATACAGAGAAAGTGATGGAGAGAGGCAGAAGAATAGAGTTCCAGACAGTTGTAGAATGTATGCCAAGACACATTGTAAGAGCTATAAAGAGAGAGGGAGTGGGAGAGAGAACAGGCAGAACCTGATATGTAAATGAGCAGAGCAAACGAAAGTAACATTTGATGACCTGATGATCATTCCAGACTCTGTTTCTATTGAGAGATAAAAGGTAAGTTGACGATTGTTATGTGTGTTCATATAGTTGATGATATTGTTATGTGTATTCATATAGTTGATTATATTGTTATGTGTATTCATATAGTTGATGATATTGTTATGTGTATTAATGTAGTTGGTGATATTGTTATGTGTATTCATACAGTTCATGATATTGTTATGTGTATTCATATAGTTGATGATGTTGTTATGTGTATTCATATAATTGATGATATTTTTGGTGGACAGTGTTATAATAGTCCTACTCTGTTTAAAATGTTTTCGAAATAAATCAGATGCGTGGGGTGAATTTGTTCTGTGCCCATATGTGTGCCCCAGAGTGATCACTCCTACACTATCTAGAATCTAAAAGGGTTATTTGGCTGTACCCATAGGAGAACCCTTTGTAGAACCCTTTTTGGTACTATGTAGAACCCTTTTGGGTTCCATGAAGAACCCTTACCACAGAGGGTTCTACATGGAAGCAATTAGGGTTCTACCTGGAACCCAATAGTGTTCTCTTATGGGGACAGCCTGGAGGACAAGTTTGGAACCCTTTATTCTAAGAGTGTATTGTATCATAGGTCTATTGACTTTTCTCCTCAAAACAGGCTTAAAACACAACAAGCAACAAACAAACATTTTCTCTTTCTAATCTACTGTTAATGCTTTTCACTGAGGAAGGTAAGTTGTGTGAAAGAGACAAATAAATATTGTGGAGAGACTAACAACAACTTACACTTCCTCAAAACAGGTTGTGTGTATTCATTAGTGCCCATCGTAACAAAACGTTTGGCAACAGAAACCGTTTAGGTCACGTTGTACAGCATTGAGAGAACTGTTTATGTTTTATGCAACATTTTTAAACTGTTGGCTGTGGAGTAAACTAATGAATACAACCCAGGTTTTTGCCTACGACTCGGCATGTCTAAAGCTGAAACCTGAAAGTAACCTGAGGGGTAGACTATGATACAGGCTTGATATACTGGTTTTCTAAAAACAGCCAGATTCAGTTAGCTTCACATTCCAATTTAGGCCTCATCCATAAGAATATACAGAACAGAACAGAAAATATCTCAATGACTTGACATGTTCTGGTTGTGAATTCAGGCTACAGGGAATCCTGCCAGGGATTATTGTAAAGTGTGTAGAGAAATGAAATGTATGGTGTAATGTTAGTATAGTGAATCATAAATAATAAATAAATAATAAATAATTTCATAAAAAATCCTACAATGTGATTTCCTGGATTTTTTTTCTCATTTTGTCTGTCATAGTTGAAGTGTACCTATGATGAAAATTACAGGCCTCTCTCATCTTTTTAAGTGGGAGAAATTGCAGAATTGGTGGCTGACAAATACTTTTTTGCCCCACTATACCTCTCTCTAATGTATATGGCTCTATCAGGATATATAAACCTCTCTCTAGTGTACAGTGCCTTGCGAAAGTATTCGGCCCCCTTGAACTTTGCGACCTTTTGCCACATTTCAGGCTTCAAACATAAAGATATAAAACTGTATTTTTTTGTGAAGAATCAACAACAAGTGGGACACAATCATGAAGTGGAACGACATTTATTGGATATTTCAAACTTTTTTAACCAATCAAAAACTGAAAAATTGGGCGTGCAAAATTATTCAGCCCCCTTAAGTTAATACTTTGTAGCGCCACCTTTTGCTGCGATTACAGCTGTAAGTCGCTTGGGGTATGTCTCTATCAGTTTTGCACATCGAGAGACTGAAATTTTTCTCCCATTCCTCCTTGCAAAACAGCTCGAGCTCAGTGAGGTTGGATGGAGAGCATTTGTGAACAGCAGTTTTCAGTTCTTTCCACAGATTCTCGATTGGATTCAGGTCTGGACTTTGACTTGGCCATTCTAACACCTGGATATGTTTATTTTTGAACCATTCCATTGTAGATTTTGCTTTATGTTTTGGATCATTGTCTTGTTGGAAGACAAATCTCCGTCCCAGTTTCAGGTCTTTTGCAGACTCCATCAGGTTTTCTTCCAGCATGGTCCTGTATTTGGCTCCATCCATCTTCTCATCAATTTTAACCATCTTCCCTGTCCCTGCTGAAGAAAAGCAGGCCCAAACCATGATGCTGCCACCACCATGTTTGACAGTGGGGATGGTGTGTTCAGCTGTGTTGCTTTTACGCCAAACATAACGTTTTGCATTGTTGCCAAAAAGTTCAATTTTGGTTTCATCTGACCAGAGCACCTTCTTCCACATGTTTGGTGTGTCTCCCAGGTGGCTTGTGGCAAACTTTAAACGACACTTTTTATGGATATCTTTAAGAAATGGCTTTCTTCTTGCCACTCTTCCATATAGGCCAGATTTGTGCAATATACGACTGATTGTTGTCCTATGGACAGAGTCTCCCACCTCAGCTGTAGATCTCTGCAGTTCATCCAGAGTGATCATGGGCCTCTTGGCTGCATCTCTGATCAGTCTTCTCCTTGTATGAGCTGAAAGTTTAGAGGGACGGCCAGGTCTTGGTAGATTTGCAGTGGTCTGATACTCCTTCCATTTCAATATTATCGCTTGCACAGTGCTCCTTGGGATGTTTAAAGCTTAGGAAATATTTTGTATCCAAATCCGGCTTTAAACTTCTTCACAACAGTATCTCGGACCTGCCTGGTGTGTTCCTTGTTCTTCATGATGCTCTCTGCGCTTTTGACGGACCTCTGAGACTATCACAGTGCAGGTGCATTTATACGGAGACTTGATTACACACAGGTGGATTGTATTTATCATCATTAGTCATTTAGGTCAACATTGGATCATTCAGAGATCCTCACTGAACTTCTGGAGAGAGTGTGCTGCACTGAAAGTAAAGGGGCTGAATAATTTTGAACGCCCAATTTTTCAGTTTTTGATTTGTTAAAAAGGTTTGAAATATCCAATAAATGTCGTTCCACTTCATGATTGTGTCCCACTTGTTGTTGATTCTTCACAAAAAAATACAGTTTTATATCTTTATGTTTGAAGCCTGAAATGTGGCAAAAGGTCGCAAAGTTCAAGGGGGCCGAATACTTTCGCAAGGCACTGTATATGACTATATCAGTATATATACACCTCTCTCTAATGTATATGGCTCTATCAGGATATATATACCTCTCTCTAATGTATATGGCTCTATCAGGATATATATACCTCTCTCTAATGTATATGGCTCTATCAAGATATATATACCTCTCTCTAATGTATATGGCTATATCAGGCTATATATACCTCTCTCTAATGTATATGGCTATATCAGGATATATATACCTCTCTCTAATGTATATGGCTCTATCAGGATACATATACCTCTCTCTAATGTATATGGCTATATCAGGATATATATACCTCTCTCTAATGTATATGGCTCTATCAGGATATATATATACCTCTCTCTAATGTATATGGCTCTATCAGGATATATATATACACCTCTCTCTAATGTATATGGCTCTATCAGGATATATATACCTCTCTCTAATGTATATGGCTCTATCAGGATATATATACCTCTCTCTAATGTATATGGCTCTATCAGGATATATATATACACCTCTCTCTAATGTATATGGCTCTATCAGGATATATATACCTCTCTCTAATGTATATGGCTCTATCAGGATATATATACATCTCTCTAATGTATATGGCTCTATCAGGATATATATATACACCTCTCTCTAATGTATATGGCTCTATCAGGATATATATACCTCTCTCTAATGTATATGGCTCTATCAGGATATATATACCTCTCTCTAATGTATATGGCTATATCAGGATTCACTTTTGACCATTTGACATCTTTTATTTACTGTGGTTTAGGCTGGTTGAATGAGTTGCCTATGAAAGCTACTTCAACTGCAAGAAAACAGCTGCACCAGTGACTGTAAGGTATGTGATTTCCTCATATGTAATTAGAAACATGTTTGTAGCCTACGCAGTTACAAAGTTCCTTTCGAAACTGTGGCACATATTTTTCTGTAACATGAAATCAACGTGTTGGTATGTAGGAAAGACGGGCAGACTCTCGTACTGTGGGTCTAGGCTACCTACAAACTATTATAAGGTTAGGTCGACGTCAGGCATTCAATAGTCAGAGTGGGTTTGAGCTACGATCACTTATCATGCCGACAAATCTGATGGTCTCTGTGAACTGATCTGAACAGGTTTTGTCTGGTCATCTATGATGTGAAGTCCATAGCTGAGGTATAGAACTCAATCTGCATATCACTAACAAACTGCTATTATACATTATAACCTAGCCTACTTTACATAATATAACATATCTTACTTGTTGCAAATAAACATTGAATGGATCAATGATTTCCCTCTCAGATCATTCATGCCCATTTTCACCCTTCTGTCTGTATTGTCAGATACGTTTAGAAAATAACATATTGAAAGACAATAAATAGTCCACTCTTAGTGACTATTAACAGCGACTTATTATAAAAATGACAGTTACCATGGAGATGAAATGTCACAACTACATGTTCATGTGATTGCATTAAATCCCCTGACTGTTTCTATATGTCTGTTAGTAAATGTTTTATAAGAGATAATTAATAAATGATAACAATTGACATTGAAGAATTGCTGTGTTAATGACAATCGACATGCTGGATTTCTGTTTAGGGGTCAGTGCTCTAAAATGAGTCTCTCTGAGGATAGAGAGGAGGGGGGCCCTGCCTCTAAAATGAGTCTCTCTGGGGAGAGAGAGGAGGTGGGCCTTGCCTCTAAGATGAGTCTCTCTGAGGAGAGAGAGGAGGGGGGCCCTGCCTCTAAAATGAGTCTCTCTGGGGAGAGAGAGGAAGGAGGCCCTGCCTCTAAAATGAGTCTCTCTGGGGAACATGACACCAAAGCTAAGAGGTGAGATGACAATTTTATTTAAGAATTATTAAGAGTTTATTTCCAAAAATGTTCACATTTGTTTTTTAATCATAAATAGTTGCTTATGCGTACCTTCAATATATCTGTTCTCAGATTTTTAAATATAGATTTTAGATGTGTATATTTTTTTACTTTTTTTAAGCAAAATGCTACATATCCATTATTATTATCCATTCAGCTTGAATGGAATGTTTATATCCTGTACATTTGACTGTGATATGAGGTTGTCTCACCTAGCTATCTCAAGATGAATGTATTACTGTAAATCACTCTGGATAAGAGTATCTGCTAAATCAGGGTTCTCAATCCGTTGTCTGTGGAGGTACTGCAGGGGTTCCGCGGCACCCTGACTGTACTCGTTGCAATGTAAGACATTTGATAGAATTTTCACACGACACGACCACTTTGCCTACTCTTAATTATTGCCTAATATAATGGCATGCATATTTTTTTAACCAATTCTGATCATTGTTACAAGCAGAATTTTGACAATATTACCGTTATATCAACACACTCTTCACACCCGTTTAACAACTCTAAATAGCTTTGGCAAAGTAGGCATCAAGTCCCTTGCCAATAATGTTGCCTACAAAGTTGCATACAAATGTTAATTTTCATAGAACACATATTACAGCCTAGATGCCTTCAGTTGCCCAATTTATAGCCATGCCCAATTTAGGATTATTTTTTAACAACGTGATGTTGCGCTGATGTTTGAGAACCAAAACATTCAAAGGACGTTTTCTCAAAAGTGAGGTTACAAGTTCATCAACTTTCAAAGCAGAACTACTTTCCCATTGTTCCTCAAATGCAGTGTATGATATACCATTTTATAGCTCTGAGTCTCTACTTTTATCCAATTTAAAAAATACAATTTCAAATTTGGCTACACAAGACCGAACCAAGCTGGTTGGTCCCATTTGACTGTATTAAACCTAGCAGTACTACTGATATATCTGAGTGAGGCAGATATATATATGATTACTGTATAAAACCTAGCAGTACTACTGATTTCTCTGAGAGTGAGGCAGATATATATTATTACTGTGTAAAACCTAGCAGTACTACTGATTTCACTGTGAGTGAGGCAGATATATATTATTACTGTGTAAAACCTAGCAGTACTACTAATTTCTCTGAGAGTGATGCAGATATATATTATTACTATGTAAAACCTAGCAGTACTACTAATTTCTCTGAGAGTGAGGCAGATATATATTATTACTGTGTAAAAACCTAGCAGTACTACTAATTTCTCTGAGAGTGAGGCAGATATATATTATTACTGTGTAAATCCTAGCAGTACTACTGATTTCTCTGAGAGTGAGGCAGATATATATTATTACTGTGTAAAACCTAGCAGTACTATTGATTTCTCTGAGAGTGAGGCAGATATATATTATTACTGTGTAAAACCTAGCAGTACTATTGATTTCTCTGAGAGTGAGGCAGATATATATTATTACTGTGTAAAACCTAGCAGTACTAATTGTACGTATTTTATCTGTTGTGTTGTAGCCCAATCAAGCAGGAGAGACCAGCCTCCCCTGTACCCAGCTGTGTGTCCATGAAGAGTGACAAGTCTATGGCGCTACCTATATACTTTAGAGAGGGAGACCTTTCTACTGAACAAAGGTAAGAAGAACTCATGGATCATGGTCAGTGAGTTAAACAACACTGTCTCTAGTCATTCCTCCTCTCCTATTTTCCCATTTATTTTTCTTGTTTTCAAAATCCATAGGCTAATACTTTTTTTCATATAGTCCTAAAACACTATTAAAAAAACACAACATTCCCTGTGTGTGTGTGTGTGTGTGTGTGTGTGTGTGTGTGTGTGTGTGTGTGTGTGTGTGTGTGTGTGTGTGTGTGTGTGCGTGCACTCCCTGGTTGAGGAGATGTAATCTCTATCCTGATTGTCTAGTCACTTTTACCCCTACCTACATGTACATATTACCTCAATTACCTAGAATACCTGGTACCCCTGCACATTGACTTAGTGCTGGTACTCCTTATAGCCTCATTATTACCTCAACTACCTGGTACCCCTGCACATTGACACAGTACTGGTACTCCTTATAGTCTCATTATTACCTCAACTACCTAGTACCCCTGCACATTGACTCAGAACTGGTTCTCCTTACAGTCTCATTATTGTTATTTTATTTTATTGTGTTACTGTTTCTTTTTTTAATTTACAAGGTACAAGGACAAGGTATCACGTCTGGTGAACAGTTCAAAGTTACATATCCTCAGTCAGACCAGTAGAAACTGGATCAGCAGCACTACAAGGTAGTCTGGTGAACAGGTCAGAGTTCATATCCTCAGTCAGACCAGTAGAAACTGGATCAGCAGCACTACAAGGTATCATGTCTGGTGGATCATGTATCAATACTGATAGGATGGAAAGAAAGGGAGCGCTGCTCTCAGATCAGTTTTCTCCATTCAAATCTTTCTTTAATTAGAAGCATCGTTTGACTTGTTTCGACGAACTTTGCCGGTACTATTAGGATGTATTGGTCTGCATGTTTTGAACGCCATTGAGCCAGTGGATTACTGAACAGAACGTGCCAACAAAACAGAGCTTTCGGGATATAAAGAGGGACTTTATCGAAAAAAACAACCATTTATTGTGTTTCTGGGATTCCTTGGATTGCCAACAGAGGAAGATCTTCAAAGGTAAGTAATTTAATTTATTGCTATTTTTGAGTTTGAGGATGCTTGTGCAGGTTATGAATTTATGCAAATGCAGACATTTTGTGAGGCGCTGTCCTCAGATGATCAAATGCTATGCTTTCGCCATTAAGCCTATTGTAAATCGGACAAAGTGGTTCGATTACCAAGATTCTAAGCTAAAGAATCATGTATGACACTTGTATTTTCATGAATGTTTAATATTAGGAATTTTATATTTTGAATTTGGCACTCTGCAATTTCACCGGATGTTGTCGAGGTAGGACACTAGCGCCCACCTAGCCTTAAGATTAATCCTTAGTTTGTCAAATATCGATATTATCGATAATATTTCAACCGGACAACAGCGTATTCAATAGAAAGGAAAAAGAACAGAGAGGGCGCACAAGGTCACGCGCGTAAACCTCTAGTGACAGTGAAAATGTCCACTTCCTAGTGGAAACCATAGGAACTGCAATCTGGGAGCTTTATCCCACTATATTCAATAGCAAAAACATTTACACATAAAAAAAAAAACATTTCCCGGATGGATTTTCCTCGGGGTTTCACCAGCCATATCAGTTCTGTTATACTCACAGACATTATTTTAACAGTTTTATCTACCAATAATATGCATATCCTAGGTTCTGGGCCTGAGTAACAGGCAGTTCACTTTGGGCACGCCAGACTCTCCGAAATTAAGGATACTGCCCACTAGCCTTATGATTTTAACATTATAATTATTTCACAATACTGATGACGGATCAGCACCTAGAGAAATATTATCACCTATGGTTGCAAATATTGAGGTGGCTTATTCTAATGCTTATCCAATAAAATTGCACTACATCACGGTAGGCTACACATCATAAAATATATTGAGACAAATTACAAACAGTAGCCTACAAGTAGCAAAATATAACTAAATTGATTGATTGAGCATATAACGTGGCTCACATCATCACCATTATCCCAGAAACGCAAGATCCATTCCAATTTGCACACCACCCTAACAGATCCACAGATGATGCAATCTCTATTGCACTCCACACTGCCCTATCCCACCTGGACAAAAGGAACACCTATGTGAGAATGCTATTCACTGACTACAGCTCAGCAATCAACACCATAGTGCCCTCAAAGCTCATCAATAAGCTAAGGACCCTGGGACTAAACACCTCCCTCTGCAACTGGATCCTGGACTTCCTGACAGGCCGCCCCCAGGTGGTAAGGGTAGGTAACAACACATCCGCCACGCTGATCCTCAACACAGGGGCCCCTCAGGGGTGCGTGCTCAGCCCCCTCCTGTACTCCTTGTTCACTCATGACTGCATGGCCAGGCACAACACCATCATTAAGTTTGACGATGACACAACAGTGTGCCTAATCACCGACAACGACGAGACAGCCTATAGGGAGGTCAGAGACCTGGCCGGGTGGTTGCAGAATCACAACCTATCCCTCAACATAATCAAGACTAAGGAGATCATTGTGGACAACAGGAAAAAAAGGGCCGAGCACGCCCCCATTCTCATCGACGGGGCTGAAGTGGAGCAGGTTGAGATCTTCAAGTTCCTTGGCATCCACATGAACAATAAACTAACATGGTCCAAGCACACCAAGACAGGCGGGAAGAGGGAACGAACAAAACCTATTCCCCCTCAGGAGACTGAAAAGATTTGGCATTAGATCCTCAAAAGGTTTTACAGCTGCACCATCAAGAGAATCCTGACTGGTTGCATCACTGCCTGGTATGGCAACTGTTCGGCCTCTGACCACAAGGCACTACAGAGGGTAGTGCGAATGGCCCAGTACATCACTGGGGCCAGGCTTCCTGCCATCCAGGACCTATATATCAGGCGGTGTCAGAGGAAGGCCCTAAAAATGGTTAAAGAGTCCAGCCACCCTAGTCATAGACTGTTCTCTCTGCTATTGCACGGCAAGCGGTACCGGAGTGCCAAGTCTAGGTCCAAGAGGCTTTTAAACAGCTTCTACCCGCAAGCCATAAGACTCCTGAACATCTAATCAACTGGCTACCCAGACTATTTGTATTGCCCCCCCCCCCCCCCCCCCCCCCTTTTACACCACTGCTACTCTCTGTTGTTATCATCTATGCATAATCACTTTAATAACAGTACCTACATGTACATATTACCTCAACTAACTGGTGCCCCCACACATTGACTCTGTATGGTACCCCCTGTATATAGTCTCGCTATTGTTATTTTACTGCTGCTCTTGAATTACTTGTTACCATTATTTCTTATTCTTATTCGTATTTTTTACTTACCTGCATTGTTTGTTAGGGGCTCATAAGTAAGCATTTCACTGTAACGTCTAAACCTGTTGTATTCAGTGCATGTGTCTAATACAATTAGATTTTATTTTATTTGAATTATTGTCTAATATAATGGAGTAAATGTTTTTTTTTTGACCAATTCTGATGGTCAAGCAGAATTTTGACAATATTACCCTTATATCAACTCACTCTTCAAACCCGTTTAAAACTTCTTATGGGTAGGTGAGAAGCTTACCACCTGGTCAACATCCGGTGAAATTGCAGAGCGCCAAATACAAAATACAGAAATACTCATAATAAACATTCATAAATTATACAAGTGTTATACATCGGCTTAAAGATAAACTTCTTGTTAATCCAGTTGCTGTGTCAGATTTCAAAAAGGCTTTACGGCGGAAGCATACCATGCGATTATCTTAGGACAGCGCCCTGCATACAAAAGCATACACACATTTTCAAGCCAAGTAGAGGAGTCATGAAAGTCAGAATTTAGCAATATAATTAATCACTTATGTTTGATGAGCTGTTTCATTTTGTTCAGTAATCCACTGTCAATGGCGATCACAACATTCAGATGAATACATCCAAATAGTACCCTTAAAGCTTGTTGAAACATGTCAAACAATGTTTATAATTAATCCTCAGGTTGTCTTTTGTCAAAATAATCGGTAATATTTTCACCAGACTTATTCAAATGAAAGGAAAAAGAACCGAGGGCGAGCTCCCGGTCTTGTGTGCAAAATAGCTCTGGTCCATCTCACTGTCCACACAAGTCATGGGGTCTTTCTTCCTCATTGTTCAAAATAAAAGCCTGAAACCCTGTTTAACAACTCTAAATAGCTTTGGCATAGTAGGCATCAAGTCCCTTGCCAAGAATGTTGCCTACAACGTTGCATACAATGTTAATTTTCAGCGACCACATATTACGCCCTAGATGCCTTCAATTGCCCAATTTATAGCCATGCCCAATTTAGGATTATTTTTTTAACGACATGATGTCTTACTCCAAAGGGAGAACTTGAAATAACAAGATGTAGATAATTAAATAATCAAAATAAAAACATGTTTATTATACGCTCTTAGAACAGAAGGTTCCTTATCCTGTTAAGGATAAGGAATCTCTCTTTGGAGAGATTGGGTACCCCTAGTAAACTGGAAAAAAAATCTGTCAAAAATTGCTAATATATGCAAATAAAAATTATTATTGGATAGAAAACACTCTAAAGATTCTAAACCCGTTGGAATTATGTCTGTAAGTATAGCAGAACTCACAGGGCAGGCATTCTTCCAAACTAGTTTTTGTGGCCATGAAAGTTGGAGCAACTTTGACGTCATGGCCCCCACCCTTCCCAACGAGCTATGATTCTGGGGACACTTTCTTTCTCTTCCGCTAGATGTCCTCTTTCATTAGAGCTTCAAATCGTTCAAATCCCGCGAGAATTGACCCTATGGGAGTTAGTGCGTGCCACGAGAGAATAGGCTGTGCGTATGGGCGCGAATTGGTCCCAGCCATTCCTTTGTTTCCAGCACTCAAGAGAAGGGCAGACGATGGCCGATTGAATTGAAGTTTGTTTTGCACGTCTAAAACATCATAAAGCTTGCTTCTGCACTTAGTTTGACCTGTTTAGTCGACATATAATGTGTAATTTTGAAGTTTTGATGCGCAACTTATCCGGACCAGAGGACGTTTTGGGTGCATTTCAGCTGATGTTATTAGCAGTAGCTAATACAAAGACGCAAGACTTGAAACCAAACGATGTATTGGGTAAGTATGAAGCCTTCCAGAACATTCTGAACGAAGACCATCGAAGGTAAGGGAATATTTATGCTTAAATCTGTGTTTCTGTTGACTCCAACATTACGTGGAAATGTAGCTTGGAACTGAGCGCTGTCTCAGCATATGGAATAGTGTGCGATTTCTGTAACGTTAAAAATAAATCTAACACAGCGGTTGCATAAAGAAGCAGTGTATCTTTCTAACTATATGTAGAACATGTATATTTAGTCAAAGTTTATGATGTCTATTTACGTTATCTTGCCGCGCTACATAGATTTCCTGCGGGCATTTTTGAGTAATTTCTGAAGGTGAACTCACTGTAAATGGACATTTATGGATATAAATGGCATATTATTGAAAAAAAAAAATATGTACTGTGTAATATGTCATATTACTGTCATCTGATGAAGATTTTCAAAAGGTTAGTGAGCGATTTATTTTTTAATCCTGCGTTTGTTGATTGCATGTTTTGGCTATTGAAATGAGCTGTGTCTGGTGGTGGTTTTACATATATATGTGCTATGTTTTCGCCGTAAAACATTTTAGAAATCTGACTTCCTGGCTAGGTGAACAAGGTGTTTATCTTTCATTTGAGCTATTGGACTTGTTAATGTGTGGAGGTTAAATATTTTTAAGAATATTTTTGCGTTCCATGCGCCACCGTTTCAGCTGAACGTGGGAGGGTTGATCCCCAATTGGGAACCAGTATCGTAGACAGGTTAAACAACCAAAAAGGCTTTTATCACTTCCTTCATATATGGAATCACTAACATACATACATACTTTTTGTGTTCAGGGAAGAAGAACCTGTAGAGTTCTGATGAACGAAAGATTCATGTTTTGAGGATGTAAACCCAGCAGCCCTCCAGTGGTCAGATCAATTCCACCTGTTTCTCCAGCACCCAGTCCAGGTTTCGAACCCTCCACCATTCTGCCACAGCTCCAACTCCTTAGCCGCTAGGTGAAAACCTGAGTTAATCTTCAGAAATAAGCATGAGTTATTCTGCCAAAATGAAGACAAAATGCTATGCAGACATACATGGTCTCACATGTTATACATAATTATTATACATACATCATTGCCAAAAGCACAAGACATACTGTTGCATGTAGGTCTGTATTATTTATGGATTGATTATATAGAAATATAAAACATTACTTTCTACTACTGCAAAGGAATTACATGTGGCTCAGGAACCACTGACTCGCTGCATTATTCTAAAGTATTCTCAAGACACCTGCTGTTAACTCTTAACTACTTAGGACAGCTCACGAGGTGTCCTAAATATCTGCCGACTCGGTGGGACTAGAGGCTTCATGCATAGCTTTAATTTATACCCATTAGTATCAAATGTCTTTATTCTCAGCACTTATACGACCACTTTTCCATTGTGGATATGGGCCCAGATCTCAACATATTGTTATATAAAAATGTAGAAAGTTTGTTTTACATAATAATAAAAAAATAAATGAATATTACTAATGTAACCCACTGTAAAGACTGTTTTTTGTTGATTGTGTTGCACTGCTCACGTCCGCGTTCTGGAACTGTCCACGTCCCCGTACAGAACTGTCCGCGTCCACGTACGGTGTGGCGCCAAGCATATTGTCCCGGTTACGCGCAGAGTGGGATGAGGTGATCTTTGGAAATAATGACGGAGTTCGCTATGGTGTTGACACACCAAAGTTTAGTGTTTAATTTTCTTTTTGCTTTGCGGTCAGGGACAGTATGAGTGTAGCCAGATCCTTTTCACTCTCTATCCTTGTTTCATTTTGTGATTCACCAGATTCGTTGTCATCGAGATCAGGGATAGATGAACAAACTGCTAGCTAGCCAAGTTAGTCGGTACAGCTAGGAAAGCTAGCTAGCTACTCTACCAGCAGTATCCTAGTTATCTTAGTTAGTCGGTACAGCTAGGTATGCTAGCTAGCTACTCTACCAGCAGCATTTTAGTTATTTCAACTTTATTTAACCAGGTAGGCAAGTTGAGAACAAGTTCTCATTTACAATTGCGACCTGGCCAAGATAAAGCAAAGCAGTTCAACAGATACAATAACACAGAGTTACACATGGAGTAAAACAAACATACAGTGTTTGTGAGCAAATGAGTTGAGATAAGGGTACCTCCCTAGTCATTTCTGACTAGAGACTGTGTGTGTGTGTGTGTGTGTGTGTGTGTGTGTGTGTGTGTGTGTGTGTGTGTGTGTGTGTGTGTGTGTGTGTGTGTGTGTGTGTGTGTGTGTGTGTGTGTGTGTGCGTGTGCGTGTGCATGTGCGTGTGTGTGTGCGTGTGTTCACTCCCTGGATGAGGAGATGTAATCTCATGTTTTGTCCACAGAAACCAACAGGAGAGATTAGAGTCAGAGATTCTCAGTGGTCAGTCTTCCCAGAGTCATCAAAAAGACCTGGCCTCCATATTCAGTGTATGTGGTCCTGTTATGTACATTTGTTTTTGTTTACCTCAAGTAAAGTTGATCTGTCAACCATTCATTAATGTGATAATGAGAAAGCATATTGTCTCTTGCTTAACTTATTTACTTTATTTATTTCAGATGCTTGAAGAGAATATTATGACATTTGTGAAGAACGAGCTGAAGCTGTTCAAGAGGATTCTTAGTCCAGAACTCCCAGAAGGCTTTGAGAGTCAGAAGCAGGATAAGGAAGTGGTGGATTCTGAAGATGAGAAGCAGGAGAGCAGTGCCAGAGAGGGGGCTCTGAAGATCACACTGCACGTCCTGAGGAAGATGAACCAGGTGGAGCTTGCTGACACACTGGAGAACTGTAAGATCTGTCTGACTCATGTTGAGTGCTGTTTTATAACATTTAAAAGCTGAAGCGAAAGTACAACTCAATGACATTGTAGCAGCCTTAACTCAACACCTAGTGACCTCCTCAAGTAGCAGCAGGGATGTGTTGTGGTGATTCATTTAAAGAGAGATTAGAGAGAGAGACAACATTAATTATACCATCAATAATCAATAATATTATAATCAGTCACGCCAGTCTGTAATGCAATATGAAAACATTTACACATGTATAGTCAGTTAAATAATTATAATTTAAAACTTTATAACAGTCCTACAATACTGTAAGCATTAAAACATACGTAATATGAATATCCTCTGTGTTATTTCTAGATTCAGATGATCCTGCTGTGATTTGCCAACGTGAACTCAAATCTAATCTAAAGAAGAAGTGTCAATGTGTATTTGAGGGGATCGCTAAACAAGGAAACCCAACACTTCTCAATAAGATCTACACAGAGCTCTACATCACAGAGGGTGGAACAGGAGAGGTCAATAATGAACATGAGCTGAGACAGATTGAGACAACAACCAGGAAACAAGCAAGACTAGAGACTGCAATCAAATGGAACGACATCTTCACACCCTTAACTGGACAAGACAAACTTATCAGAACTGTGCTGACAAAGGGAGTCGCTGGCATTGGAAAAACAGTCTCTGTGCAGAAGTACATTCTGGACTGGGCTGAAGGAAAAGCAAATCAGGATGTGCAATTTTTATTTTCATTCCCTTTTCGGGAGCTGAATTTGATGAAAGAGAACAAACACACTTTCATTGAACTTCTCAATCACTTCTCAATGGAAACCAAACAATCAGGAATCTCCCACTACAACAAGTACAAAGTTCTGTTCATCTTTGATGGTCTGGATGAGTGCCGACTGCCCCTAGACTTCCAGAAGAACAAAATCTGTTGTGATGTCACAGAGTCAACCTCAGTGGATGTTCTGCTGACAAATCTCATCAAGGGAAATCTGCTTCCCTCTGCTCTCCTCTGGATAACTACCAGACCTGCAGCAGCCAATAAGATCCCTTCAGTGTGTGTTGACCAGGTGACAGAGGTAAGAGGGTTCAATGACCCACAGAAGGAGGAGTACTTCAGGAAGAGATTCAGTGATGAGGACCTGGCCAGCAGAATCATCTCACACATAAAGACATCAAGGAGCCTCCACATCATGTGCCACATTCCAGTCTTCTGTTGGATTTCTGCAACAGTCCTTGAACACATGCTGAAATATAAGAGAGAAGAGATGCCCAAGACTCTGACTGAGATGTACACACACCTTGTGGTGTTTCATACCAAACAGAAGAATGAAAAGTATCTTGGGAAAGAAGAGACAGGTCCACACTGGAATAAAGAGAGCATTCTGTCACTGGGAAAACTGGCTTTTCAACAGCTTGTGAAGGGCAATCTGATTTTCTATGAAGAGGACCTGAAAGAGGCTGGTATTGATGTCATTGAAGCCTCAGTGTACTCGGGATTGTGCACACAGCTCTTTAAAGAGGAATGTGTGCTGTACCAGGACAAGGTGTACTGCTTTGTTCATCTGAGCATTCAGGAGTTTCTGGCTGCTGTATATGTGTTCCTCTCATTCATCAACAACAACGAGAATCTAATGGACAAACAGCAAACAAAATCCAATAACTTTTCTTTGCTATTCAGAGACGAGCCTGAAGTTAGTTTCTACAAGAGTGCTGTGGATAAAGCCTTACAAAGTAAGACAGGAAACCTGGACCTTTTCCTCCGCTTCCTTCTGGGCCTCTCACTGGAGTCCAATCAGAAGTACTTACAAGGTCTACTGACAAAGACAAGCAGCTCACGGAGCCATGAAGAAACAGTCAAGTACATCAAGGAGAAGATCAGGGAGAATCTTTCTCCGGAGAGGAGCATCAATCTGTTCCACTGTCTGAATGAACTGAATGACCATTCTCTAGTGGAGGAGATCCAAAGCTACCTGAGAACAGGAAGTATCTCTGGAGCCAACCTGTCACCTGCACAGTGGTCAGCTCTGGTCTTTGTGTTGCTGACTTCAGAAAAGGAGCTGGATGTGTTTGACCTGAAAAAATACTCCAGATCAGAGGAAGGTCTTCTGAGGCTGCTGCCAGTGGTCAAAGCCTCCAGAGCTGTCCTGTGAGTACATAAAATGACACATCAGAACTCATCATCAGGAAGCAATATTCAGTTTAGAGAAAAATATTTATTGTAATATATATACAATATCATGTTGAATTACACATTGAATCAGTGCATTGGTTTTCACATTAGTATAACAACATGACCATACAATTCTAGGAGACCCGAAGATGAATCTATATGTTGTTTGAGAGAATAAACCAAATGCATCTGCCTTTGTCCTTCTGCACTACTGGTGTTAAATGAACAGTGTCATGACATTGTATTAGTTAATGTGACGACTGTTGCTCATCGAACGATTAAAGGCTTCTAATTGCGTGATTAAATGAATCAAGCAATTATTTACTCATTTACCTAGGGCACCATGGGAAAATTTGTTTTATTGAGTTTCTATTTCCTAAATTAACTCAAAGTATATCAGAATATCGATTTTACAACAGTCGCTAATTAATCAGTTTCCTCTACAGTCTCATTCTGAACGTCGCATAATCCGGGAATCTGCACAAACCCGAGTCCCACCAATGAGTTCTTACCACACCAATCTTAGTTGATTATTTATTTACTAGAAAGCTAAAATGATGATAAAAAATACACATACACAAAAACAATATCTAGGCTATAGATTAGAACTTAGTATAACGGGCCAACACACTATGGCGCGTGTTACCCAAAATGGGGATTTAAGGAGAGAGAAAAAGAGAAAGTATACGAGAGAAATATACATTTGGGTGCATTTGGCAGCAATGCTTATTTTAACCCTAGCCTTGCCCCGAACTGCCGCTCTTATGGGTCAGAATATAATGATGTAATTACGTGTGGAAGTTCTCAGATGGGAAGCTCAGCGTGGTCCGTTTAGGCTGCTCAATGACGCACTTCTCCGGCGCAACTCTGGTTGTCCTCACGATGTCAGTGTCCTTTTGGCTTAGTGGTCTGTTTCCTCACCCTTGCTCTGGAAGGGGTCTTCTGAGGATGGACAGCTCTGAAACTCAGAGCTCACAGCGTAGGAATGAAACCGTTTAGATACCACGATTCGCTGGGATTGGATGCTAGGGGCCTCATCCGTAGCTTGGGTAGAAAAATATGTATTCTTCTGCAAACTTGTTTTGCGTTCTGGGTTCATTTACTTTTTAGATCATGGCTGCAGTTTGGGTCACATAGTCTGATATGTTAATTCTTAATGCACATGTCTTATACCCTCGGGTCAGAAGTGGGAGTAACCGCCTTTAGGGCAATTCTCTGGGCGCACTGAGGCAAGGTCTAGATTTTACTCAATTCCAATTTTAGACAACTCACTTCACATTTCATCTTTACCAAAACATTCTCTTTGATTTGGACATTTTCCACGTGCAATGTATAAACATCAAGCATATCCTAGGAAAACTCTTAAAGTTAAAATGTTTCTTTATAATGTCATCTATTAACCTTTAATAACAAAACAAAAATGACATACATTTTCATATTCCATCTATCGTCATGACCACCAATGTGGCTGACGGAAACCATTGTTCCAAAGTCCCTTATTGCATGTTTAATGTTCTGAGGGTGGGTCTCCATAGTGAGAGGACAAAGGAATGTTGTCTGTGGCCTAAGATTTACCAGGGGCGTGAGGGGTCATAAAACCCCCACATCTTCAGACCCCTAGATCTCTCCTTCGCTGTTGGGGGTGAGAGATGATCTGTAGGGTTGTGGTCTCCTGACCTGATCAGGAGAGTCATGACAACAGTGTGTTTGTGAAGTCATGATGATCTCTTTGTCAGGCTGTCAGGCTGTGGAGTCACAGAGGAAGGCTGTGCTTCTCTGGTCTCAGCTCTGGAGTCAAACCCCTCACACCTGAGAGAGCTGGACCTGAGTAACAATGACCTGAAGGATTCAGGAGTGAAGCTGCTCTCTGCTGGACTGGGGAATCCCCACTGTAAACTGGAGACTCTGAGGTCAGTATTCCTGTAGTTGGTCAACAAGTGATAACTGTTCACCAGATCCACATGTGTTTACCAAACACACAATGTCCACACCATATGTGTTTGGACAGTGAAGCTTACAGTTTTAAATTGCTCCAGCTTTTTGAACTGTGTGTGTTTGTCCAGTGTGTGTGTGTTTGTGTGTGTGTGTGTGTTTGTGTGTGTGTGTGTGTGTGTGTGTGTGTGTGTGTGTGTGTGTGTGTGTGTGTGTGTGTGTGTGTGTGTGTGTGTGTGTGTGTGTGTCCAGTGTGTGTCCAGTGTGTGTCCGTCCTGTGTGTGTTCGTCCTGTGTGTGTGTGTCCTGTGTGTGTGTGTCCTGTTTGTCCATTGTGTGTGTGTTCTGTGTGTGTCCAGTGTGTGTGTGTATGTGTTTGCAAGTGTATCACTCAATGAACACACAGACACACAAACAAACTAGGGCTGGGCGATATGGCCAGGTATTTGAAGGTATTTTTAGTTTTGGGCACTTTGAATACAGTGTTTGAGATGACAACCAATTAAAATGCCAGGGAGGAGTTATTGTGACAGGGTAGGAACTAAAGTGTTGATAAGTGTTTCCTAGGAGACCCTATAAGCTTTTGCTACATTGCATGTTTTCTCTTAGCTACTTCATGTAGGTAACATGTTCTTGCTCTGCATATTCCCCTTTGGTTAAGAAGAGACTGTTGCACAATCAACATGCTGATTTAGGTCTACACCATCACTGGTATTATCAGGCTGTATTAGCTAGCTACGTTTGCTCTTATTCAGTACATTTATTAGCTATCTAGCTAGATATTAACATTAGTGGCGAACAATTAGCGTCTCACAAGATTTAGGGCAACTTGCTAAGAAAAGACAAACTAGCTGTTTTGCTGATGTAATAAACATAAACTAATAGTGTCATTACAGAACGCTGGTGGATTTATTTGAAGAAGCAAAGTGAAAACAGCTTTGTTGTCATCCACATTGTTCCATGTGCTGCATTATCCATGCAGACTGAACACAAGTGTCTCGTGGTTGAGGAACATCAAATGCGTTCCTTGAGTGACAGAGGACGTGGATAGGTCACTGTGGAAAGCTCACTGTGGAAAGTCACTGTGGAAAGGGAGGGAGGGAGGGAGGGAGGGAGGGAGGGAGGGAGGGAGGGAGAGAGAGAGAGAGAGAGAGAGAGAGAGAGAGAGAGAGAGAGAGAGAGAGAGAGAGAGAGAGAGAGAGAGAGAGAGAGAGAGAGAGAGAGAGAGAGAGAATACTTAATTTCACACTGGATAAGACAGGAGCAATACACCAGATATAACAGACTGACCCTAGTCCCCCGACACAAACTATTGCAGCATGTCTACTCAAATATTTGTACTAAACATTTTTCTCTCTACAGGCCATACTTTGATAATTTGTCATTTCTAATAATGATACATTAATTTATGGATATGGAAGGTTTCAGGACACTGATATATCTAAAAATGTTGAAAAAGTACACTGCCACAATTTTCACCGCCAAAGAATAGCAGTGTGATTTTAAAATGTTTTGACTCTTTGCAGACTGTCACGCTGTCTAGTCACAGAGGAAGGCTGTGCTTCTCTGGTCTCAGCTTTGAGGTCAAACCCCTCACACCTGAGAGAGCTGGACCTGAGCTACAATCACCCTGGAGTCTCAGGAGTCAGACTGCTCTCTGCTGGACTGGAGGATCCACACTGCAGACTGGAGAAACTAAAGTTTGTAGAGGGTTTATGTCAATGTTCATATCAGGCTAGTTAAGACAAACATTCTTACCACCACTTGGACAAAGGTATATGCTGACTGTGTGTGTGTGTGTGTGTGTGTGTGTGTGTGTGTGTGTGTGTGTGTGTGTGTGTGTGTGTGTGTGTGTGTGTGTGTGTGTGTGTGTGTGTGTGTGTGTGTGTGTGTGTGTGTGTGTGTGTGTGTGTGTGTGTGTGTGTGTGTGTGTGTGTGTGTGTATGTGTGTGTGTGTGTGTGTGTGTATCACTCAATGACTGTCTGTTCTTCTGCTTACCGCTACAGTGTGGAACATGGTGGAGAGTACACAATGAAACCTGGGCTTAGAAAATGTGAGTGTTGACTGCTGTGAAGAATATTACTAAGAATAAGTCTTAATTCAAGTTAAGTCAAAGTCAAAGACCACCATCATTACTTACTTGGTCATATTAAATATCAGCTGTAGTTCTACAGAAGCAGAAATCAGGGACACCAACGTTTAAAAATAGTTGTTTTGACAATGTGTGTGTCTGTGTTTGTGTGTGGCGTGTTCGTATTACATAAGAAATGTGTGTTTGTGTTCATGATGTATACAGGTGTTGTCACGTTCTGACCCTAGTTATTGTGTTAATTGTTTGTTTTAGTTGGTCAGGACGTGAGTTGGGTGGGCATTCTATGTTTTGTGTGTCTAGGTTGTTTTTCTGTGTTCGGCCTAGTATGGTTCTCAATCAGAGGCAGGTGTCGTTAGTTGTCTCTGATTGAGAATCATACTTAGGTAGCCTGGGTTTCACTGTATGTTTGTGGGTGATTGTTTCTGTGTGTGTGTGTTTTCTGTTTTGGTTATTCACGTTACGTTTATTGTTTATTGAGTGTTCAGTTTATGTGTTTAAATAAACAACCATGGACACTTACCACGCCGCATATTGGTCCTCCGATCCTTCTCGCCTCTCCTCCTCAGACGAAGAGGAGGAACACCATTACAGAATCACCCACCAAACAAGGACCAAGCGGCGTGGTAATGAGCAGCAACAGCGGACGAAGACACAAGACTCCTGGACGTGGGAGGAAATCCTCGATGGGAGAGGACCCTGGGCAAAGCCATGGGAGTGTCGCCTTCCCAAGGTGCAGCAGGAGAAGCAGCAGCAGCAGGAGCAACAGCAGCAGCAGCAAAAGCAGCAGCGGGGGAAGCAACAGAAGCAGCAGAGGAAGCGGCAGCAGCAGCAAAAGCAGCAGCAGGAGAAGCAACAACAGCAGCAGAAGAAGTAGCAGGAGAGGCAGCATTATCTGGACTATACAACTTGGGAAGAGATAGACCGGTGGGCAGTCGACCCAGGGAGAGTGCCGGAGCCCGCCTGGGATTCACTGAAGCAGTGTGAGGAGGGTTACTGGAGAATGAGGTTGGCGAAACGAGCACGGCGGCGCGGTAGGAAGCCCGAGAGACAGCCCCAAAAATGTATTGGGGGGGGGGGGGGAACAGGGAGAGTGTGGCAGAGTCAGGAGTAAGACCTGAGCCAACTCCCCCTGTAAGGATCCATGGATGGAATCAGAGCAGTCGGCTAAGCTGAGGGTTGAGTCTGAGAGGGTCGAGGAATTATTGGACAGATTGGAGGAGAGTGAACGAATGGGAGATGAGGAGACACTCGAGGAGTTGTTAATAGAATTGGAGGAGAGTGAAGAGAGAGAGCTGTTGATTTGGCGTAGTATGCAAGGCATTCGCCCTGAGGTGCGTGTCCCCAGCCCGGTACCACCAGTGCCGGCACCCCGCACCAGGCTGTCTCTCCGTCCCATCAATACAGGTGCTCCCGCCTGTCCGGCGCTACCAGAGTTTCTGTCCCTCAGTCCAGAGGCGCCAGAGCCCCTCAGTCCAGAGCTTCCGCCCCTCAGTCCAGAGGCGCCAGAGCCCCTCTGTCCAGCGCTGCCAGAGCCTTCCTCCTCTCCAGACACATATGGAATCATGTAGTATCAGCCGGAGTCTCCCCCCTGTCCGGCACTGCCAGAGCTTCCGTCCCTCAGTCCCCCCAGAGGCGCCTGAGCCCCTCAGTCCAGAGGCACCAGAGCTCCTCTGTCCAGCGCTGCCAGAGCCTTCCTCCTCTCCAGCGCTGCCAGAGTCTCCCGCCTGTCCGGAGCTGCCAGAGCTTCCGTCCCTCAGTCCCCCCAGAGGCGCCTGAGCCCCTCAGTCCAGAGGCACCAGAGCTCCTCTGTCCAGCGCTGCCAGAGCCTTCCTCCTCTCCAGCGCTGCCGGAGTCTCCCGCCTGTCCGGAGCTGCCAGAGCTTCCGTCCCTCAGTCCCCCCAGAGGCGCCTGAGCCCCTCAGTCCAGAGGCACCAGAGCCCCTCTGTCCAGCGCTGCCAGAGCCTTCCTACTCTCCAGAGCTGTTGGAGTCTCCCGCCTGTCCAGAGCCGCCAGAGCCCCTCAGTCCAGAGGCGCCAGAGTCCCTCAGTCCAGAGGCGCCAGAGCCCCTCAGTCCAGAGGCGCCAGAGCCCCTCAGTCCAGATGCGCCAGAGCTCCTCTGTCCAGCGCCATTTGAGCCGCCCGTCTGCCAGCGCCATCTGAGACACCCGTCAGTCAGGAGCTGCCAGAGCCGCCCGCCAGTCAAGAGCTGCCAGAACCGCCCGCCAGTCAGGAGCTGCCAGAGCCGCCTGCCAGTCAGAGCCGCCCGCCAGCCAGGAGCTGCCAGGGCCATCCGCCAGCCAGGAGCTGCCAGAGCCGTCAGTCAGCCAGGAGCTGCCAGCGCCGTCAGCCAGCCAGGAGCTGCAAGCGCCGTCAGCCAGCCAGGAGCTGCCAGCGCCGTCAGCCAGCCAGGAGCTGCAAGCGCCGTCAGCCAGCCAGGAGCTGCCAGCGCCGTCAGCCAGCCAGGAGCTGCCAGAGCCGTCAGCCAGCCAGGAGCTGCCAGAGCCATCAACCAGCCTGAGCTGCTTCTCAGTCCTGAGCTACCCCTCAGTCCTGAGTTACCCCTCAGTCCTGAGCTACCCATCAGTCCTGAGTTACCTCTCAGTCCTGATCTACCCCTCAGTCCTGAGCTACCCCTTAAGTCCAGAGGGGTCCCTCAGTCCGGTGGGCCTGTTTAGGGTTCCCAGATCAGGGTCGGCGGCAAGGGTCGCCGTTCCTAGGAGACCACAGAGGCGGACTAAGCCTATGGTGGAGTGGGGTCCACGTCCAGCGCCAGAGCCACCACCGCGGACAGATGCCCACCCAGACCCTCCCCTATAGGTTCAGGTTCTGCGGCTGGAGTCCGCACGTTGGGGGGGGGGTACTGTCACATTCTGACCATTGTTATTGTGTTAATTGTTTGTTTTAGTTGGTCAGGACGTAAGTTGGGTGGGCATTCTATGTTTTGTGTGTCTAGGTTGTTTTTCTGTGTTCGGCCTAGTATGGTTCTCAATCAGAGGCAGGTGTCGTTAGTTGTCTCTGATTGAGAATCATACTTAGGCAGCCTGGGTTTCACTGTATGTTTGTGGGTGATTGTTTCCGTGTCTGTGTTTTACACCACACGGTACTGTTTTCGGTTTTGGTTATTCACGTTACATTTATTGTTTTTCGATGGAGTGTTCAGTTTGTGTTTAAATAACCATGGACACTTGGCCGCTCTTCAGACGAGGAGGACGAAAGCCATTACGTGTGTGTGTGTGTGTGTGTGTGTGTGTGTGTGTGTGTGTGTGTGTGTGTGTGTGTGTGTGTGTGTGTGTGTGTGTGTGTGTGTGTGTGTGTGTGATTAATGTGAATAAGTGTGTTTTATATTACCATAAAGTATAACGTAAGATCATTCAACAAGTCTCAAGTTACCTTAACTTCTCCTTTTGATACCTAGAAACATCTACATTAAATGAATTAGTGAAAAGTGAGTTAACATTCTGTGAATGATGATGATTTCTAATATTGTGTCTGTTTTCATCCATCAGATGTGTGTGATCTGACACTGGACCCAAACACAGTAAACAGATTCCTCTCTCTGTCTGAGGAGAACAGAAAGGTGACACGTAGGAAAGAGGAGCAGCTGTATCCTGATCACCCAGAGAGATTTGAGGGCTGTGAACAGGTGCTGTGTAGAGAGGGTCTGACTGGGCTCTGTTACTGTGAGGTAGAGTGGAGTGGGAGAAGGGTTGGCATCGGAGTGACATATAAAGGAATCAACAGGAGAGGAGGGGGTGATGACTGTTGTCTTGGATGGAATAACAAGTCCTGGAGTCTGTTCTGCTCTGACAACAGTTACTATGCCTGTCACAATAATATTACCACAACCATAGACGTCCACCCCTCCGGCTCCCACAGAGTAGGAGTGTATCTGGACTGCTCAGCCGGCACTCTGTCCTTCTATAGAGCCTCCTCTGACACACTGACCCACCTGTACACATTCACCTCCACATTCACAGAGCCCCTCTATACAGGGTTTAGGGTTTGGGGTGATGACTCCTCAGTGTCCCTGTAAATAATAACCTGTAAATAACTACCATGTTAACAGTGATCCACACACACACACACATTGGACACATACACACACACAGACACAAACACTGGACACACACGCACACAAACAGGACACACACACACACAACATACACACACACACACACACTGGACACACACACACACACACACACACACACACACACACACACACACTGATATACACACACTCTGGACACACACACACACTGGACTCACACACACTGATATACACACACACCGGACAAACACTGGAAACACACAAACACACACACTGATATACACACACAATGGACAAACACACACACACTGAAAACACACAAACACACACACTGACACACACACACACACACACACACACACACACACACACACACTGGACACAATTAAACACACACACTGGGCACACACACACACACACTGGACACACACACACACACACTGACAAAAACTGGACACACACACACACACACACACACTGGACAAACACACACTGGACAAACACACACCACATGCGCACACACACACACACACACACGCTGGATGCACACTGTTGGGGAATAATCAGAATTGGTTGGTAATAGGTAAGATGTTTTATTTTCATCATATGCTTATGAGTTATTTCTCATAAGAATGTATTTTGTTGTACTATAGTGGTGGCCATTGGCAGTTATCTGTTCTATGTCAAGACTAAGTTGCATGGGCCACAGAGAGGGGAGAGGTCAAGGTGTCATCATGTGTAAACATATATTTTGCTCCACTGTGTCTGTGTGCCAGTCACTCCCTACTTTTCCCATCGGGGAGAGGAGGATGGCAGTGTCTGGAATCATTCTATGCTCCCCGTGAGCTTGTCCAGGATTGGTTGTATTTAGAATTGGTTGTATCTAAATGACAATTTGATATATGCCTGTTGATATGGAGAATTGGTTTATGGTTCTGGGTTTGAGACAAAGCTGAACGATTTATTATGTCTATGCTGTCTGACTATGTGTGTTCTTTGCTATTAAAGGATCTCAATTGCAATGTAGTGGGGGCTCTCAGAAAATTCATTGATAGACACTGAATTGATCTGAGAGTCACAGGGTTGTGATAGAGCTCATATAATTAAAGATGGACTTTGATAACTAACTCTGACTTGTGTTGTGGTTTGCTCCCATGATTTGGTAAATAGAGGAAATTTCCACGACAACAAACACACTGGACACACACCCTGGATGCTCACACACACTAGATTCACACACACACACACACACACACACACACACACACACACACACACACACACACACACACACACACACACACACACACACACAGGACACACACACGCTGGATGCACACACACACACACTGGACACACACACACACATGACTCACACACACACACACACACACACACACACACTGGACAAACACACACACACACTGGACACACACACACTGATACACACACACACTGGACACACACACACTGGACACACACACGCTGGATGCACACACACACACACTGGACACACACACACACATGACTCACACACACACACACACACACACACTGGACAAACACACACACACACTGGACACACACACACTGATACACACACACACTGGACACACACACACTGGACACACACTCACACACACACACACATACGCCTCCCTATAATTGTGAGGACCTTGACACAGGACCTTCCAATGAGGACCATCATTTCTGATTGGGAACAAACACACACCTCTTTCCATTTCTAAGTGGTCCCACAAACACAGAGGTGAAAATATTACAGGAATATTCTGCAAATGTTGATGAAGGCGTCACTCAATCCACCCAAAACAACATGCAGTCTTTCCACATGAAGTTATAGTGTGACGTTATGAGTTGACGTTAAAGTAACATACTCAGAACATACTGCACTTGCTTTATACTGTTGTAGATGTATCCTCTGTTTAAACATTTAAACTATTACAATAACACCGTTAAAACACCAATGTAATAATTTGTTGTGCGTCTTTTATGTTGAATAACAAATTGTACAATTAAATATGGACAAACGCTCCATAGTTGTACAAGTATACAAGGATATATTGTACTTTTCATAATAAAACATACTTGAAACAAGGAAAAAGCATGTTAATTGTTATTTTACATTGCCTCTGCCAATCGCAGGTTTGTTATGAATCTTGACCTGGAGGCAGAACTGTGCAATTTCCTCTAGATATGCCAGCTGCAAAGTCAAAATGGGCTGTGGAAGATAACGTTGTTTTATGGTCTTAATTTACAGTTTTTTCCAACTGCTTACACACGTTTTCAAAACTGTCTCCTTTTTTCCAAACTCTACACACAATTCCCAAAACTGCACACACAAAATGCAAAATGCCTCACATCTCCTTCAAAATATAACACTGCATTCAAAATGCCATAAACACATGTCAGAATGAAGCATTTGCATCAAATGGCAAACACTGCTTTCATAATAGTACATTTTTGGATATAACATGTAAACACTGTTGTTCTAAATCTAAAGCTCTGTGGTATTTCATAGGCTTATATCTACATTTCAATACAATGTTCTACAGTGAAAGTAATCTGCTGAGAGGGGTAACAAGTACACTGTAAACACCAATACAATGTTCTACAGTGAAAGTAATCTGCTGAGAGGGGTAACAGTACACTGTAAACACCAATGCAATGTAGAAACAAAAAATATTTATTAGGCCAAACATTACTGCTGTATACAGTAGCATGCAACAAAACCATAAACATATATAAACCAAAAGTATATTCTTTAGAATACAGTAAAGAACACAACTGTGTGTGTGGGGTCCCAGGGGGGCAGTCCAGGAATTGTTAGGGGGGGGGGGGGGGGGGGGGGGGGAGTCTGGCCACAATACTTCGTCCACATCACAAGATACGTTTTCTCTTGCCAAAAATCGAGTGAAGTATCTCCTAGCATGGCGTATCCAACCTTGGACAGAGGAAACCTCTATGTCCACACATGCATCCTCCATTGCCTGGAGAAGCGTCATGCGGGCATAGGGTTGGCGATCATACACTTTCCAGCCTGGCGAAAACTAACATTGTCCCATAAAACCACAAATCTAGCAGGCTCCTGATCTGGATCAGGGACATGCATTGTGTAAATTGTATCCAGAAAAGTGAGCATATGGCCAGTGTTGTACGGACCCAGTGGGGAGGACCCCGTTTTGAGTGATGGCAGCACACATAGTTATTTTACCCCCATGCTGTCCAGGGACATTGGTAATTGCCCTGTGTCCTATTACATTTCTTCCGCGGCGCCTGGTTTTGGTGAGGTTGAAGCCAACCTCATCCACATAAATAAATTACAGTTTTTTTGGATTGCTTAAACACTAAAATTAAAAGTAGTACACTATTAGCAAAACCTTACACTCAAGAAGCAAAACATCAGCCCATATTTGCACAACTATAAGCACATTGTCAACCTCACACTTGTTGCAAAACTCTACACACAGTGATTTGCAAAACACTAAACACACTTAACATACATTACACACAAAAATCTATCATGAAGTCACGTCTTTGCAATACCAAAGCACTGACTGTCAAATTACCACACCGTCCAACCAATTGGTTCAACACAGTCATCAGGTGTGCAAACACTCATTTGCTTAATTGTAGACACACCAATCAGGTGTATAAGCACTATAAAAAGCTGCAGGTGAGTTCCTCGGTCTTCAAGCACAATGGAAAGAGTCAGAGAAAGAGTAAGACGAGGAGGAGGAGGAGGAGGACGACGAGGAGGAGAACGAGGAGGAGGAAGGGGAGGAAGAGGAAGACAAGAAGGTGCTCAAAGAGGACCGAATCTGACAAATGAGATCCGCGCAACACTGGTTGACCACGTTGTCAACCACGGCCTGACGCTGAGGGAGGCTGGGCTGCGAGTACAGCCAAATCTAAGCCGATATACAGTGGCAAGTGTGATGAGAACATTTAGACTGGAAAATAGGTATTGTAAAAATATCATCATATCAAAAACATCTGCACGGTTTCAGTAACTGCTTACAGTACTGTATTCTATGCACTATCAGCACTTCTGTTACCTTTTCCTGTGAAGTTACTGTACTATTGTATACTGTTTTTTTTCTACATAGGATTGAGGGTCAGGGACGACAAGGGGGAAGGCCTCCTATGTTCACAGAACAGCAAGAGAGGGAGATAGTAAACATGGTTTTGGCCAACAATGCTATAACACTCAAGCAGCTCCAAGCTAACATTGTCAATAACCACGCCATTTTCAGCGATAGTAGCCTACTCTAATCATAGGGAAGTAGAAGTGTTTTAGGTTTATCACAGCAGAGTGTAACTCGTTCAAACAGAGTATAGTAATTTGAAACGTGTGCGTTTCATATGGTAACAAAGTGTGGTTTTTAAAAAGAAGTGTATATAGTTTTTACAAGAGTGTTTAATTTTGCAAAGGATCTGTAGTGTTTTGCTAATTGGGCGTGTGGTTGTACTACTTGTGTGTAGTGTTTTGAAAACACAGGCCCTGTTTTGAAAATCGTGCTTAACCTTTCTGATCTCCCCATCCCGGATCCGGGATCGTGAATACAGACTCAAGCTCATTACCATAACGCAACGTTAACTATTCATGAAAATCGCAAATGAAATGAAATAAATATGCTAGCTCTCAAGCTTAGCCTTTTGTTAACAACACTGTCATCTCAGATTTTCAAAATATGCTTCTCAACCATTGCAAAACAAGCATTTGTGTAACAGTATTGATGGCTAACGTAGCATTTAGCGTAGCATTTAGCATTAGCATTCAGCTGGCAACATTTACACAAATAAACAGAAAAGCATTCAAATAAAATAATTTACCTTTGAAGAACTTCAGATGTTTTCAATGAGGAGACTCTCAGATGGCAAATGGTCAGTTTTTCCTGAAAGATTATTTGTTTAGGACAAATCGCTCCGTTTTCTGCGTCACGTTTAGCTATGAAAAAACCCCTGTATCCAGGATTGTGTAAATCTATCAGCAAGCTCATTAGCATAACACAACGTTAACTATTCATGAAAATCGCAAATGAAATGAAATAAATATGCCATCTCTCAAGCTTAGCCTTTTGTAAACAACACTGTCATCTCAGATTTTCAAAATATGCTTCTCAACCATAGGAAAACAATAATTTGTGTAAAAGTAGCTAGCTAGCGTAGCATTTAGCGTTAGCATTAGCGTTAGCATCCAGCACGCAACATTTCAACAAAAACATAAAAGCCTTCAAATAAAATAATTTACCTTTGAAGAACTTCAGATGTTTTCAATGAGGAGACTCTCAGTTAGATAGCAGATGCTCAGTTTTTCCAAAAAGATTATTTGTGTATTAGAAATAGCTCCGTTTTGTACATCACATTTGGCTACCAAAAAAAGACGAAAATTCAGTCCTCAAAACGCGAACTTTTTTCCAAATTAACTCCATAATATCGACTGAAAACATGGCAAACGTTGTTTAGAATCAATCCTCAAGGTGTTTTTCACATATCTCTTCGATGATATATCGTTCGTGGAAGCATGGTTTCCCCTCTCAATCAAATGGAAAAATACTTGCACATGGCTTTGCGCACCAGTTTCGACGCAGGACACCAGGCGGACACTTGGAAAATGTAGTCTCTTATGGTCAATCTTCCAATGATATGCCTACAAATACGTCACAATGCTGCCGACATCTTGGGGAAACGGCAGAAGGTCTAAGCTTATTCCTGTCGCATTCACAGCCATATAAGGAGACATTAGAAAACAGAGCTTCAGAAATTCTGCTCATTTTCTGTTTGACGTATCATCTTGGTTTCGCCTGTAGAATGAGTTCTGGGGCACTTACAGACAAAATCTTTGCAGATTCTGAAACTTCAGAGTGTTTTCTTTCCAAAACTGTCAAGAATATGCATAGTCAACCATCTTTTCGTGACAAAATATCGCGCTTAAAACGGGAACGTTTTTTATCCAAAAATGAAATAGCGCCCCTAGAGATGCAACTGTTAAGCAATCGAAAAAAACTGTAATGGCGAATTACATGGGCATCCAGCTCCAATACTCTCTGTAACAGACAAAAGGATATACAGATGAGTAAATATGGTATGTCTGAAGTACTGGAAGTAGTGTTGCATACATACCTCTACAAAGTCATGTCGCATATTCTTGACTCTGTCAGAGTTTGTCTCAAATGGCACCTTGTAAAGTTGTTTTATCGTCACTCGGTGCCGTTGGGGCATGCGTTGTATGGTCGACAGGCTTACAGCATTGATGTTGTTAAATATGGTGTCATTATTCAAGATATGCTCTCTTATCTCCGAATCCTAATTGCATTGTTGGCCAAAACCATATTTATAATTACAGTTTCTTGTACATATGTAAACAAGCGTACTCGTCCTCCAATATGTCTTTGCCTTTCCACTCTGTACAGAATTCAAACACAGTATGTGTTCAGCATAGGAACTGTAAACAATGTACAAAAAAAATGTAGTACAGCATGATAACCAACCTCATTCATTCATTGCAGTGCAGTAAATGGATGGCTATAGTTGCATACCTGTTCTCATTTCTGAAGGTTAGAATTATGGACGCCACTGTAAATCGACTCTCAGTCCAGCCTCTCTCATGGTCATACCGTGGTTGATCACATGATCACATGATCAACAAGTGTTGCCCTAATCTCATCATAGATGGCTCTCCTTCCTTCTCTTCTTTGCCCCGTCCTCCTCTTCGTCTTCCTCTCCCTCCTACTCCTCTTACTCTCTGTCCATTGTTGGCATCCATTGTTCAAAACAGGTCATCTGACCTTTGACCTATTTATAGGCCTATACTACAGTAAAGCAGTGATTGGTAAGTGATCAGTTAAACTATTAGTGTTTGCACATGTGAGGAGTGTGTGTGTGACCTGGTGAATAGTTAGATTTTTGTGTTTTAGGTTAGAGAATTGTGTGTAGTGTTTTGAAAAAAGTGTTTTATGCAATTGACAACTGAGTCAAAGGCTGAGAAATAGCTTATGGTTTTGGATATTTGGTGTGTAGTTTTGTACTTTGAGTGAGAGGTTTCAAAAATCGTGTGACATGAAAAGATTTTGTGTGTAAGCAGTTGGAAAAAACTGTAAAACATATTATACATTGAGAGAGATAACATTATAAATACAGTCCACATTAGAGGTCGACCCATTAATCAGAATGGCCGATTAATTAGGGCCGATTTCAAGTTTTCATAACAATCAGAAATCGGTATTTTTGGGCACCGATTTGCCGATTATTTTTTTAAATATGTTTTTTTATACCTTTATTTAACTAGGCAAGTCAGTTTAAGAACACATTCTTATTTTCAATGACGGCCTAGGAACGGTGGGTTAACTGCCTTGTCAACTCGGGGAACCAATACTGCAGCCTTAGAGTTAGTCCAACGCAATAATGACTTGCCTCTCTCTAGTTGCTCTCCACAAGGAGACTGCCTGTTACGCGAATGCAGTAAGCCAAGGTAAGTTGCTAGCTAGCATTAAACTTATCTTATAAAAAACAATAAATCATAATCACTAGTTAATTACACATGGTTGATGATATTACTAGATATTATCTAGCGTGTCCTGCGTTACATATAATCTGACTGAGCATACAAGCATACAAGTATCTAAGTATCTGACTGAGCGGTGGTAGGCAGAAGCAGGCGCGTAAATATTCATTCAATCAGCACTTTTGTGCGTTTTGCCAGCAGCTCTTCGTTGTGCGTCAAGCATTGAGCTGTTTATGACTTCAAGCCTATCAACTCCCGAGATGAGGCTGTTGTGACCGAAGTGAAATGGCTGGCTAGTTAGTGCGCGCTAATAGCGTTTCAAACGTCACTCGCCCTGAGCCTACTAGTCGTTGTTCCCCTTGCTCTTCATGGGTAACGCTGCTTCGAGGGTGGCTGTTGTCGTTGTGTTCCTGGTTCGAGCCAGGAACACAAGGAGAGAGGGACGGAAGCTATACTGTTACACTGGCAATACTAAAGTGCCTATTAGAACATCCAATAGTCAAAGGTTAATGAAATACAAATGGTATAGAGGGAAATAGTCCTATTATTCCGATAATAACTACAACCTAAAACTTCTTACCTGGGAATAATGAAGACTCATGTTAAAAGGAACCACCAGCTTTCATATGTTCTCATGTTCTGAGAAAGGAACTAAAACCTTAGCTTTCTTACATAGCACATATTGCACTTTTACTTTCTTCTCCAACACTTTGTTTTTGCATTATTTAAACCAAATTGAACATGTTTCATTATTTACTTGAGGCTAAATTGATTTTTTTGATGTATTATGTTAATAAACCTTTAAATAAATGATACATATTATTATTAAACAATACTACACTTTAATACCCAAAAAGTGTTTATATGTATAATTATTGTTTGTAGGACAGACTGTTTATTATTATTATTATTTGCTCCTTGATCAGGGTGATGTCACCAAGGGTTCTTTCTTAACTTATACCACCTGGTGATGTCACCAAGGGTTCTTTCTTAACTTACACCACCTGGTGACGTCACCAAGGGTTCTTTCTTTATCTTATACCACCTGGTGATGTCACCAAGGGTTCCCTCTTAAATTATACCACTTGGTGATGTCACCAAGAGTTCCCTCTTGAACTTATACCACCTGGTGATGTCACCAAGGGTTCCCTCTTAAACTTATACCACCTGGTGATGTCACCAAGCAAGCCAAAGCTCCATCAATGTTAAACCCGCTGATTAGAAGGTGCTATGTAGATTCTATTTTCAATCAGCAACTATCAGGAAACAACACTGTTATTTACCTGGAGTCCTTCCTGCAGTCAGATTACCTAGTGACCTCATGGTGGAATATTATTCATATTGTATCATTATTACCTAGTGACCTCATGGTGGAATGTTATTCATATTGTATCATTATTACCTAGTGACCTCATGGTGGAATGTTATTCATATTGTATCATTATTACCTAGCGACCTCATGGTGGAATGTTATTCAAATGGTATCATTATTACCTAGTGACCTCATGGTGGAATGTTATTCATATTGTATCATTATTACCTAGTGACCTCATGGTGGAATGTTATTCATATTGTATCATTATTACCTAGTGACCTCATGGTGGAATGTTATTCATATTGTATCATTATTACCTAGTGACCTCATGGTGGAATGTTATTCAAATGGTATCATTATTACCTAGTGACCTCATGGTGGAATGTTATTCATATTGTATCATTATTACCTGGAGTCCTTTCCTGCAGTCAAATTACCTAGTGACCTCATGGTGGAATGTTATTCATATTGTATCATTATTACCTAGTGACCTCATGGTGGAATGTTATTCATATTGTATCATTATTATCTGGAGTCCTTTCCTGCAGTCAAATTACCTAGTGACCTCATGCTGGAATGTTATTCATATTTTTTATAATTTCATAATTAATAAAGAATTTGTTTTTTTATGCCGAAGATCCGGTGTTTCTATGCCAAATGGATTTGCTATATTTCAGTCATCTGTGATCTATATAAAGTGTAATATTGGGATGAAAAAAAAACAATATGGAATCCATTTCAACTCCATATCTGACATGGTACAGGTGTCTTCTTTCATTAAGCCCGTAACCATGTGTTTGTGGTGCACACCTTTGTTTCAAAGTAGACTTCCAACAAACACTGTGTGACCCTGATTCAGACCACTGCATTTCAAGTTCAATCATTAAAAACAACACCGTATGAACAACTAGCAGTCTCCAGGACCATTGATTCAAGTCTGAGGCCTGTCCCAAGTGGAACCCTATTCCCTATATAGTGCACTACTTTGACCAGGTTCTATAGGGCTGTGTAGTGTATTATGGGGAATATGGTGCCATTTGAGGAGTGTTCATTTTGTTACCGTGAATGTAAGAATGACAAACTAACAAAATTGTGTATTTGTCGCCCTCTAGTGGTAGGTGGTGATAATGTCTCCGGTCTCCTCTCTCTCTCTCTTCGCTCCTCTCTCCGTCTCCCCTTCTACAGTCTCCACACTCACACTCCCCCCTCTCTCACAAACATTGACTCTGACCTGTCCAATGAGCTAAACTGATTAAATGATCCCACAGTACCTTTCTCTCTCACTCACACACACACACACACACACACACAGTGTAGGCCTGCCAGGCTGTTAGGTTAATGGACTATGGAAACCTACTGAGAATCTGCCATACAGAGAGAGTTGCAAATTAACATGATTAAAATGAAACCGTGTTAAACACAATTCCATGTATGTTGTTGTCTCTCTGTTTACAGGACTAGAAATATGGCTCAATCAGGTCAATACAGCCAGAGAATGAACTATATATCCTCAAACTTATACTCAATCAGGTCAATACAGAGAATGAATTATATATCCTCAAACTTAGACTCAATCAGGTCAATACAGAGAATGAATTATATATCCTCAAACTTAGACTCAGTCAGGTCAATACAGAGAATGAATTATATATCCTCAAACTTAGACTGTCAGGTCAATACAGAGAATGAATTATATATCCTCAAACTTAGACTGTCAGGTCAATACAGAGAATGAATTATATATCCTCAAATCTTAGACTCATGTCCGTCCACATGCTGGCTTCAACGAAATCCAATACTAACCTAACCCAACCCTAAACCAACCCTAACCCCAACACTAACCTAACCCTAAACGTAACCCAACACTAACCTAACACTAATTGTAACCCTAACCCTAACCCAACCCTAAACCAACCCTAACCTCAACCCAACACTAACCTAACCGTAACCCTAACCCTAACCCAACCATAACCCAACTAAACCAACCCTAACCCTAACCCAACTCTAAACCCACCCTAACCCTTTCACAACCCAAACCCAACTTAACCCTAAACCCACCCTAACCCTTTCACAACCCAACCCTAACCCAACACTACCCTACCGTACCCTACCCTACCGTACCCTACCCTACTGTACCCTAACCCAACCCTAACCCAACCCAGTCCAGCCCAACCCAACCCAACCCAACCCTAGCAATGACTTATACCAAGTTGTTTGGGTGAATATATAATAGCCTGATATATTCAATATGCCATAAACTATTGTTTTTTAACAGTTCATTCATTCTAATTAACTTAATGACACAGTGCAACCTATTGTCATTGGTTGCACTAATTGCAATGTTTGTCTACATAACCGGGTTCAAGTATTCATGGCATCACCCTGAAGAAGGAACAGTGATGCTGAAACATTGGTAAAAACCCAATAAATTACTGGTAGTTTATATATGGAGTGTTTTTTTTTTACTTTATAGTTTATTTGACGTTAGTCAGCACCTCCACACAAAATAATGTTTCTGGGTGTGTGCCAGCTTAATGTTATTTATTGTGCCAGACCACAACAACATCTCTGAGTTCTTTATTAGATTAGAATGTTCCCATAGTGGAGCCAAATTAGTAGAATGCTCGAGCACTTATTAAACTTCCTCTAGTCCCACTTTACAGGGAGAATCTGGTCCTTCTGTCTCCATTTCAGTAGTTATTATTCTGAGACCTGTCCCCAAAGGTTGTTTGGGGTGTTCATATCTTCTTCACTCCCAGCTCTAAGTCTTTTATTTTATTTTTTTACCCGTTTTTTCTCCCCAATGGAGAGACGAAGGCTGAATGTCATGCGTCCTCCGATACACAACCCAACCAGCCGTACTGCTTCTTAACACAGCGCGCAACCAACCGTGTAGTTATGGTATTGATACACACTTCCCCAGAGAATAGTTATGGTATTGATACCCACTTCCCCAGAGAATAGTTATGGTATTGATACCCACTTCCCCAGAGAATAGTTATGGTATTGATACCCACTTCCCCCGAGAATAGTTATGGTATTGATACCCACTTCCCCAGATAATAGTTATGGTATTGATACCCACTTCCCCAGAGAATAGTTATGGTATTTGTGCCTTTTAATTGGTCACGGCACTTAATACCTTGTATTAGAACCAATACTATAGTGTCTGTTAATGTATTACTGGAGAATATGGGAGACCAAATGTCTTCTTCCAGTGTTACACCTCAAATATCACTGTTGTTGATAACACACCTTACCAACATTATTCACTGTTGTTGATAACACACCTCACCAACATTATTCATTGTTGTTGATAACACACCTTACCAACATTATTCACTGTTGTTGATAACACACCTTACCAACATTATTCACTGTTGTTAATAACACACCTTACCAACATTATTCACTGTTGTTGATAACACACCTTACCTACATTATTCACTGTTGTTGATAACACACCTTACCAACATTATTCACTGTTGTTGTTAACACACCTTACCAACATTATTCACTGTTGTTGTTAACACACCTTACCTACATTATTCACTGTTGTTGTTAACACACCTTACCAACATTATTCACCGTTGTTGATAACACACCTTACCTACATTATTCACTGGTGTCTTCCTATTTCCACAAATAGAAACCTTTTATTTGGCACTAAATAGGCACTTATTATAGTAATTTCTTTATTTAACCTTTTGAGATGGAAACATTTTTTTTTTTTACAAATTTGAATGTGTTCTTTATAACAGAATGTTAAAATGATGGGAAGTTTTAGTTATGGATATAAACTGGTAATAATCTAGTGGCCAATCTTCATTGTAAAAGGGTCAACATGTTTCTGATAAGATTTCAGTTTGACTTGGATGCATATTTGATGTGGTTGAAAAACGATCAGCTTTTATGATGCTGATAAAGAGGAACTTTAACAGATGGACTCTAACTGAGCAGTGTAGACTACAGGTTATGCACTGAGTGGAGTAGATATTATTCTAACTGAACAGTGTAGTCTACAGGTTATACACTGAGTGGACTAGATATTACTCTAACTGAGCAGTGTAGTCTATAGGTTATACACTGAGTGGACTAGATATTATTCTAACTGAACAGTGTAGTCTATAGGTTATACACTGAGTGGACTAGATATTATTCTAACTGAGCAGTGTAGTCTATAGGTTATACACTGAATGGACTAGATATTATTCTAACTGAACAGTGTAGTCTACAGGCTATACACTGAGTGGACTAGATATTATTCTAACTGAGCAGTGTAGTCTATAGGTTATACACTGAGTGGACTAGATATTATTCTAACTGAGCAGTGTAGTCTATAGGTTATACACTGAGTGGACTAGATATTATTCTAACTGAACAGTGTAGTCTACAGGTTATACACTGAGTGGACTAGATATTACTCTAACTGAGCAGTGTAGTCTATAGGTTATACACTGAGTGGACTAGATATTATTCTAACTGAACAGTGTAGTCTACAGGTTATACACTGAGTGGACTAGATATTACTCTAACTGAGCAGTGTAGTCTATAGGTTATACACTGAGTCGACTAGATATTATTCTAACTGAGCAGTGTAGTCTATAGGTTATACACTGAGTGGACTAGATATTATTCTAACTGAACAGTGTAGTCTACAGGCTATACACTGAGTGGACTAGATATTATTCTAACTGAGCAGTGTAGTCTATAGGTTATACACTGAGTGGACTAGATATTATTCTAACTGAGCAGTGTAGTCTATAGATTATACACTGAGTGGACTAGATATTATTCTAACTGAACAGTGTAGTCTACAGGTTATACACTGAGTGGACTAGATATTACTCTAACTGAGCAGTGTAGACTACAGGTTATACACTGAGTGGACTAGATATTATTCTAACTGAACAGTGTAGTCTACAGGTTATACACTGAGTGGACTAGATATTACTCTAACTGAGCAGTGTAGTCTATAGGTTATACACTGAGTGGACTAGATATTATTCTAACTGAGCAGTGTAGTCTATAGGTTATACACTGAGTGGACTAGATATTACTCTAACTGAGCAGTGTAGTCTACAGGTTATACACTGAGTGGACTAGATATTATTCTAACTGAGCAGTGTAGTCTATAGGTTATACACTGAGTGGACTAGATATTATTCTAACTGAACAGTGTAGTCTACAGGTTATACACTGAGTGGACTAGATATTACTCTAACTGAGCAGTGTAGTCTATAGGTTATACACTGAGTGGACAAAATATTAAGAACACCTTCCTAATATTTTGTCAACCTCACCCACCCCTCCCCCACTTTTGTCCTCAGAACAGCCTCAATGGATTCTACAAGGTGTTGAAAGCGTTCCACAGGGATGCTGGCCCTTGTTGACTCCAATGCTTCCCACAGTTGTCAAGTTGGCTGGATGTCCTTTGGGTGATGGAAAATACCGGTGCGGAACATACCGGTGACACATACCGGTGCGCTTGGCACTTACTACCATACCCTGTTCAAAGGCACTTACATATTTTGTCTTGCTCACTCCCTCTCTGAATGACACACATACACAATCCATGTCTCAATTGTATCAAGGATAAAAACGATTCTTTAACCTGTCTCCTCCCCTTCATCTACAAGTGCCATCAATAAGGGCTCATAGCTTTCACCTGGATTCACCTGGTCAGTTTGTCATGGACAGAAAGGTGTCCTTAATGTTTTATACACTTAGTGTAATGTTTTTTAATTTGCTGTTTTATGATTTTGTTATACTCTTGTGAATTCTATGGTTTTTACTAGATTACTTGTAGTTTCTCATGTTGTTTGTCTGTCATTATTGTAATGACTTGGTGCTGCCTATCGTGGCCAGGACGCTCTTGAAAATAGATTTTAAATCTCAATGAGCCCTTCCTGGTTAAATAAAGGTTTAATAATAATAATAATAATAAATTGCACACATAATTATACATTTATAGATTTTTTTTATGTAGCCTATTGTTTTCTCTTTAATCAACCTGCCATCTACCCACCTGGGGACTGAGGGTTATGAGAGAACCCCCACATCACTAGCTTCTCTTTATACAACCTGCCATCTACCCACCTGGGGACTGAGGGTTATGAGAGAACCCCCACATCACTAGCTTCTCTTTATTCAACCTGCCATCTACCCACCTGGGGACTGGGGGTTATGAGAGAACCCCAACATCACTAGCTTCTCTTTCTACAACCTGCCATGTACCCACCTGGGGACTGAGGGTTATGAGAGAACCCCCACATCACTAGCTTCTCTTTATACAACCTGCCATCTACCCACCTGGGGACTGAGGGTTATGAGAGCACCCCCACATCACTAGCTTCTCTTTATTCAACCTGCCATCTACCCACCTGGGGACTGAGGGTTATGAGAGAACCCCCACATCACTAGCTTCTCTTTATTCAACCTGCCATCTACCCACCTGGGGACTGAGGGTTATGAGAGAACCCCCACATCACTAGCTTCTCTTTATTCAACCTGCCATCTACCCACCTGGGGACTGAGGGTTATGAGAGAACCCCCACATCACTAGCTTCTCTTTATTCAACCTGCCATCTACCCACCTGGGGACTGAGGGTTATGAGAGAACCCCCACATCACTAGCTTCTCTTTATACAACCTGCCATCTACCCACCTGGGGACTGAGGGTTATGAGAGAACCCCCACATCACTAGCTTCTCTTTATTCAACCTGCCATCTACCCACCTGGGGACTGAGGGTTATGAGAGAACCCCCACATCACTAGCTTCTCTTTATTCAACCTGCCATCTACCCACCTGGGGACTGAGGGTTATGAGAGAACCCCCACATCACTAGCTTCTCTTTATTCAACCTGCCATCTACCCACCTGGGGACTGAGAGGTTATGAGAGAACCCCCACATCACTAGCTTCTCTTTATTCAACCTGCCATCTACCCACCTGGGGACTGAGGGTTATGAGAGAACCCCCACATCACTAGCTTCTCTTTATTCAACCTGCCATCTACCCACCTGGGGACTGAGGGTTATGAGATAACCCCCACATCACTAGCTTCTCTTTATACAACCTGCCATCTACCCACCTGGGGACTGAGGGTTATGAGAGAACAACCACATCACTAGCTTGCATGTTCTGCAGCCTTGTAAAGATAAGGAGGGGATGACTGGGAAGCAGGTTGGTATGGTTAATTAACATGCTTTTTCTTGTTTCAAGAATGTTTTATTATGAAAAGTACAATATATTCATGCATAATTTTTTATTCAGCATAAAGACAACTAATTATCACATTGGTATTTTAACAGTGTTATTGTAAGAGTAATGTTTAAACAGAGGATCCATCTAAAACAGTATAAAACAAGTGCAGTATGTTCTGAGAATGTTACTTAAACGTCCACTCATAACGTCACACTATAACTTCATGGGAATCTTGTGGAAAGACTGTATGTTGTTTTGGATGTACTGAGTGACGTTTTCAGTAGTTTATTTGCCAATTTGCTTAATTGTAGACACACCAATCAGGTGTATAAGCACTATAAAAATCAGCAGGTGAGTTCATCGGTCTTCAAGCACAATGGAAAGAGTCAGAGAAAGAGTAAGACGAGGAGGAGGAGGAGGAGGAGGAGGACGACGACGACGACGAGGAGGACGAGGAGAATGAGGAGAATGAGGAGAATGAGGAGGACGACGAGGAGAACGAGGAGGACGAGGACGAGGAGGAGGAGGAAGGGGAGGAAGAGGAAGACAAGAAGGTGCTCAAAGAGGACCAAATCTGACAAATGAGATCCACGCAACACTGGTTGACCACGTTGTCAACCAAGGCCTGACGCTGAGGGAGCCAAATCTAAGCCGATATACAGTGGCAAGCGTGATGAGAACATTTCGACAGGAAAATAGGTATTGTAAAAATATCATCATATCAAAAACATCTGCACGGTTTCAGTAACTGCTTACAGTACTGTATTCTATGCACTATCAGCACTTCTGTTACCTTTTCCAGTGAAATTACTGTACTATTGTATACTGATTTTTTTCTACATAGGATTGAGGGTCAGGGACGACAAGGGGGAAGGCCTCCTATGTTCACAGAACAGCAAGAGAGGGAGATAGTAAACATGGTTTTGGCCAACAATGCTATAACACTCAAGCAGCTCCAAGCTAACATTGTCAATAACCACGCCATTTTCAACGATATCCATCAGGTCTCAACATCAACACTGCCACGCATCCTAAAAAAAAAACATATTCAAATGAAGCAAACTTATCGAGTGCCTTTCGAGCGCAATTCCGAAAGGGTGAAACGACTGCGGCATGATTATGCAGAGGTATGTATTCACTTTAGCAGTGTGATCTTGCATACTGTCTCATAATATTTTACTGTACTGTAATATGTATACTAGATCTACACTGAACTACACAATTTTGCCTGACACTGTTTTTCTGAGAGTTTTACGAATGGATGGAGAGGAGATCCAGCATGAGTACATTTACGTAGATGAGGCTGGGTTCAACCTGACGAGAACACGAATGAGGGGAAGAAGCATCAATGGCCAAAGGGCTATAGTCAATGTCCCAGGGCAAAGTGGGGGTAATATAACACACTGTGCAGCCATTACACAGAATGGGGTCCTCCAAAGTCATGCCTATATGGGCCCTTACAACACAGCACTCAGACTTACATTCTTGGACCAATTGCACAACATAACAGCAGCAAATCAAGTCGATCATATGCAATACATTGTTGTCTGGGACAATGTGTCTTTCCACCGCTCTGCTCTGGTTCAGATCTGGTTTCAGCAACATCCACATTTCACCGTCCTATATCTTCCACCATACTCTCCATTCCTCAATCCTATAGAAGATTTTTTCTCTGCATGGCGGTGGAAGCTATATGATCTCCGTTCCAGGCTGAGGTACCCCTCATCCAAGCCATGGAGGAGGGCTGTGACCAGATGGAGGTAGCTTCAATGCAAGGATGGATTAGTCATTCAAGACGTTTCTTTCCAAGGTGTCTTGCTAATGACAACATTGCCTGCGATGTTGATGAACTTCTCTGGCCAGATCCAGCTAGGCGAAGAGACAATGTCTAGTTATTTTTTATTTTATTTTTTTGAACTTACAATATGTAAAGTGACGTTTGGTTACAGTATTATGAATCTCCATGTCAACATTTTGGGCGTGTTGAGAAATAAATGAGTTTCTTCAGTCTGCAACATTGGTCTTTTGTAGTGTTTGGTGAATTTACATTATATTTGTACTTTGTTGATAGTAGCCTACTCTAATCATAGGGAAGTAGAAGTGCTAAAAGTGTTTTAGGTTTATCACAGCAGAGTGTAACTCGTGTCAACAGAGTATAGTAATGTGAAACGTGTGTGTTTCATATGGTAACAAAGTGTGGTTTTTAAAAAGAAGTGTATAGTTTTTACAAGAGTGTTTAATTTTGCAAAGGATCTGTGGTGTTTTGCTATTTGGGTGTGTGGTTGTGCTAATTGTGCGTAGTGTTTTGTGTGTGTGTGTGTGTGTGTGTGTGTGTGTCCAGGGAGTTTGTGTGTTTGTCCAGTGTGTGTGTGTGTGTGTGTGTGTGTGTGTGTGTCCAGGGAGTTTGTGTGTTTGTCCAGTGTGTGTGTCAGTGTGTCCAGTGTGTGTTTGTACTGTGTGTGTGTGTGTGTGTGTGTGTGTGTGTGTGTGTCAGTGTGTCCAGTGTGTGTGTGTGTGTGTGTGTGTGTGTGTGTGTGTGTCCAGTATGTTTGTTTTCAATAGTTGTAAAAACCAACTTCTTCCAGACAGAATAGTTCCTGTATATTCAGACTTACTCATCACCAATCTTTTGTGATGTTTGTGGGTTTCATAACCAAGTCTGTATAACAATTCAATAATGACGAGATGGGAGACAGGAATCAGTTCAAACATTTATCTGGAACGTGATCATATCGACACATACAAACGCCCATGATGCTCTGAGGCACAAATCCAATGTACAACAAGTACATAATACATACAGTGCCTTGCGAAAGTATTCGGCCCCCTTGAACTTTGCAACCTTTTGCCACATTTCAGGCTTCAAACATAAAGATATAAAACTGTATTTTTTTGTGAAGAATCAACAACAAGTGGGACACAATCATGAAGTGGAACGACATTTATTGGATCTTTCAAACTTTTTTAACAAATCAAAAACTGAAAAATTGGGCGTGCAAAATTATTCAGCCCCCTTAAGTTAATACTTTGTAGCGCCACCTTTTGCTGCAATTACAGCTGTAAGTCGCTTGGGGTATGTCTCTATCAGTTTTGCACATCGAGAGACTGAAATTTTTTCCCATTCCTCCTTGCAAAACAGCTCGAGCTCAGTGAGGTTGGATGGAGAGCATTTTTGAACAGCAGTTTTCAGTTCTTTCCACAGATTCTCGATTGGATTCAGGTCTGGACTTGAATCTTGGACTCTGACTTGGCCATTCTAACACCTGGATATGTTTATTTTTGAACCATTCCATTGTAGATTTTGCTTTATGTTTTGGATGATTGTCTTGTTGGAAGACAAATCTCCGTCCCAGTCTCAGGTCTTTTGCAGACTCCATCAGGAGTCCAGAATGGTCCTGTATTTGGCTCCATCCATCTTCCCATCAATTTTAACCATCTTCCCTGTCCCTGCTGAAGAAAAGCAGGCCCAAACCATGATGCTGCCACCACCATGTTTGACAGTGTGTTCAGGGTGATGAGCTGTGTTGCTTTTACGCCAAACATAACGTTTTGCATTGTTGCCAAAAAGTTCAATTTTGGTTTCATCTGACCAGAGCACCTTCTTCCAAATGTTTGGTGTGTCTCCCAGGTGGCTTGTGGCAAACTTTAACCAACACTTTTTATGGATATCTTTAAGAAATGGCTTTCTTCTTGCCACTCTTCCATAAAGGCCAGATTTGTGCAATATACGACTGATTGTTGTCCTATGGACAGAGTCTCCCACCTCAGCTGTAGATCTCTGCAGTTCATCCAGAGTAATCATGGGCCTCTTGGCTGCATCTCTGATCAGTCTTCTCCTTGTATGAGCTGAAAGTTTAGAGGGACGGCCAAGTCTTGGTAGATTTGCAGTGGTCTGATACTCCTTCCATTTCAATATTATCGCTTGCACAGTGCTCCTTGGGATGTTTAAAGCTTGGGAAATCTTTTTGTATCCAAATCCGGCTTTAAACTTCTTCACAACATTATCTCGGACCTGTCTGGTGTGTTCCTTGTTCTTCATGATGCTCTCTGCACTTTTAACGGACCTCTGAGACTATCACAGTGCAGGTGCATTTATACGGAGACTTGATTACACACAGGTGGATTGTATTTATCATCATTAGTCATTTAGGTCAACATTGGATCATTCAGAGATCCTCACTGAACTTCTGGAGAGAGTTTGCTGCACTGAAAGTAAAGGGGCTGAATATTTTGCACGCCCAATTTTTCAGTTTTTGATTTGTTAAAAATATTGATATATTTGAAATATCCAATAAATGTCGTTCCCCTTCATGATTGTGTCCCACTTGTTGTTGATTCTTCACAAAAAAATACAGTTTTATATCTTTATGTTTGAAGCCTGAAATGTGGCAAAAGGTCGCAAAGTTCAAGGGGGCCGAATACTTTCGCAAGGCACTGTATGTCCAATAAACATACGTTCAAAAGTCGGGATGTAAAGCAAAAACGCCTGGAAAGCAGCTGTAGTGAATCAAGCATCTTGGGGTTACCTGAAATAGGTCAAAGTATATATTTTAAATGTTCTAATTTATTTAATCTTTATTTAACTAGGCAAGATGAACTCAACAACATCGACACAAGTTACCTGCTATATTTGGGAAACAGGATTAACACAGAGAGAACTTGGCAAAATACAATGTATGTTTCTGCAGTACGAGTAGGTATATACAGAATCATCGGTAACAATTGTGTACAAGCCACCTAGCTAATAAAATACTGGGGCTTGCGGTCATCAGTTACATTTCAACCACAGCGATTCCCCAATTGAGGCGCAACAGAGTTCACCGGCAAATGCAGGAACACCGGAAATAATAACTAAACCAACGAATGAGAAATGGTGGAGGCCACCAGAACGACGATACATTTTTTCAGAATAAACGTGGTGAGTGAAAAAACGTAATTACATAGCTCACTCCCTATTCGGTATCTCATTCTACTGTTATACGACTCTGTATGCGTTGTTTGTTGGCAACCTTGTTATTTACTAAGTTTTTGGAACGGATTCCTGTTGGAACGTTCCACAAATTATACCCACCCTGGGTCCAGCAAAATAAAGGCAGTTATACAATATTAAAAACATTACAATACATTCACAACACACGGTATGCCCTCAGTCACCTTGTCTTAGAGAGATTTACATGGTTATCAAAACATCACACCAGGGTGAGCCTAAACAAAACACAGCCCTGTGGGAAAAATTAATGTTGGAAAAAGGATTGGAACCATTTCCCTGTTTGACCTGTAGTTGTTATGGATATTATGACTCTACAGAGCCCCACAGTGGACGGGGTCACAATATGTTACATTGATAAAGCACACTTTATTTAACCTCCATGTCATCTTGTTTTTACATGGCATTGTAGATTTTAGCGGTATATAGTATGCATTTTGGATGCTTTCAGTGTATTTTCAACGCTTTCAGACAATGGATGCACTAACATTACAAAGTTATCTCAAGTCTGACAGCCCAAACAAAAACACACATTCTCAGTCAAAAACACAAGTCAGAACACAGCCTCTCGATTCTCTCGTGTGATTTCAGGTCCTCTGACTGGGAAAATGTCTTTCCACAATGAGAGCAGTGGTATGTCTTCTCCTCCTGTGTATTTGTATGTATTCTTTCATGCTCTTTCAGGTACCTTAACCGGGTAAATCTCTTTCCACAGTGGGAGCAGTGGTACGTCTTTTTTGCTGTGTGTGTCCTCTCATGCTGGTTCAGGTTTCCTAACTGGGCAAAATGCTTTCCACAATGGGAACATTGGTAAGGCTTTTCTCCTGTGTGTATTCTCTCGTGCTCCTTCAGGCTCCCTAACTGGGTACAACTCTTTCCACAATGGGAACATTGGAAAGGCTTTTCTCCTGTGTGTGTCCTCTCATGCCTTTCGACGCTCCCTAACCACCTAAAACTCTTTCCGCACAAGGAGCAGTGGTAAGGCTTCTCTTCTGTGTGTATTCTATTATGTGTTTTCAGGCTCCCTAACTGAGTAAAACTCTTTCCACACTGGGAGCAGTGATGTCGTCCTGCTGGTTTAGACGTCTCAGGGTCTGGTTCCCCTGAAGGACTCTTCCTGCTGTCAGAAGGAGGGTCTGGTCTCTCTCCTGTCAAAGACAAACCAATTATTTTATTAAACAGAGACCTGAATGTAACCTCCACATGATAAAACTTCATATGATGTTTAATCTAGACTAGATCCCTCAATCACCTGAAGTCAGGTTTTACAAGTATTATTAAACCGACTTCAAAATGCAGGTCTCTGTGTGGTTCTTAGGATGTCCAGGCAGGTGATTCACTTCTAACCGAAGTCTTGCAGGTGTTTACATGGTTTGACACATCTGCCAGGTCATTGAAAAATCTGATTTCAGTACGAGTGTATTATATATTTTTTCTCGCCAATTTTGTTTAATCCAATTACAACTCCTCTACGGACTCCGGGGAGAGGCGAAGGTCGAGAGCCATGCGTCCTCCAAAACACGACCCTGCCAAGCAGCACTGCACTTCTTGACACACTGCTGAAACACGACCCTGCCAAGCCACACTGCACTTCTTGACACACTGCTGAAACACGAGCCTGCCAAGCAGCACTTCACTTCTTGACACACTGCTGAAACACGATCCTGCCAAGCCGCACTGCACTTCTTGACACACTGCTGAAACACGATCCTGCCAAGCCGCACTGCACTTCTTGACACACTGCTGAAACACGACCCTGCCAAGCCACACTGCACTTCGTGACACACTGCTGAAACACGACCCTGCCAAGCAGCACTTCACGACACACTGCTGAAACACGACCCTGCCAAGCCACACTGCACTTCTTGACACACTGCTCGCTTAACCTGAAAGTCAGCCACACCAATGTGTCGGAGGAAACACCGTCCAGCTGGCACCTGAAGTCAGCGTGCATGGGCCCGGCCGCCACAAGGAGTTGCTAGGGCGCGATGGGACAAGGACTTCCTGGCTGGCCAAACTCTCCCCTAACCTGGACGATGCTGGGCCAATTGTGCGCCGCCCTATGGGACTCCCGATCACAGCCGGTTGTGATACAGCCTGGATTAGAACCAGGGACTGTAGTGACGCCTCACTGAGATGCAGTGCCTTTGACCGCTGGCCACCGCTCTGCTTAAATATTTAAATTCCGAAGTCTGACATCGTGCTGATATTTATTCATTTATTTCTTGTTATCTTGGGGATTTGTGTGTGTATTGATTTGTATTGGTAGGTATTACTGCACCGTTGGAGCTAGAAACATAAGCATTTCGCTGCACCTCTTTTTGTAATGGATGAGAATTAAAACTTAACATTTTAACGCTGCATTTAAGACAATGTCATATTCATTCAGTCAAACAAACGCTCTGCAGCCTAGTTTAACAGTGATCTACGTTCTATGAATGCTGCTGGGAGCAAACTGGGGAACAGCTAGAGGAAAACAAACCTAACTGCATCCCCAGGCCAACAGACTATCAACAGACTGCATGCCCAGGCCCTGGTATATCACCAGACTGACTACAAAGAGGCACTGAACACACAAGTTACACTTTACCAAGTTACACTTTAATTATATTTTCTGTAGTAAAGAAATTAGTTCAACCACTCGCTAATGCCTCCTTTGAATAAAGTACAATTTTTCAAATCCCCAAATCCGAAAAATAAAGAGCATTTACGTCAGTGTCCAACCTACCCCTTGATTCAGACCTGCCCTCTGCATCACACTGAGCCTCCCAGCTGCAGTTTCACTGTACAATCTACCCCGTGATTCAGACCTGCCCTCTGCATCACACTGAGCCTCCCAGCTGCAGTTTCACTGTACAATCTACCCCTTGATTCAGACCTGCCCTCTGCTTCACACAGCCTCCCAGCTGCAGTTTCACTGTACAATCTACCCCGTGATTCAGACCTGCCCTCTGCTTCACACTGAGCCTCCCAGCTGCAGTTTCACTATATTCTCATTGAAAACCCCAACATCGGTCTCTGAAATGGTCAATTATATGAGGTCAACTACCTGCCCCTTGGACCCTATTCCCACAAGAATCATACAATCATAAATCACTTTAATTCAGGCACTGTGGCTAATTCCCTTAAAACTGCCTCCATCAAACCAACCTTGAGAAAATCTGCATGACACCCTTCAAGTCTGGCTAGATACTACAGAACTACCTCTCTACCAACAATCTGCATGAACCCTTCCAGTCTGGCTAGATACTAAAGAACTCCCTCTCTACCAACAATCTGCATGAACCCTTCCAGTCTGGCAAGATACTACAGAACTCCCTCTCTACCAACAATCTGCATGAACCCTTCCAGTCTGACTAGATACTACAGAACTACCTCTCTACCAACACTTTGCATGAACCCTTCCAGTCTGGCTGTATACAACTACAGAACTACCTCCCAACTACAGGCAGCTGGTTGAACCTTAATTGGGGAGCCACGGTGCTTCTACATCTGCATTGCTGTTTGGGGTTTTAGGCTGAGTTCCTGTATATCACTTTGTGACATCGGCTGATGTAAAAAGGGCTTTATAAAAATATATTTGATAACAAGGTGTGAATAACATCATAGTATAGTAGTGGTACTAGTAGTGGAGCTAGTACAATAATAAGGTGTGGAGACCATCATAGTATAGTAGTGGTACTAGTAGTGGAGCGAGTACAAAAACAAGGTGTGGAGACCATCATAGTATAGTAGTGGAGCTAGTACAATAACAAGGTGTGGAGACCATCATAGTATAGTAGTGGAGCTAGTACAATAACAAGGTGTAGAGGCCATCATAGTATAGTAGTGGAGCTAGTACAATAACAAGGTGTGGAGACCATCATAGTATAGTAGTGGAGCTAGTACAATAAGGTGTGGAGACCATCATAGTATAGTAGTGGAGCTAGTACAATAACAAGGTGTGGAGACCATCATTGTATAGTAGTGGAGCTAGTACAATAACAAGGTGTGGAGACCATCATAGTATAGTAGTGGTACTAGTAGTGGAGCTAGTACAATAACAAGGTGTGGAGACCATCAAAGTATAGTAGTGGAGCTAGTACAATAACAAGGTGTGGAGACCATCAGAGTATAGTAGTGGAGCTAGTAGTAAAGCTAGTACAATAACACGGTGTGGAGACCATCATAGTATAGTAGTGGTACTAGTAGTGGAGCTAGTACAATAACAAGGTGTGGAGACCATCATAGTATAGTAGTGGTACTAGTACAATAACAAGGTGTGGAGACCATCATAGTATAGTAGTGGAGCTAGTACAATAACAAGGTGTGGAGACCATCATAGGAACGCTGGTGTGTTCTGATATAGGAACGCTGGTGTGGTCTGATATAGTAACACTGGTGTGGTCTGATATAGTAACACTGGTGTGGTCTGATATAGGAACACTGGTGCTGGTGTGGTCTGATATAGTAACACTGGTGTGGTCTGATATAGGTACACTGGTGCTGGCGTGGTCTGATATAGGAACACTGGTGTGGTCTGATATAGTAACACTGGTGTGGTCTGATATAGTAACACTGGTGTGGTCTGATATAGTAACACTGGTGTGGTCTGATATAGTAACACTGGTGTGGTCTGATATAGGTACACTGGTGCTGGCGTGGTCTGATATAGGAACACTGGTGTGGTCTGATATAGGAACACTGGTGTGGTCTGATATAGGAACACTGGTGTGGTCTGATATAGGAACACTGGTGCTGGTGTGGTCTGATATAGGAACACTGGTGCTGGTGTGGTCTGATATAGGAACACTGGTGTGGTCTGATATAGGAACACTGGTGTGGTCTGATATAGGAACACTGGTGCTAGTGTGATCTGATATAGGAACACTGGTGCTGGTGTGGTCTGATATAGGAACACTGGTGCTGGTCTGGTCTGATATAGGAACACTGGTGCTGGTCTGGTCTGATATAGGAACACTGGTGTGGTCTGATATAGGAACACTGGTGTGGTCTGATATAGGAACACTGGTGTGGTCTGATATAGGAACACTGGTGCTGGTGTGGTCTGATATAGGAACACTGGTGCTGGTGTGGTCTGATATAGGAACACTGGTGTGGTCTGATATAGGAACACTGGTGTGGTCTGATATAGGAACACTGGTGCTAGTGTGATCTGATATAGGAACACTGGTGCTGGTGTGGTCTGATATAGGAACACTGGTGCTGGTCTGGTCTGATATAGGAACACTGGTGCTGGTCTGGTCTGATATAGGAACACTGGTGCTGGTGTGGTCTGATATAGGAACACTGGTGCTGGTGTGGTCTGATCTACACTGCTCAAAAAAATAAAGGGAACACTTAAACAACACAATGTAACTCCAAGTCAATCACACTTCTGTGAAATCAAACTGTCCACTTAGGAAGCAACACTGATTGACAATAAATTGCACATGCTGTTGTGCAAATGGAATAGACAACAGATGGAAATTATAGGCAATTAGCAAGACACCCCCAATAAAGGAGTGGTTCTGCAGGTTGGGACCACAGACCACGTCTCAGTTCCTATGCTTCCTGGCTGATGTTTTGGTCACTTTTGAATGCTGCCGGTGCTTTCACTCTAGTGGTAGCATGAGACGGAGTCTACAACCCACACAAGTGGCTCAGGTAGTGCAGCTCATCCAGGATGGCACATCAATGCGAGCTGTGGCAAGAAGGTTTGCTGTGTCTGTCAGCGTAGTGTCCAGAGCATGGAGGCGCTACCAGGAGACAGGCCAGTACAACAGGAGACGTGGAGGAGGCCGTAGGAGGGCAACAACCCAGCAGCAGGACCGCTACCTCCGCCTTTGTGCAAGGAGGAGCACTGCCAGAGCCCTGCAAATTGACCTCCAGCAGGCCACAAATGTGCATGTGTCTGCTCAAACGGTCAGAAACAGACTCCATGAGGGTGGTATGAGGGCCCGACATCCACAGGTGGGGATTGTGCTTACAGCCCAACACCGTGCAGGACGTTTGGCATTTGCCAGAGAACACAAAGATTGGCAAATTCGCCACTGGCGCCCTGTGCTCTTCACAGATGAAAGCAGGTTCACACTGAGCACGTGACAGACGTGACAGTCTGGAGATGCCGTGGAGAACGTTCTGCTGCCTGCAACATCCTCCAGCATGACCGGTTTGGCGGTGGGTCAGTCATGGTGTGGGGTGGCATTTCTTTGGGGGGCCACACAGCCCTCCATGTGCTCGCCAGAGGTAGCCTGACTGCCATTAGGTACCGAGATGAGATCCTCAGACCCCTTGTGAGACCATATGCTGGTGCGGTTGGCCCTGGGTTCCTCCTAATGCAAGACAATGCTAGACCTCATGTGGCTGGAGTGTGTCAGCAGTTCCTGCAAGAAGAAGGCATTGATGCTATGGACTGGCCCGCCCGTTCCCCAGACCTGAATCCAAATGAGCACATCTGGGACATCAGGTCTCGCTCCATCCACCAACGCCACGTAGCACCACAGACTGTCCAGGAGTTGGCGGATGCTTTAGTCCGAGTTGGCGGATGCTTTAGTCACCTCACCGCCACCTCATCAGGAGCATGCCCAGGCGTTGTAGGGAGGTCATACAGGCACATGGAGGTCACACACACTACTGAGCCTCATTTTGACTTGTTTTAAGGACATTACATCAAAGTTGGATCAGCCTGTAGTGTGGTTTTCCACTTTAATTTTGAGTGTGACTCCAAATCCAGACCTCCATGGGTTGATTTGATTTCCATTGATCATTTTTGTGTGATTTGGTTGTCAGCACATTCAACTATGTAAGGAAAAAGTATTTAATAAGAATATTTCATTCATTCAGATCTAGGATGTGTTATTTTAGTGTTCCCTTTATTTTTTTGAGCAGTGTAGGAACACTGGTGCTAGTGTGGTCTGATATAGTAACACTGGTGTGTTCTGATATAGGAACACTGGTGTTTGTGTGGTCTGATATTGGAACACTGGTGGTGTGGTGTTCTTGGGGTTGTACTCATCCTTCTTCTTCCTCCAAACACGGCGAGGGGAGTTTAGACCAAAAAGCTCTATTTTTGTCTCATCAGACCACATAACCTTCTCCCATTCTTCCTCTGGATCATCCAGATGGTCATTGGCAAACTTCAGACGGGCCTGGACATGCGCTGGCTTGAGCAGGGGGACCTTGCCTGCGCTGCAGGATTTTAATCCATGACGGTGTAGTGTGTTACTAATGGTTTTCTTTGAGACTGTGGTCCCAGCTCTCTTCAGGCCATTGACCAGGTCCTGCCATGTAGTTCTGGGCTGATCCCTCACCTTTCTCATGATCATTGATGCCCCACGAGGTGAGATCCTGCATGGAGCCCCAGACCGAGGGTGATTGACCGTCATCTTGAACTTCTTCCATTTTCTGCCAACAGTTGCTGCCTTCTCACCAAGCTGCTTGCCTATTGTCCTGTAGCCCATCCCAGCCTTGTGCAGGTCTACAATTTTATCCCTGATGTCCTTACACAGCTCTCTAGTCTTGGCCATTATGGAGAGGTTGGAGTCTGTTTGATTGAGTGTGTGGACAGGTGTCTTTTATACATGTAACGAGTTCAAACAGGTGCAGTTAATACAGGTAATGAGTGGAGAACAGGAGGGCTTTATAGAAAAACTAACAGGTCTGTGAGAGCTGAAATTCTTACTGGTTGGTAGGTGATCAAATACTTATGTCATGCAACAAAATGCTAATTAATTACTTAAAAATCATACAATGTGATTTTCTGGATTTTTGTTTTAGATTCCGTCTCTCACAGTTGAAGTGTACCTATGATAAAAAATTACAGACCTCTACATGCTTTGTAAGTAGGAAACCCTGCAAAATCGGCAGTGTATCAAATACTTGTTCTCCCCACTGTATGTGAGAATGCTGGTCATTGACTACAGCTCAGCGTTCAACACCATAGTGCCCACGAAGCTCATCACTAAGCTAAGATACCTGGGACGAAACACCTCGCTCTGCAACTGGATCCTGGACTTCCTAATGGGCCGCCCCCAGGTGGTAAGGGTAGGCAACAACACGTCTGCCACGCTGATCCTCAACACTGGGGCCCCTCAGGGGTGTGCACTTAGTCCCCTCCTGTACTCCCTGTTCACCCACGACTGCGTGGCCAAACACGACTCCAACAGCATCATTAAGTTTGCTCACAACAGTGGTAGGCCTGATCACCGACAACGATGAGGCAGCCTATAGGGAGGTCAGAGACCTCAATGTGAGTAAGACAAAGGAGATGATCGTAGACTATAGGAAAAGGCGGGCCGAACAGGCCCCCATTGACATCGACGGGGCTGTAGTGGTTCAGGTGGAGGATTTGAAGTTCCTTGGTGTCCACATCACCAACAAACTATCATGGTCCAAACACACCAAGAAAGTCAGGAAGAGGGCACGACCAAACCTCTTCCCCCTCAGGAGACTGATACGATTTGGCATGGGTCCCCAGATCCTCAAAAGTTTCTACAGTTGCACCATCGAGAGCATCCTGACCGGTTACATCACCGCCTGGTATGGCAACTGCTCGGCATCTGACTGTAAGGCGCTACAGAGGGTGGTGTGTACGGCCCAGTACATCACTGGGGCCAAGCTTCCTGCCATCCAGGACCTATATAATAGGCGGTGTCAGAGGAAAGCCCATAAAATCGTTAGTCACCCAAGTCATAGACTGTTTTCTCTGCTACCGCACGGCAAGCGATACCGGAGCGCCAAGTCTAGAACCAAAAGGCTCCTTAACAGCTTCTACCCTCAAGTCATAAGACTGCTGAACAATTAATCAAATGGCAACTGGACTATTTACATTGCCCTCCCCCCCCATTTGTTTTGTACACTGCTGCTACTCGCTGTTTATTATCTATACATTTGACTATTTTCTACATTATAGAATATTAGTGAAGATATCAACACTATGAAATAACACATATGGAATTTTGTAGTAACCAAAAAAGTGTTAAATCGAAATAGATTTCAGATTCTAGATTCTTCTGAGTCGCCACCATTTGGCTTGATATTTAAGGATTTGATGTTGTTATTGATTTGATGTTATTATACATATATTTTTGTGCCACTTATTTGAAATGTGTGTTACAAATAAGATGTTACTGTTATTAGTACTATTATATAGTGCCAATCCACTTTTCTAGACACGGGACGAAGTCAGGATATTTTGGAGGCTTTCAGTTGGAAAATATACTGCAGGACTATTCACAGATTGTTGATGAACACTCTTCTCATCTTTCTGTCTAAAAAACAGTACTGCAATGTAGAGAAATGCATTTCACTATACATTTATGTTCCCTGAACTGATTTTAAACCCCAGATTTCAGCATATATTTCAGTTTCCTGAACTGATTTTAAACCCCAGATTTCAGCATATATTTCAGTTCCCTGAAGCGATTCCAACCTCTGACTTCAGAATATGTTTGTAAAGAGAATCTTAGCTAGAACACGTAACTTTCAAGTTATCAACAATTGCTTCAGTAGAAGTCTGAAGAAAATATCTCAGAACAAGCACACTGAATGTGGTGAATGGAACAGCTTCTGAAGAGAAGATACGATCCATCACATCCACAACCGTTATGTATGTTACACTGACATCATAAAGCTCAAAAAACATACTGACAATGAAAAGCAGGAACTAATTATAAACCTTATAAAACATACTGACAATGAAAATCAGGAATTATTATAAAACCTTGATGAAATTTCACTTTCCAGAGTAAGTTTCAAGATGATCTGATGTCAGGTGCAGGTTTTACATTTCCTAAAACCTTTATGGATGTTACATTGCCTGTCTCTTCCATTGGGTCTGTACTGTTACATTGCCTGTCCCAGTCAACCCCCCTATCTTTGGGTCTGTACTGTTACATTGCCTGTCCCCCACGATCTTTACAATACTTTAAAACAACACTCAAGACTCTTCCATTGGGCCTGTACTGTTTCATTAACATGTCCATAACTAATACTGGGGGACAGCTATGTCGATGACATCACCAGCTATGAGTGGAAAACAAGACCCGGGAAGCCCATTCTAAAAGAAATTAAATATGATTGGCTGAAAAGCCTTTTGGAGACGTGGCCACCTGCTCTGTAAATGATCAGAATTCATGCAATGACCTGTTTATAGGCCTTAAAGCTGCAACATATAACTTTTTAGGTGACCATTGAAAGCAAGTCTAAGAAGTCACAGATCTGATCTATGTGCGGTATGTCTATGCTTCCAAATCTTAAGTGTTGTTTTTGAGTCTTATCTTCAAACTGTTGAAAATATTTGAGGTTTTGGAAAATATATTTAACAGCGGTTTAGATAATACAATGATTGTGACAAAACAAGCTCGGAGTGTAGACATACTGAAATCAGGCGAAATATCACAATTTTATCAAATGGTGGAGAGATTTCTGCATATTGAACCTTTAAGGATAATTATCACTGTGGTTCAGGTTCACTTTTATGCAAAATCACCCTTATAAATGTTGTAAAAATTGATTAAATGGTTCCCAATATCTGTAACGTTTTGTTGGTGACCCCCCTCTTTGTAGCTTCATCAATTCCCTCAGAACATATCCAAGTGGCTAATTAGAATATTGGGACGTTGTTTGAAGCCACCATAGCAACAATGTTGACATTCTGAAATGCGACCTCTGACCTGCCGTAGGGAATGGATGAGACAGCAACATTTTCTGCTTGGCTAGAAACTATAGAACGAACAACAAGTGTGATTCGCCAGAAACAATAGAATGAACAACCAGTGTGATTGGCTAGAAAACAATAGAATGAACAACCAGTGTGATTGGCCAGAAACAATAGAATGAACAACCAGTGTGATTGGCCAGAAACTATCGAATGAACAACCAGTGTGATTGGCAAGAAACAATAGAATGAACAACCAGTGCTTTTGTCTCTCAACCTCAGAAATATAACAAATGATTGTCTCATGCCCAGATTATATCTGTTGGAGACATTTAGAAATATAACTAATGACTGTCTCATGTCAAGATTATATATGTTAGAAATATAACTAATGACTGTCTGATGTCCAGATTATATCTGTTAGAGACATTTAGAAATATAACTAATGACTGTCTCATTTTGGTATCAGAAAGAAAAAGTATTTGTAGATATGTTTGATATTGAATAGAATGTTTTATAGAATTATTTATATTATATAGAATTAACATAGAAATGCTGACTGTGTACAGCGTTGTATGGAAGTTGTTTATTTGTATACAGAATATCCCTCTGTTTGTCATGACCTCTCGTGGCCAATTGTAGGTGCGTTTCATTAGTTGGATTATGGGAAGACGGGGTCAGTTGAAGTCTACATGGAACAGATGATGGGTGCCTGTATAGAAGACGCCGTTTTAAGATACAGTTTTCAACCATTTAATATCATTGTTTTATGTAGTTTTATTGTGGATTATACCTCTGGATTGACCTTTTCACCTTCATAATTGCTGTAGCATTTGAACATCAATATCCATTGGAATCTGTCACTGCTTCCTTGTTGTAGCTCTAAACCAACTCCTTGAAGTGTCCATGACATCACCACTTCCTATCAAACCAACTCATTGAATGCCCTACTACTTGAAGTGTCCATGACATCATCACTTTCTATCAAACCAACTCCTTGAATACTCAACTACTTAATGTTTGCAGTTGTCTATTAAACGCAATTTTCAAAGTAATATGTGTTTCCCTTTAGTGTGTTTATACTTTAATGTATTTATATATCACTTTTCAACAGGAAAAGTAAAAAGTAAAAATCACTGGAGGACGTCATGAACGATTCATATAGTACAAAAACATATTCAAGTGTAGATTTAAAAAATCACACGAGTTCAACAATTGCAGTTTGTGCCCCTATTTTTTAAGACAGTACTCACTGTATTTACTGGTGTTAATCAGATCTCCAGTCTTCTCTTCTTCTTCCTCCTCTAATGTGACAGTAATCTCCCCCTCTTCATCCTTCATTAAAAAAACGTGGTCATCTTCTTTCACGGTCACAGTAACCTCCTCCACTCCAAAAACGGCTTCCTCCTCTTTCTCTTCCTCCTCTTCTTTTACTGTAACATCCTCCTCCTCTTTCACTCTGAACGCATCTTTCTCTTCTTCTTTCACGGTAACAGCCCCACCCTCTACTTGATTTTGTATTGTAACAGCCTCCTCTTCCTCCTCCTCTTTGACGAGAGCTTCTTTCTCCGTCCAGCAGACGTCCTCTTCTTTATCAGGAGAGTAGTTTAGTGAACTCATGGTCGTGGATAATAGCTAATTAGCATTAGCGACTAGACTAGTGCTAATTTAACCAGCCAGCTAATTGACACAACGTAAATATAAAATTAAATGAGGTAGCTAGTTGTTTCCACATACGTATGTTTAAATCATAGTGGCAAATAAACCACGAAATTGTCTAAAGATCTTGAATGTTCCGACTTTGTTGTCTAGCGAGATACAGAGGTGGCTGCAGGTGTTGAAGAAGCGTTCCGTCCACTAAATTATACGTCACAGTAGAAACATCACCTGAAAGACACATATCGCCATCTGCTGTCTGGAAGGAGTAAACGCAGGGAAAACCTTTTTTTTCCTTCAATGAATTATAATACTATAAAGCAGTTTAGGGAAACGTTTTTTTCCTCTCCATTAAATATTAATATTATATCAACACGTACAAAGAGCAACAAGTGTTGTTTGAATAGTTCAGATTTGTAATGAGATTTTAAAACAAACTCTACATCTACTCCACATCTGTATTCCTGATTCAGTCAAATAACTAGTTATCAAAATAAGCAACTACTTATTGATACCCTTGATAGAGATGAGCAAAAATTACTGTATAAAATAAAATAAATAAAAACTTTACCCACTACCAGGATATTTTTGCCACCAAACCTGGTTACCTCTCTGCTAGGAGGCTGAAACTTGGCCATAAGTGGATCTTCCAGCAAGACACATCAACATCCACGAATACATTTTTATAAAATCAAATATACGTACAGAACTTGTCTGATGCTTTAACCTGCTTTAACCTGTCTGGCACCAGTGGGACAGGTAGCGTCCCACCTCGAAAACAGCAAGTGAAATTGCAGGTTGCCAAATTCAAAACAGAAATCCCATAATTACAATTCCTCAAACATACAAGTATTATATACCATTTTAAAGATACACTTCTTGTAAATCCAACCACAGTGTCCGATTTCAAAAAGGCTTTACGGCGAAAGCACACCATCTGATTTTGTTAGGTCAGCACCTTGTCACAGAAAACCATACAGCCATTTTCCAGCCAAGGAGAGGGCTCGCAAAAGTCAGAAATAGCGATTAAATTAATCACTAACCTTTGATCTTCATCAGATGGCACTCACAGGACTTCATGTTACAAAATAAATGTGTGTTTTGTTCGATAAGGTCCCTCTTTATGTCCAAAAATCCCAGTTGAAATTGGCGCGTTATGTACAGTAATCAACAAGCATCCGGTGAAATTTCAGAGAGCCAAATCAAATTACAGAAATACTCATCATAAACATTGATGAAAAATACAAGTTTTATACATAGGATTAAGATAAGCGTCTTGTTAATCCAGCCGCAGTGTCAGAATTCAAAAAGGCTTTACGACGAAAGCACATCATGCGATTATGTTAGGGCAGCGCCTAGCCACAGAAAACCGTACAGCCATTTTCCAACCAAGGAGAGGGCTCACAAAAGTCAGAAATAGCATTAAAATTAGTCACTCACCTTTGATGATCTTCATCTGGTGGCACTCCCAGGTCTCCATGTTAGACAATAAATGTTCAATTTGTTCGATAATGTCCCTCTTTATGTCCAAAAACCTCAGTTTTGTTGGTGCGTTTAGATCAGTAATCAAAAGTCACAATGCGCGCTCTCAACATCAGACGAAATGTTTAAAAAAGTACAATTAAAGTTTGTAGAAACATGTCAAACGATGTTTAAAATCAATCCTCAGGTTGTTTTTGTCATAAATATTCAATAATATTTCAACCGGACAAAAGCTTTGTCAATAGAAAAGGTAAACAAGAAATGCGCGCTCCCGATCACGCGCTGGGCTCATGGCTGCAAATTTCCGCTGTCCACTCATTGAAAGTGCTGTATCTCCCTCATTTTTCAGAGTAAAGCCTGAAACAATGCCTAAAGACTGGCCACATGTAGAAGAAGCCATAGAGATCGTGAACTGGGTCCTAAGTCTTTGTATGGTGGATAGGCTTTCAATGGAAAAACAGCCTTAATAGTACTTCCTGGATGGATTTTCCTCAGGTTTTCGCCTGCCATATCAGTTCTGTTATACTCACGGACAATTCACAGGCAACCTGACCAGGGGGAGCCGCTCGTCAACGCAACCTGACCAGGGGAAGCCGCTCGTCAACGCAACCTGACCAGGGGGAGCCGCTCGTCAACGCAACCTGACCAGGGGGAGCCGCTCGTCAACGCAACCTGACCAGGGGGAGCCGCTCGTCAACGCAACCTGACCAGGGGGAGCCGCTCGTCAACGCAACCTGACCAGGGGGAGCCGCTCGTCAACGCAACCTGACCAGGGGGAGCCGCTCGTCAACGCAACCTGACCAGTGGGAGCCGCTCGTCAACGCAACCTGACCAGAGGGTGCCGCTCGTCAACGCAACCTGACCAGAGGGAGTCCCCCCTCTGCTGCTGGACTTTGTAAATTCTGCCGTTCTGCTCCTGAAGTTTGCAGTAATAGACTAATAGACTACAGATATATAGAGTAATAGACTAGTAATAGACTACACCAGCAGTCTGCAACCTTTTCCAGTTGGAGTGCCAATTTATCTCACCATTTCTGCTAATCTGTGTGCCAGTTATGATTTTCATTTGCACATTTTCTTGGAACAGTTTCATTTAAATTTATAATAATATCTCAAAATTGTCTGTGATTAATATACATTCTATCTAAATCTAAATGAAAATTATAGATATCTAAAAGTAACTTTTATTGCCATTACCAACTATGTACAACAAAAAAAAGCCTACACAAAACCAACAAATAAAAACATTAAATTCTGCAAGTAGAAAATATCCTGATAAAAATAAATATCCTAGAAATCACATTGGCTGCAAATGGCCTGTCTACAACAAACTTGAAACATTGTATCAACTGGGTCAGGAAACTCAGATAGCAAGCTTGCAACATTGTATAAAATATTCTAGGCCCTCAGTTTGCTGCTCCAGTGAGTTCTGGACAGACACAGCTGTAGGCTATTTGTGAAAAGGATAAGAAGTAATCAGGTATTTTATGACATTTCCACTGGATCAGAGCATTACATGTTTCCCTTTTATGCCGAGTGGTTATCAAAAGGGTGAGAGCTGGAAATATTTTACAAAAATACTTTGAGGAACTATTCTCATTTGCAATTGATTTGGATTAGACTTTGTTTATTTGCTGTTTGAGGTGAATAAAGCATTACTTTGAGAAGCTCCACAACTCATTAGTGGTGGTGCGTTAAGACAATCAGAAATACTATCAGGCATCCCCAAATGGGCACATTTATAGGCCTACATTTGTGTGCATGCCAGGTAGACTAGTCCTACTTCTATATGCGTAATTGGGTGTGCGTCTTGTGGGGTCAGGTCTGGGTGGTCTGCCAGGGGCCGTTTCATTTAGTATCCCTCCTTCAGGGAACAGTAGTTATAGTCATAACGTTACTCTTGTCATATGATGAACTTCAACTTAAATAGGGGATCTTGCTGTCTGACAGTTTTTTTGTATTCTGAAATGCACTCGAACTATGTATCATTTTGTGGCTCCTTATGTTACGCTGGGAAAACTGTTTTAATGGGCACAGAAATACTAAATAATTTCAGAGTTTGCTTGATCCAATCTTGTAATCAAAGATGGCGTAGCATGAAGACGTGTTTGTTGTAAATGGTATGTTTTTTTCGTCTTTTTTTAATATATTGCAATATATAAATATTTTTCATTTAAATTAAATATACCTACCGGAAACCCACCTCACCCAATGTGATATGGATCTGCTATTTTTTTAGACCTTATAGCTAGAACCTTCATCAGATGCTAGCCATCAGAACATAGAACATCGCTTGTCATATCAGTTCTGTTATACTCAGACATTATTTTAACAGTTTTGGAACCTTTAGTGTTTTCTATACAAATCTACCAAGTTTACTTTCATCTGGAGGTGAAAATAGTGCCCCCTACCTTAGTGAGGTTAACAACTCGGCCGTCCTACAATCCAAGCTAGATGCCCTCAATCTCACACACATTTTCAAGGAACCCACCAGATACAACCCTAAATCTGTAGACATGGACACCCTCATAGATATTATCCTGACCAACTTGCCCTCCAAATACACCTCTGCTGTTTTCAATCAGGATCTCAGCGATCACTGCCTCATTGCCTGCATCCGTTATGGGTCCGCGGTCAAACGACCACCCCTCATCACTGTCAAACGCTCCCAAAATCACTTCTGCAAGCAGGTCTTTCTAATCGACCTGGCCCGGGTATCCTGGAAGGATATTGACCTCATCCCGTCAGTAGGGGATGCCTGGTTGTTCATTAATTGTAATTTCCTCACCACCTTAAATAAGCAAGCCCCTTTCAAAAAATGTAGAACTAAGAACAGATATAGCCCTTGGTTCACTCCAGACCTGACTGCTCTCGACCAGCACAAATACATCTTGTGGCGTCCTGCACTAGCGTCGAATAGTCCCCGCGATATGCAACTTTTCAGAGAAGTCAGGAACCAATACACACAGTCAGTTAGGAAAGCAAAGGCTAGCTTTTTCAAACAGAAATTTGCTTCCTGTAGCTCTAACTCCAAAAAGTTTTGTGACACGGTAAAGTCCATGGAGAATAAGAGCACCTCCTCCCAGTTGCCCACTGCACTGAGGCTAGGAAACACTGTCACCACCGATAACTCCACGATAATCGAGAATTTCAATAAGCATTTCTCTACGGCTGGCCATGCTTTCCTCCTAGCTACCCCAACCCCGGCCAACAGCCGCGCACCCCCCGCAGCTACTTGCCCAAGCCTCCCCAGCTTCTCCAAGCCTCCAAATCCAGATAGTTGCAAAACCTGTTCCCGTACAAATCAGCTGGGCTAGACAATCTGGACCCTCTTTCTAAAATTATCCGCCGCCATTGTTGCAACCCCTATTACTAGTCTGTTCAACCTCTCTAAAGATTGGAAAGCTTCCACAGTCATCCCCCTCTTCAAAGGGGGTGATACTCTAGACCCAAACTGTTACATCCATCCTGTCCTGCCTTTCTAAAGTCTTTGAAAGCCATATTAACAAACAGATCACTGACCATTTAGAATCCCACCAGTGCAATCCGGTTTCCGAGCTGGTCACAGGTGCACCTCATCCACGCTCAAGGTACTAAACGATATAATTTCCGCCACCAATAAAAGACAGTACTGTGCAGCCGTCTTCATCAACCTGGCCTGTTGTCCGGACCTCTGGCAGTCTTTATGGGGTTACCACAGGGTTCAATTCTCGGGCCGACTCTGTATATATCAACAATGTCGCTCTTGCTGTGGTTGATTCCTTGATCCACCTCTACGCAGATGACACCATTCTGTATACATCTGTCCCTTCTTTGGACACTGTGTTAACAAACCTCCAAACGAGCTTCAATGCCAAGCAACACTCCTTCTGTGGCCTCCAACTGCTTTTAAACGCAAGTAAAACTAAATGCATGCTCTTCAACCGATCGCTGCCCGCAACCACCCGCCCGACTAGCATCACTACTCTGGACGGTTCTGACTTAGAATATGTGGACAACTACTAATACCTAACTATCTGGTTAGACTGTAAACTCTCCTTCCAGACTCATATTAAGCATCTCCAATCCAAAATTAAATCTACAATTTGTTTCCTATTTCGCAACAAAGCCTCCTTCACTCACGCTGCCAAACATACCCTCGTAAAACTGACTATCCTACCTGTCCTTAACTTTGGCGATATCATTTACAAAATAGCCTCCAACACTCTACTCAGCAAACTGGATGCAGTCTATCACAGTGCCATCCGTTTTGTCACCAAAGCCCCATATACCACCATCCACTGCGACCTGTATGCTCTCGTCGGCTGGCCCTCGCTACATATTTGTCGCCATACCCACTGGCTCGAGGTCATCTATAAGTCTTCGCTAGGCCGCCTTAACTCGGCTCACTGGACACCATAGCAACACCCACCCATAGCATGCGCTCCAGGAGGTATATCTCACTGGTCATCCCCAAAGCCATCACCTGTTTGGCTGCCTTTTCTTCCAGTTCTCTGCTGCCAATGACTGGAACAAATTGCAAAAATCGCTGAAGTTGGAGACTAAAATCTCCCTCACTAACTTTAAGCATCAGCTATCTGAGCAGCTTACCGATCGCTGCAGCTGTACACAGCCCATCTGTAAATAGCCCATCCAACTGCCTACATCATCCCCATATTTGTATTAACTTTTTTGCTCTTTTGTACACCAGTATTTCTACATGCACATCATCTGCACAGCTATCACTCCAGTGTTCATTTTCTAAGTTGTAAATACTTCTGTTACGGTGCGTGAATGAGGACCCAAAAGCGAATTAACTTAAACAGAGCTTCTTTAATTACCAAACATAGGTAGGCTCAGACGGACCGGCAGATTCCGACAGGACAAGACAAGGTTACAGCAAACATGACGACAGTCTGGTTCAGGCATGAAACACAACAAACAAGAATCCGACAAGGACAGGAACAAAAACAGAGAGAGATATAGGGGACTAATCAGAGGGAAAAGGGGAACAGGTGGGAGAAGGGGTGACGAGGTAGTCAAGAGGAGACAAGGAACAGCTGGGGGAAAGCGGGGGAGAAAAGGTAACCTAATAACGACCAGCAGAGGGAGACAGGGTGAAGGGAAAGGACAGAGACAAGACACAACATGACAGTACATGACAACTTCGCTACTATGGCCTATTTATTGCCTTTCCTCCTTACTCCATTTGTATATAGATTTTCTATTGTGTTATTGACTGTACGTTTGTTTATCCCATGTGTAACTCTGTTGTTTTTTGTCGCACTGCTTTGGTTTATCTTGGCCAGGTCGCAGTTGTAAATGAGAACTTGTTCTCGACTGGCTTACCTGGTTAAATAAAGGTGAAATAAAAAATAAAATCGTAACTTTATTGACAACACCCAAATGGATACTGTCATTAACGCGGTTCTTCAATAATAATTACGCATAATTCATACTGTAGCAAACATTATATTAAACAGGACATTCAAACGAGCCTTACAATTATAATCCAAAGTAGTGTGAAATGCACTCATAAGCAACCTGGAAATGGAGGTTACTCCCCTGAGTTTTCCCCCATTCACATTCAGAATACATTGTGAAAAACTAAAATCTTTGCTCACCATTTTTGCTCCAGGCAGATATAGTACATCCATAACTATCGGTTTCCTCATTAGCAGGGAGGAGTTTCTGTAATCAAATTGCCCTCGTGCCGCAATTTTAGCAAACACAGAAGGGGGCCTTGGAGACCAAAGTCGTCTGGCACGCTGTTTAGAGTTTCAACAACATGAATATCCTATTTCTAGCCGACAATCATCGATGTTACTACTAATGTGAAAACAAGACAAAATATGACTTTTCTTGCTCATTTTAAGACAATTGTCAAGTAATGTTAACATTGATTACAGACGTCAATTGCTGTACAACATCATGGCTACGCTGTTTGCATCACCTTTTACAATGGATTACCTCTGTTGTGGGCCTTTAGTCATCTGTCTGACTTTGTTGTTCACACAGGAGAGATACGGGACTATCGTGGATCCTCTGGGGAGCCTCAACAACCACATGATGCTGAAGAGGCAGAGAAGAGTCTCTCCAGATCAGAACACCTCAAACACCTGCAGAGATCCACAGGGAAGAGAACTCACTGCTGCTCTGACTGTGGGAAAAGATTTGCCTCATCAGGCATTAAAATTCACCAGAGAACACACACAGGAGAGAAACCTTATAGCTGTAATCAATGTGACAAGAGATACTCTGATAAAAGGTGTCTGATCAAACATCAGAAAATACATGAAGGAGTTGTTTCATAATATCAATGAATTAATGTTGAATGTTAACACTTTAGTAGGAATATTTGAATAATGTCACAATGTAGAAGCCTAAACGTTTGCCCCCTTATCATTTGATTTCAACATGATATGGATATTAGCCTCAGGGGGAAAATCCAGGCTCTGAAATGGAAGAGTACTGTTTATGTGATTTAACAAAAAGTGACTAACACAAAAATAGCTGTTTTACACTTACCATGTCGGTGACCCACTTGAGTCAAAATGCAACACTTCAAAATGTAGCTAGCTGTTTTCTACAAATTGTCCTCTAACCAGGGATGTACACATTACTCCCAGATTCCGTGTGGTTTTTGAGCTGTTAGTTTTAACAGGACGTGCAACCTCATCTCTCTCCTCTCGCACAAATGATTTTAGCATGATATCGATGAGTGATGAAAAATAAGTGTTGCATTTAGTTGCTCCACCTTTTTGGTTTGCTTCCTGTCTTTAAGTTTGGTGTGAGTTTTTCTTTTTGGGGGGTTGGATATTGCATCCAATTAATAATTTAATCAATGGAATTTTCTTAGGGTGCTCATTAGTCTGTTTGTTGTGTACTAAATATTTCTGTTTATTTTCATTTGTTTTTTTCCTGTGAAGCCATTGTGTTGCATTCATGTCTGAAATGTGCTGTACAAATAAAGCTTGATTTGATTTCAACAAATGAACCCAATGACCGACCAATCGACAGACTCTTGATCCCTCTTAGTATGAAAATCAGTATCAATCCCATGTGAAAGGATTCAACTACTGCAAACTGAAACAAACGGATCAATCCCACTTTTCCAGCCTGCTGAAGGCGTGGTGGAGTGGTAAACACCACCCCCGGCTCTACCAGAGGCTTGGGGTGGTCTCCCACCGCTCTGTTTATGTCATGTTATGTGGCCTTGCCGTTCCATTTCTTGACTGCCCCTGCAACACAGAAAGAAACACATTTAGTCATATTATATAAAACTCTCAAAGTAATGGATATGGAGCATCTATGTCCTCAGTTACACCTATCAACTAAATGTGACTTCTGTCATCCGATCACTCTAAGCTGCATTAGGTTCAGAACAACCAGGATGGGCCTTTGACATAGTCAGGCCACCAAATATGCATAAGCAATGTAAAGAGATGTGGGGAAAAGTACATTGCACACAAATTACCTTCATAATATCAAAGAACAAATGTGTGTGCCTGAGGGGAAATTAACTTTCATACAGCCAAAAGGGGTGAGAAATTACACCAATATTAGTGGACAATTTGCACTAATGTAAATAAACATAGATGGAACATATTCCCTTTTGCTGACGTGATGAACCCCTAAGGGGACATAAATATTTACTATCTAAACCATGTGTGACCTCACCTCTCTGGCTGTAGAAGTGTTCTTCCTAACCAGTCCCTCAACAGCTCTCTGACTGAGCTCAACCCTCACTGGGTCTTCAGAGGAGAGGAAGGCTGATGAGGGATGGAAGGATGAATGGATCAGTCAGTCAATAAAGTGTAGAGCTGCTGTCTGACAAAATCACTATTTTAGTAGTTCATTAAAGTAATTAAGGATTTATGACTGCTGAATACCAACTATAAATCACTTAGATCATGTATTTTCAGGTAGAGATACATCCTTGGGACATCACTAGTCTGTTGAAGTTGACATTTAAAATGGTTAAGGTAGGATTTAGGGTAGGGATGTCCCAAGGATCCCGGATAGCATTGACCATTGTGCATTCTTCTGTCTCTTTTACATAGCAGGTGATGGGTTCTGACTTCTGAACTTGAAAATATGAAATTTCCTTATTATGTGAAATTGAATGAAACAATAATGTATGTTGATGCTAATATGATGTACAATATTCCATGATGTTTCTATATGTTAACAATATATGCCATATACTATTTTTTAACAGTTTCACTAATTAATTTTAATTAACTTAATTATTATGATTCGACATCAGTTCACCTTCTCACCTCATACTGTATTGGAGCAGCAGCAACTGACTTGATCGTTGATGTTCATCATGATCATCATGTTTTGAATCTGAGAGTAAATGGATCTGACTACAACTCAAAAAATACAGGGTTCAACTGGAGTTGTTCTGAGATCCCCTAAGAACCATAGGGTTCTTGGTCAATGAAAAACAGCCCCAAAAGGTTCTTCAAATAACTTGTTAGAAGGTGGGTTCATCGAGGAACCTCCGTTGTTGCTGGACTTCTTCCGGGAACTTCGCAATTACAACTGAAAACGATGGTGACAAGTTTGGATGCGACAACAGTTAAAAGGTTAAGTTGGATTGATGTTTGGCTCTGAATATGTCTCGAAATAATGTATTATAATAATATAAGATACTAATGATGAATAACGAAGACAATGATGGTTTTCTGTGAATATCTTCCATAACGTTACTATAGTTGATTAAGGTAAATATTAGAAACCCGGATTTGACCGTCGGCGTTGTATGAGCTACAGTACAGTACCGTTATCTAGCTAGATAACATTATGTCCTAACTAGGCAGAACTAGGTTTGGATTATTTCCCTGAACTATATTCGTTCCCATATATTGTTTATCGTTTCCATAAAGCCAACATGGCTTTACACTCATTAACGTAAGTTTCCAATCTAGAGCAGTTCTCAGTTTTGTGATAATGAACTAGCTAACTAACTAACTAACGACGGTGACCTGTCCAGGCGAGATGTTACAACGAACTGAATCGTCAATGGAGGTCTTCCTCTTTATATAGCCTGCTACAGCATGCAATACTATTAACTCACAAGGGGGCATAACGTTACATGTACAATACTATCCCATTTTGGAAACGTTACATGGACAATACTATCCCATTTTGGAAACGTTACATGGACAATACTATCCAATTTTGGAAATGTTACATGAACAATACTATCCCATTTTGGAAACGTTACATGTCTGCGTTAATTATTTTAATTATCTTTTCAGATCTTCTCAGAAATGAATCAAGTCCATGGAATGGATATAGACAAAACGAGAATTCAAGAACTAGCAGAGGTAGAGAGGCAGGGGTGAGGACATCATCCTGCTATTTTGACAGTCCCTGAAGGACAATACAGAAGAGGTACTTGCTCTAATTCCTTCCCTTTCTCTAATGTATTTTGTAATAAAATTAGCAAGTGTAGTAAGATCAATGCTTTACTTTACTAGGACTGGAGACCACATCAGCGATTCTGCTCTTGCCCTGCCTCTTCAAAGAGGACCCGAGTGGCCTTTATGTCCATGCCTATGCACCAATCATCTGTTTCTTCATAAACATGAGTGTGTATGCTTATATAAAACTACAGCTGAACATTTGTTATGTTCTTTGTTAATTGTATGTGTATGAATCTTTTCTTACTTTTGTTGACACCGCTCTTCACTCCTTTACTGCACATCGGCGGAAATCCATTTCACCATGAGAGTGAAATCCCGCCCTGTTTACACCTCCAAGGTGCACCCCTCACACAGGAATACACACTCAGAGCCTTTGAGGATTTTCTAAAAACTCCACTTTACGCGTTTCGCTCGTCATTATTATTTTTTTTAACTACTTTTGAGATGTGGTATCCACTCGGCTCACTGCCTCTCAAAACAAAGGTGGGACCATCTTCTCCGTTCCCAAAGTGTGGTCTCCCTGAGATCCCATGTTTGAGGGATCCCTCGTGCACGATTTACCTGGGTTGTCAGGAGAGGTCACCAAGTGAAGATTAACATCCCCATCGCCAAATGTGGTTAATCTCTTTAAAATCAAATGAGGAGACAAAGTTACCACACAAGTCAGAGTTAAATTTAAATATTTATTCACTTATTAGTAAGGGAGCAGGTCAATACAACACACAAATATAAATTGAATCAATTGAGTGCTCTACGATAATGATGGATGGTCGACAAATCACCCCCAGATGATTAGTTGAGAGCCACGATACAAAAGTACAAAGGTTTTTTACAGCCAAGATACACCCCTTTCAACCTACATGACCAACAACAGATGTATAGAACGGGTCACAAGGTTTAGATTTGTATGAAAGATACTTATAATTCTCAGCAGACAGCATCTGCTGTAAAAACAGTACTATTTGTGTAGAGACCAGGGTCTGGCCCTGAGGTCATCTCTCCCTGGTACCATATAGAACAGAAACATTAACTCTCAAGCTTTGGAATGCCCATCCTCAGTAGAACACACAGACACAATAGTTCTAAGAACCCTCTATTCTGTTGCATAAAACCACCATTTGATGCAATAAAAGTATTATAACATAATGTTGAAGTTTTGCTCTCAGTGCCCACTGAAAGTTGACTAGTAACAACAACTGGGACCTAAAAGACACCCACCATGAGACCCACTAAATCTGCCAAAGAAGAGGGAAACAAAAGAAAAACCCACACCCAACTTAAAAACAGGAAGCAAACCAAAAAGGTGGATCGACTAAAGGTGTTGACTCTCCACATCTATCAAGACATCCAACCAGAACCAGAACAAATAGCAGGCCAAACTATCCCTCTCAGCACTGCCTGGACTGCTACAAAAATGCAAATGCTTTCCGTTTGAGTTATATTAGGTTTTATTTTCATCCAGACTTTCTTAAATAGAACCTGGACCAGTTCAGGTGAAACACCTTCCCACTAACGAGACGGACAAGCCAGCAGAGGTGTAACACATACTGACTAACGAGGTGACCTCAATCAGTGCACCCTACCTGCTAACGAGCTATACCTCAAAACATAAATGGAAAGACCAAAACCTGTAACACCTTCCCCCTTTAACAACAAATATATGCTATGTTTTTGTTGGACAAGTTTGCTCACCCCCGACAGAAAACAACTTCCATTTCACATAATAAACTACAATAAACATGGTGTCTACTGGCTGTCAACAACTAAAAACAAGATAAAAAACACATTTCTAAATAATTAATCATTTTTTTTCAATAGAATCCTAAAACTCACTAGCTTCTAGAACTCTCGTCCCCTTGGAAAGAGCCCCCAAAAACCTTGCCTCCAATACAGAAAAATTATCTGTTACCTTCTAACAGGATGGCAGCACAATTGGCAATAATTAACTTGATGGTGAGGCTTGGAATAATAAAACGTATCTTTTGTCAGGCTGGATATTTGAAATATGAGGTGATTTGAGTCATGCTTCATCAGTAGTGGAATAAAGACAATTGGCACTTGAGCGTTGTCAAGAAATACTGGAGTGATGTAAGATTGTTAATAAAATTGATTATAGACCAATTTATTATACCCTGGTAGGCCGTCAATGTAAATAAGTCAGTTAAGAACAAATTCTGGCTTACAATGATGGCCCAACGCTCTAACCACTAGGCTACCTGCAAGTAAGTTGAAATTAAGTTATTTTCAAGTCACTGAAAAAACTACCCGAAAATACATATTTCGGGCATAGTCTTCTTTTCAACATCTTTTCAATTACATTTTGCTAGGTGGGATATCCCGATGTCAAACCACAGTTTTAACCTGTCCAAATCAATAACTAATATGCAGAAACAGTTTGGGATAAATTGAAAACCTAAACATAAAATGTGCAATATCCACAAACATCTGCCACAATAATCATATTACTTGTATTTGTTTAAACAAGCTCCTTATAAACTTCACAAACACCAGAAACGTTGTTGTTTTGACAAGTAGCAATACATCACTAATATCGACTAGGTTATTAGTTATTAGAAACTAACACAACTAAAAAACACATGGAAATTTGAGATATCTTTTACCTCGCTGGTTAGAGGACAACCTGCAGAAGACAGTCAGCTACATTTTGGAGTGATGCATTTAAATTTAGGGGTCGCTAAACAAAGGAATGCAACACTTATGTGTCATAACTCATCTGTTGAAATCAACTGCGAAAGGAGGGAGATTAGGTTGCAAGTCCTGTTAAAACTAACAGCTCAAAAACCACACGGAATCTGGGAGAAATGTGTACATCACTGGATAGAGGACAATTTGAAGAAAACAGCTAGCTACATTTTGGAGTGTTGCATTTTGATTCAAGTCGGTCATCAACGTGGTAAGTGTAACACAACTCAACTTTCAATTCTGAGCCTGGATTTTTCCCCTGAGGCTAATATCTATATCATGTTGAAATCAATTGATAAAGGGGCAAACATTTAGGCTTCTACATTGTGACATCATTAAAATACTCCTACTACAATGTTAAAACATTCTACATTGTGACATGATTTCATTGATATCATGAAACAACTCCATGTATTTTCTGATGTTTGATCAGATAACATTTATCAGAGTATCTCTTCCCACATTGATTACAGCTAAGATATTTCTCTCCTGTGTGTTCTCTGGTGTCGTATCAGGCTGTTTAACCGAGTAAAACTCTTCCCACATCAATTAGAGCTAAAAGATTTCCATTGTGTGTGTGTTCTCTGGTGTATCGTCAGCTGCCCAGATGTAGCAAAACTCTTCACACATTGATTACAGCTATAAGGTTTCTCTCCTGTGTGTGTTCTCTGGTGTACTGTCAGAAGGCTAGATGAAATAAAACTCTTCCCACATTGAGTACAGCTAAAAGGTTTCTCTCCTGTGTGTGTTCTCTGGTGTATCTTCAGATAGCTAGATTGAACAAAACTCTTCCCACATTGATCACAGCTATAGGGTTTCTCTCCTGTGTGTGTTCTCTGGTGTGATATGAGGTTGCTTAGCTTAGTAAAACTCTTCCCACATTGAGTACAGCTGAAAGGTTTCTCTCCTGTATGTATTCTCTGGTGTAGAGTCAGATTGCTAGACCTAGTAAACATCTTCCCACATTCATCACAGCTATAAGGTTTCTCTCCTGTGTGTGTTCTCTGGTGTGATATCAGGCTGCTTAGCTGAGTAAAACTCTTCCCACATTCAGAACAGCTATAAGGTTTCTCGCCTGTGTGTGTTCTCTGGTGTGATATCAGGCTGCTTAGCTGAGTAAAACTCTTCCCACATTCATCACAGCTGTACGGTTTCACTCCCGTGTGTGTTCTCTGGTGTGATATCAGGCTGCTTAGCTGAGTAAAAATCTCCCCACATTCATCACAGCTATACGGTTTCTCTCCTGTGTGTGTTCTCTGGTGTGATATCAGGCTGGTTGAATGACTAAAACTCTTCCCACATTGAGTACAGCTATACGGTTTCTCTCCTGTGTGTGTTCTCTGGTGTATCTTCAGATGGCCATATTGAACAAAACTCCTCCCACATTGATCACAGCCGTGAGGTTTCTCTCCTGTGTGGATTCTCTGATGAATTTTAATGCCTGATGAGGTGGTGAATCTCTTCCCACAGTCAGAGCAGCAGTGAGTTCTCTTCCCTGTGGATCTCTGCTGGGGTTTCTTGACGTGTTCTGATCTGGAGAGAGTCTTCTCTGCCTTGTCAACATCATGAGGTTGTTGAGGCTCCCCAGAGGACCCACGGTAGTCCTGTCTCTCTCCTGTGTGAACAACAAAGTCAGACAGATGGTAAAAGGCCCACAACAGCGGAATCCACCGTAAAAGGTGATGCTGACAGCGTTGCCATGATGTTGTACAACAACTGACATCTAATCAATGTTAAAATTATTTGACAATTGCCTTAAAATTTGAAACAATAGTCATATTTTGTTTTGTTTTCACATTAGTAGTAAAATCAATGATTGGAGGCTAGAAATAAGTTATTAAAGTTGATGAAACCCTAAGCAATGTGCCAGACGACTTTTGGTCTCCAATATAGGCCACTTTCTGTGTTTGCTAAAATTGCGGCACAAGGGCAAAGCACACACAATTTGGTTGCAGAAACTCCTCCCTGCTAATGAGGAAACCGCTAGTTATGGATGTAGTGTATCTGGTTGCAGAAACTCCTCCCTGCTAATGAGGAAGCCGCTAGTTATTGTCATGACTGTCCTGGTCGGGTTACCGGAGACCACAATCCGACAGAGAGATCTCTCACCCCCACCAGAGGAGAAGAGATTAAGGGGTATGAAGATGGGGGGGGTTTATGACACCTCACGCCCATTGTAAATCTAAGGCAGCAGACAAAATCACTTTGTCCTCTCACTATGGAGAACCAGCCTCAGAGAATTAAACATGCAATAATTGGACTTTAGGACAATAAGTTTCGAATGGCAACAAAGGTGGTAATGACGAAAGATGGAATATGAAAATGAATGTCATTTTTGTTTCGTTATTAAAAGTTAAAGGACGACGTTATAACGAAAACATTGTAACTTTAAGAGTTTTCCCAGTGTATACTTGATGTTTAGACATTGTACGTTGTGTGGAAAATGGCCAAATCAAAGCGAATGTTTTGGTAAAGATGAAATGTGAAGTTAGTTGTCTCAAATTGGATCTAAGTAAAAATCCAGACCTCCAGCCTCTTAACTTGGTAAAAGGCGTAAACACCCACTTCTGACCCGAGGGTATAAGACATGTGAGTTAAGAATTAACATGCTAAACTAAGTGACCCGAGCTGCAGCCAAGGTCTGAGTAGTCAACGAACCCAAAACGCAACACGAGGTTGAAGACAAAGGAACCCTCTACCAAATCCATACTATGGATGAGTAACTGTGTCTAAGAGAGTGAATTCAAGCAGGACCACCCGGTCACCACTCTTCATCGAATTGTGCATCTACACTGCTTTCATTCCTACGCTGTGAGCCCTGAGCTACAGGGCTGGCTGTCCTCAGAAGACCCCTTTCAGAACAAGGGCGGGGAAACAGACCACGAAGACAAGGACACTGACAAAGTGAGGACAACCAGAGAGTAACACCAGAGAAGTGAAACATCCGAGGAACCCCCCATCGGAGACCTTCAACACGCAATTACATCATTATATTCCGACCGATAAGAGCGGCAGTTCTGGCCAGGTTAGGGTTAAAATAAGCATAGCTGACAAATGCACCCAAATGAATATTTCTCTCATGTACTTTCTCTTTTACTCTCTTTTAAATCCCCCTTTTGAGTAATACGCTTCATCGTGTGTTGGCCCGTTGTACTAAGTTCTAATCAAGAACTGTGTTTTGTGTATGTGTATCTTATATCATTTTAGCTTGCTAGTAAATAAATAATCAACTAAAATTGGTGTGATACAGACTCATTGGTGGGACTCGGGTTTGTGCAGATTGACGGATATGCGACGTTCAGAATGAGACTGTAGAGGAAATTGATTCATTAGCGACTGTTGTAAAATCGATATTCTGAAATTATTTGAGTAGAAACTCAATAAAACTAATTTTCCCATGGTGCCCCAGGTTAATGAGTTAATAACTGCCCGATTCATTTAATCACGCAATTATAAACAGTTAATCATTCGGCGAGCAGCAGTTGTCACATTAACCGATACAACGTCACAACATTATGGATGTAGAAACAATCTGGTTGCAGAAACTCCTCCTTGCTAACGAGGAAAACACTAGTTATGGATGTTGCATATCTGGTAATGAGGAAACCACTAGTTATGGATGTAGTATATCTGGTAATGAGGAAACCACTAGTTATGGATGTAGTATATCTGGTAACGAGGAAACCACTAGTTATGGATGTAGTATATCTGGTAACGAGGAAACCACTAGTTATGGATGTAGTATATCTGGTAACGAGCAAACCACTAGTTATGGATGTAGTATATCTGGTAACGAGCAAACCACTAGTTATGGATGTAGTATATCTGGTAACGAGGAAACCACTAGTTATGGATGTTGTATATCTGGTAATGAGGAAACCACTAGTTATGGATGTTGTATATCTGGTAACGAGGAAACCACTAGTTATGGATGTAGTATATCTGGTAATGAGGAAACCACTAGTTATGGATGTAGTATATCTGGTAACGAGGAAACCACTAGTTATGGATGTAGTATATCTGGTAACGAGGAAACCACTAGTTATGGATGTAGTATATCTGGTAACGAGGAAACCACTAGTTATGGATGTAGTATGTCTGGTAATGAGGAAACCACTAGTTATGGATGTAGTATATCTGCCTGGAGCAAAAATGGTGAGTGAAGATTTTAGTTTTTCCACAATGTATTCTGAATATTACAGCGCAAGATCATGAGTGCTACTCAAGGAAACTCACATTAAGCTCTGTGTCTATTCACAAATTCACCACCATGGGGGGAAACTCAGGGGCGTTCTCATAGGCTGACAGCAAAAATAGCCTCCATTTCCAGGTTGCTTATGAGTGCATTTCACATTACTTTTGGATTATAATTGTAAGGTTTGTTTGAATCTCCGGCTTAAGATGTTTGTGTTATTGTCGCAAATCGAATGCTTTATACTTTTTTTTAAACACTTCAACAAGTAAAATGCTCTTTGGCTAGCTTTGCCATCAGCCTGACAATGAGGGTTTGAACACTAAGTGTTTAACAAATTGGCCCATAACTTTACCTAACAACAACATAGACCAACTGTAGGACCCATAACTTCACCTGATGACAACACAGAGCTACTGTAGGACCCATAGCTTTTCATTGGACCTTTATTTAACTGGGAAAGTCAGTTAAGAACAAATTATTATTTACAATGACGGCCTAGGAACAGTAGGTTAACTGCCTTGCTCAGGGGGAGAACGACAGATTTTTACCTTGTCAGCTCGGGGATTCAATCTTATAAACTTTCAGTTACTGGCCCAACGCTCTAACCACTACCTGCCGACCCACTTGCCGCCCCACTTCACCTAACAATAACATAGACCAACAGTAGGAGCCATAATTTCACCTTAAAACAACATAGACCTATCATTTAATATTTCAGGTGAAACATGGAAACTAAAATATCTTTGTCATGACATTTCATAACCTGATCACCAGATAATTTTGTGAATAATCCCACTAGGCTACTCTGTAATGTGTTGTCATTCTAAATGACCTGAATAAAGGAAAATAGCTCTGTGTGTTGAACAATAGCTAATCAATCAAGGAACAGTTCTCTACACATTAGGAACAAAGTATCTCTGTGTCCAAACAGACTAACAAGACCTTACTGTAAATCAAGCACACAATAACACATTATAAACACCATTTTTTTTTAGGGATGTTGAATCCAACGTGGAGCACGGCATAACTGTCTTTACCGGTGTAATGAATGAAGAAGCACTTTGGTTGTTGTTGCATGTCGTGATGTTTGTCATTTGACTGTCATTCAGAAAATGATTTCCTGGATCAGCTGATGATTGTTGAACATGTGACTGTAACTAAACAGCTACAGTATTAAGTATTATGTGTAATTATTGAAGAACCGCGATAATGACAGTATCGATTTGGGTGTTAAAGTTAAGGTGACTGTTGGTTAGAACCATTGGATTTAGTAAACTCTGAAATTATTTAGGATGTCTGTGCCCATGAAAACTGTTTTCCCAGCGCAACATAAGGAGACACTAAATGTGACGTAGTTAGAGAGCATTTCAGACTACAAAAAACTGTCCCACAGCATAACATAGTCACTCCCCTTTATGTAAATGATTAATACCCTTTAGCCTTGGCCACCCTTATCTTTCTGCTTAGTTTCCATTCTCTGATTGGCTCAGACATTAGGGCATTGATTCTATTGGTGGCGTGACCATTGCAATGACACAAAAATAAACAGACATGCACACTCCTATTGCAGGTGCCTATAACTGATTAACTAATGTTCCTGTCCAATGGCCTTCACAAGTCCAAGCCTATGGTGCTTCCAAATGATTAACCAATGTTCCTGTCCAAAGGCCCAGAATGACCAGGTGTGTTGATCCAGCTTTGCACAATCACATATGTCTAATGGTTAAATATATTGATTCTGCTACCTACTTCTAAGAAAACAGTACAGATACTGGACAATTCTAAAGGTACTAGAAAATGTCCAATAATCTCCAGGAATTTAAAATAGGAATGGGGTTGCCCTAACGCTGGGGGAACACCAGTAAGCTTAATTCACTGGAAGTTATGCATGCCAGCCAACGGTAGTCAATTTTGGGCTCCCATGTGGCTTGGATAGGACATAGTGCTTGAGGTGTCACTACAGACCCTGGTTAAATTGTAATGGAATGAATAAAATTGGCTGAATATTAAACAATGACTTATAAACAGCTCTAACAATTTGACCCCCACAAGAAATCTACACTGGCAATTCTAGAATATACTATATAGCCTAGAAACATGGTTAAACTATCATTATGACATAATGGATGAATTCTAGAATATACTATATATCCTAGAAACCTGGTTAAACTATCATTATGACATCATGGATGAATTATAGAATATACTATATAGCCTAGAAACCTGGTTAATCTATCATTATGACATCATGGATGAATTATAGAATATACTATATATCCTAGAAACCTGGTTAAACTATCATTATGACATCATGGATGAATTCTAGAATATACTATATAGCCTAGAAACCTGGTTAATCTATCATTATGACATCATGGATGAATTATAGAATATACTATATATCCTAGAAACCTGGTTAAACTATCATTATGACATCATGGATGAATTCTAGAATATCCTATATAGCCTAGAAACCTGGTTAAACTATCATTATGACATCATGGATGGCCAGTCCTTGTATTCATAGTGTAGAGAATTCAGGGGATAGCCCTGAGCTGAACTCAAACCTGGTTCCAGCGACTGTCAAGTCAACACCTTATAATTGTTACGCCAAGATGTCTGAACTTCTTGACGAGGTCGCTAGGTGTTGGGTTACGGTGGCTACAATAGCTTTCTCTATGAATTTGAGAGTGGTTACATTTCTCAAACCACCATCCCTCAGCTGTTTACCAAATCAAGTCTCAGGGCAGGCATTTTGTTCTGTTTAAATCCTAGGTTGTCCCTTTTAAAAAAATCCCCATCAACCAATCTGCAGTTTAAACAATTACAAAGCTGTCATTCCACCACTGTTTTGGTAATAAGATGATGGATGGGCTGGAGAAATGTAACTACTCTCAAATTCATAAACAGACCTATTGATGCAATGACTGACTATCCATGACATCAACATTATATATTTAACCATGTTGAGGCTATACAGTGTTGATTTACATTGTTTCCAAACATTGGAGTTAAACAAGTTTATTTGGGGTCCTGATGGGGTACAACAGTTGAACTAAGCTCATGAGGCATGTGTTATATTCTTCAAGAATCAATGGCTATAAATAAATAATTTAAAAGTCCAAACATAGATGTAACAATGGCAGATTTCGCCTTTAACACCAAACATCAGTTCAACAACTGCAGAGTTTGTGCCTCTGTACTTAAGACAGTACTTACTAGTGTTAATCAGGGCCCCGTTTCTCAAAACCATCTTACGGCTCAGTTCATCGTTAGAACCATTGGTTGCCTTAAGATGAGTTTGGATAACCGGGACCAGATATCCAGTTTCCTCCTCCTTTTTGGATGTGACAGTCATCTCCCCCTCCTCCTCTTTCAGTCCAAAAAATGCATCCTCCTCTTTCTCTTTCTCCACTGTAACATCCTCCTCCTCTTTCACTCTGAACGAGTCTTCCTCTTCTTTCACTGAAACGTCTTTCTCTTCTTCTTTCACTGTAACAGCCTCACCCTTCACTTGTTTTTTTATTGAAACAGCCCCCTCTTCCTCCTCCTCTTTAACGAGAGTTACTTTCTCCGTCCAGCAGACCTCCTCTTCTTTATCAGGAGAAGAGTAGCTTAGTGAACTCATGGTCGGGGATGTTAGCTAGTTAGCATTAGCGACTTGCCTAGTTCTAAGCTAACTTAGCAAACCAGCTAGCTGACAAACAACGTAAATATATAATCAAATGAGCCAACAAGTACATACGACAGACGTGTGTTTTATACACAGCGATTAATATACACCAAAACAGTGTAAAGAGCGTGAATGTTGTAGCTATGTTTGCTAGAAAGCTACCGAGGTGTCTGACTAGCTGTTGTTGTTGAAGGAGCGTCGACTAGATTATACGTCACACTGGCAGCGTCGCCTGAACCTAACAGACGCACATCGCCATCTGCTGACTGAAGTGGGCAACGCAGTTGAGGAACCAAAAGTTTTTATTTAATTTATTTCATAAAAGTTGATTATTATATTAAGTCGTTCAAAGAGAAGCATGTGTTGATTGATTCGTGTTTAATGAGGGAGAATTTAAAACAAACTTTACACTCACTACATATTTGCAATGAACCATACATCTGACATGGATCATTTTGACCCCAGATACATATATTTTATCATAGCCAAAATATGGTTTGTTCAATTCTTCCAATTTTTCATTACTTTGTCAATCAACTTGTTATTAATATATCTAAATCATGGTTTAGTGTTTCTGTATCAATATGGACTTTTAACAAATTCAAATCCTATGGAGTCATTTTGACCCCAGCCAAAAACACCTTTGTTAAATAGGATGTTTTTCTGTTTTTAAATCAAAACAACATTTTATTGGTCACGTCCACATGTTTAGCAGATGTTATTGCGGGTGTTGTGAAATGCTTGTGGTTTTAGCTCCGACAGTGCAGTAGTATCTAACAAGTAATATCTAACAATTTCACAACATATACCCAATACACACAAATCTAAGTATTCAAATCTAGGTTTCTCTGTAGACATGATCCATCCCACCAGAGGGTGGAGGGGCTCCTGTATCAGTGGTTTTGACCAGATAGACACCTGCAGACACACAGTATAGTGCCTCCTATGTACTCTCCTAAGATTGGGTAGCGGTAGAAAACTCTACCAGGAGTATACAGTGCATTAGATGCTATAAGGTAGGGTATTAGTATTAGCTATTGGGTGTAGGCTATTAGTATTAGTATTAGCTATAGGGTGTAGGGTATTAATATTAGCTATAGGGTGTAGGGTATTAGTATTAGTATTAGCTATAGGGGGTATTAGTATTAGCTATAGGGTGTAGGGTATTAGTATTAGCTATAAGGTGTAGTGTATCAGTATTAGCTATAGGGTGTAGGGTATTAGTGTTAGCTATAAGGTGTAGGGTATTAGTATTAGTATTAGCTATAGGGTGTAGGGTATTAGTATTAGCTATTGGGTGTAGGGTATTAGTATTAGCTATAAGGTGTAGGGTATTAGTATTAGTATTAGCTATAGGGTGCAGGGTATTAGTATTAGTATCAGCTATAGGGTGTAGGGTATTAGTATTAGCTATAGGGTGTAGGGTATTAGTATTAGCTATAGGGTATAGGCTATTAGGTATTAGTGTTACGGTGAGTGAATGAGGACCCAAAAGCGAACTAACTTAAACAGAGCTTCTTTAATAACCAAACATAGGTAGGCTCAGATAGACCGGCAGATTCCGACAGGACAGGACAAGGTTACAGCAAACATGACGATAGTCTGGCTCAGGCATGAAACACAACAAACAAGAATCCGACAAGGACAGGAACAAAAACAGAGAGAGATATAGGGGACTAATCAGAGGGAAAAGGGGAACAGGTGGGAGAAGGGGTGACGAGGTAGTCAAGAGGAGACAAGGAACAGCTGGGGGAAAGCGGGGGAGAAAAGGTAACCTAACAACGACCAGCAGAGGGAGACAGGGTGAAGGGAAAGGACAGAGACAAGACACAACATGACAGTACATGACAGTACCCCCCCACTCACCGAGCGCCTCCTGGCGCACTCGAGGAGGAAACCTGGCGGCAACGGAGGAAATCCTCGATCAGCGCACGGTCCAGCACGTCCCGAGAGGGAACCCAACTCCTCTCCTCAGGACCGTACCCCTCCCAATCTACGAGGTACTGGTGACCACGGCCCCGAGGACGCATGTCCAAAATTCTACGGACCCTGTAGATGGGTGCGCCCTCGACAAGGATGGGGGGGGGGGGGGGGGGGGAAGACGAGCGGGGGCGCGAAGGACGGGCTTGATGCAGGAGACATGGAAGACCGGGTGGACGCGACGAAGGTATCGCGGAAGAAGAAGTCGAACTGCGACAGGATTAATGACCCGAGAAATACGGAACGGACCAATGAACCGCGGGGTCAACTTGCGAGAAGCCGTCTTAAGGGGAAGGTTCTGAGTGGAGAGCCAAACTCTCTGACCGCGACAATATCTAGGACTCTTAGTTCTACGCTTATTAGCAGCCCTCACAGTCTGCGTCCTATAACGGCAAAGTGCAGACCTGACCCTCTTCCAGGTGCGCTCGCAACGTTGGACAAAAGCCTGAGCGGAGGGGACGCTGGACTCGGCGAACTGAGATGAGAACAGCGGAGGCTGGTACCCGAGGCTACTCTGAAAAGGAGATAGCCCGGTCGCAGACGAAGGAAGCGAGTTGTGGGCGTATTCTGCCCAGGGGAGCTGTTCTGACCAAGACGCAGGGTTGCGAAAAGAAAGACTGCGTAAGATGCGACCAATAGTCTGATTGGCCCGTTCTGCTTGACCGTTAGACTGGGGGTGAAAGCCGGAAGAGAGACTGACGGAAGCCCCAATCAAACGGCAAAACTCCCTCCAAAATTGAGACGTGAATTGCGGACCTCTGTCCGAAACGACGTCTGACGGAAGGCCATGAATTCTGAAAACATTCTCGATGATGATTTGTGCCGTCTCTTTAGCAGAAGGAAGCTTAGCAAGGGGAATGAAATGAGCCGCCTTAGAGAACCTATCGACAACCGTAAGAATAACAGTCTTCCCCGCTGACGAAGGCAGTCCGGTGACAAAATCTAAGGCGATGTGAGACCACGGTCGAGAGGGAATAGGAAGCGGCCTGAGACGGCCGGCAGGAGGAGAGTTACCGGACTTAGTCTGCGCGCAGACCGAACAAGCAGCCACGAAACGACGCGTGTCATGCTCCCGGGTGGGCCACCAAAAATGCTGGCGAATGGAAGCAAGCGTACCCCGAACGCCAGGGTGGCCGGCTAACTTGGCAGAGTGAGCCCACTGAAGAACGGCCAGACGAGTAGGAACGGGAACGAAAAGAAGGTTCCTAGGACAAGCGCGCGGCGACGGAGTGTGAGTGAGCGCTTGCTTTACCTGCCTCTCAATTCCCCAGACAGTCAACCCGACAACACGCCCCTCAGGGAGAATCCCCTCGGGGTCAGTGGAGGCTACTGAAGAACTGAAGAGACGAGACAAAGCATCAGGCTTGGTGTTCTTAGAGCCCGGACGATAAGAAATCACGAACTCGAAACGAGCGAAAAACAGCGCCCAACGCGCCTGACGCGCATTAAGTCGTTTGGCAGAACGGATGTACTCAAGGTTCCTATGGTCAGTCCAAACGACAAAAGGAACGGTCGCCCCCTCCAACCACTGTCGCCATTCGCCTAGGGCTAACCGGATGGCGAGCAGTTCGCGGTTACCCACATCATAGTTACGTTCCGACGGCGACAGGCGATGAGAAAAATACGCGCATGGGTGGACCTTGTCGTCAGAGAGGGAGCGCTGAGAAAGAATGGCTCCCACGCCCACCTCTGACGCGTCAACCTCGACAACGAACTGTCTAGAGACGTCAGGTGTAACAAGGATAGGAGCGGATGTAAAACGATTCTTGAGGAGATCAAAAGCTCCCTGGGCGGAAACGGACCACTTAAAGCACGTCTTGACAGAAGTAAGGGCTGTGAGAGGAGCTGCCACCTGACCGAAATTACGGATGAAACGACGATAGAAGTTCGCGAAGCCGAGAAAGCGCTGCAGCTCGACGCGTGACTTAGGGACGGGCCAATCAATGACAGCTTGGACCTTAGCGGGATCCATCTTAATGCCTTCAGCGGAAATAACAGAACCGAGAAATGTAACGGAGGAGGCATGAAAAGTGCACTTCTCAGCCTTCACAAAAAGACAATTCTCTAAAAGGCGCTGGAGGACACGTCGAACGTGCTGAACATGAATCTGGAGTGACGGTGAAAAAATCTGGATATCGTCAAGGTAAACGAAAACAAAGATGTTCAGCATGTCTCTCAGGACATCATTGACTAATGCCTGAAAGACAGCTGGAGCGTTAGCGAGGCCGAAAGGAAGAACCCGGTATTCAAAGTGCCCTAACGGAGTGTTAAACGCCGTCTTCCACTCGTCCCCCTCCCTGATGCGCACGAGATGGTAAGCGTTACGAAGGTCCAACTTAGTGAAAAACCTGGCTCCCTGCAGGATCTCGAAGGCTGAAGACATAAGAGGAAGCGGATAACGATTCTTCACTGTTATGTCATTCAGCCCTCGATAATCTATGCAGGGGCGCAGAGACCCGTCCTTCTTCTTGACAAAAAAAAACCCCGCTCCGGCGGGAGAGGAGGAGGGGACTATGGTACCGGCGTCAAGAGCTACAGACAAATAATCTTCGAGAGCCTTACGTTCGGGAGCCGACAGAGAGTATAGTCTACCCCGGGGGGGGGTGGTTCCCGGAAGGAGATCAATACTACAATCATACGACCGGTGTGGAGGAAGAGAGGTGGCCCTGGACCGACTGAACACCGTGCGCAGATCGTGATATTCCTCCGGCACCCCTGTCAAATCACCAGGCTCCTCCTGTGAAGAAGAGACAGAGGAACCAGGAGGGATAGCAGACATTAAACATTTCACATGACAAGAGACGTTCCAGGAGAGGATAGAATTACTAGACCAATTAATGGAAGGATTATGACAAACTAGCCAGGGATGGCCCAAAACAACAGGTGTAAAAGGTGAACGAAAAATTAAAAAAGAAATGGTTTCACTATGATTACCAGAAACAGTGAGGGTTAAAGGTAGCGTCTCACGCTGAATCCTGGGGAGAGGACTACCATCCAGGGCGAACAAGGCCGTGGGCTCCTTTAACTGTCTGAGAGGAATGTCATGTTCCCGAGCCCAGGTCTCGTCCATAAAACAGCCCTCCGCCCCAGAGTCTATTAAGGCACTGCAGGAAGCTGACGAACCGGTCCAGCGTAGATGGACCGACAAGGTAGTGCAGGATCTTGAAGGAGAGACAGGAGTAGTAGCGCTCACCAGTAGCCCTCCGCTTACTGACGAGCTCTGGCCTTTTACTGGACATGAAGTGACAAAATGACCAGCGGAACCGCAATAGAGACAGAGGCGGTTGGTGATTCTCCGTTCCCTCTCCTTAGTCGAGATGCGGATACCTCCCAGCTGCATGGGCTCAGCACCCGAGCCGGCAGAGGAAGATGGTAGTGATGCGGAGAGGGGGGCAACGGAGAACGCGAGCTCCTTTCCACGAGCTCGGTGACGAAGATCAACCCGTCGCTCAATGCGAATAGCGAGTTCAATCAAGGAATCCACGCTGGAAGGAACCTCCCGGGAGAGAATCTCATCCTTTACCTCTGCGCGGAGACCCTCCAGAAAACGAGCGAGCAAAGCCGGCTCGTTCCAGCCACTGGAGGCAGCAAGAGTGCGAAACTCAATAGAGTAGTCTGTTATGGATCGATTACCTTGACATAGGGAAGACAGGGCCCTGGAAGCCTCCTCCCCAAAAACAGATCGATCAAAAACCCGTATCATCTCCTCCTTAAAGTCCTGATACTGGTTAGTACACTCAGCCCTTGCCTCCCAGATTGCCGTGCCCCACTCACGAGCCCGTCCAATAAGGAGAGATATGACGTAGGCGACACGAGCAGTGCTCCTGGAGTAAGTGTTGGGCTGGAGAGAAAACACAATATCACACTGGGTGAGGAACGAGCGGCATTCAGTGGGCTCCCCAGAGTAACATGGCGGGTTATTGATTCTGGGCTCCGGAGATTCGAAAGCCCTGGAAGTGGCCGGTGGATCGAGGCGGAGATGGTGAACCTGTTCTGTGAGGTTGGAGACTTGGGTGGCCAGGGTCTCAACGGCATGTCGAGCAGCAGACACTTCCTGCTCGTGTCTGCCTAGCATCGCTCCCTGGATCCCGACGGCTGAGTGGAGAGGATCCGAAGTCGCTGGGTCCATTCTTGGTCGGATTCTTCTGTTACGGTGAGTGAATGAGGACCCAAAAGCGAACTAACTTAAACAGAGCTTCTTTAATAACCAAACATAGGTAGGCTCAGATAGACCGGCAGATTCCGACAGGACAGGACAAGGTTACAGCAAACATGACGATAGTCTGGCTCAGGCATGAAACACAACAAACAAGAATCCGACAAGGACAGGAACAAAAACAGAGAGAGATATAGGGGACTAATCAGAGGGAAAAGGGGAACAGGTGGGAGAAGGGGTGACGAGGTAGTCAAGAGGAGACAAGGAACAGCTGGGGGAAAGCGGGGGAGAAAAGGTAACCTAACAACGACCAGCAGAGGGAGACAGGGTGAAGGGAAAGGACAGAGACAAGACACAACATGACAGTACATGACAATTAGTATTAGGTGTAGGGTATAAGTATTAGCTATAGGGTGTAGGGTATTAGTATTAGTATTAGTTATTGGGTGTAGGGTTTTAGGTATTAGTATTAGCTACAGGGTGGGGGGTATTAGTATTAGTATTAGCTATAGGATGTAGGCTATTAGTATTAGCTATAGGGTGTATGGTATTAATATTGGTATTAGCTATAGGGTGTAGGGTATTAGTATTAGTATTAGCTGTAGGATGTAGGGTATTAGTATTAGTATTAGCTATAGGGTGTAGGGTATTAGTATTCGCTATAGGGTGTAGGGTATTAGTATTAGTATTAGTATTAGCTATGGGGTGTAGGGTATTAGCTATAGGGTGTAGGGTATTAGTATTAGCTATAGGGTGTAGGGTATTAGTATTAGTATTAGCTTTAGGGTGTAGGGTATTAGTATTAGTATGAGCTATAGGATGTAGGGTATTAGTATTAGTATTAGCTATAGGGTGTAGGGTATTAGTATTAGTATTAGTATTAGTTATAGGGTGTAGGGTGTAGGGTGTAGGGTATTAGCTATTGGGTGTAGGGTATTAGCTATAGGGTGTAGGGTATTAGTATTAGTATTAGCTTTAGGGTGTAGGCTATTAGTATTGGTATTAGCTATAGGGTGTAGGGTATTAGTATTAGTATGAGCTATAGGATGTAGGGTATTAGTATTAGTATTAGCTATAGGGTGTAGGGTATTAGTATTAGTATTAGTATTAGCTATAGGGTGTAGGGTGTAGGGTATTAGCTATTGGGTGTAGGGTATTAGCTATAGGGTGTAGGGTATTAGTGTTAGTATTAGCTATAAGGTGTTGGGTATTAGTATTAGCTATAAGGTGTAGGGTATTAGTATTAGCTATAGGGTGTAGGGTATTAGGCATTAGTATTAGCTATCTGGTGTAGGGTATTAGCATTAGCTGTAGGGTGTAGGCTATTAGGTATTAATATTAGTTATAGGGTGTAGGGTATTAGGTATTAGTATTAGCTATAGGGTGTAGACTATTAGGTATTAATATTAGCTATAGGGTGTATGCTATTAGGTATTAGTATTAGCTATAGGGTGTAGGCTATTAGGTATTAGTATTAGCTATAGGGTGTATGCTATTAGGTGTTAATATTAGCTATAGGGTGTAGGCTATTAGGTATTAGTATTAGCTATAGGGTGTGCGGTATTCGCTATAGGGTGTGGGGTATTAGGTATTAGTATTAGCTATATGATAGTGCATTCATAAGTATTCAGACCCCTTCACTTTTTCCACATTTTGTTACATTACAGCCTTATCCTAAAATGGAAGATTTTTTTTTACCCCTCATCAATCTACACACAATACCCCATAATGACACCACAATACCCCATAATGACAAACCAAAAAGTTTTTTTGTTTTTTTAAACATTTTTTTTTACATTGATTAACTTAAGTATTCAGACCCTTTTCAGAGTGAAAGAGGGGGGGGATGTTACAGTAAAAGAAGAGGAGGATGCAGTTTTTGGAGTGAAGAGGGAAGGGGAGAAGGGGATATTACTGTCACATTGGAAGAGGTAGAGGTGGAGATAGGGGATCTGATTAACACCAGTAAGTTCAGCATTAACTGTCTTTTTAACTTTGGATATTCGGAGTTGGCTCGTCAATACCTCTTCAACGGAGGGCCCTAGGATGATGACTGATATGTCTAGAATCAGACGACGTAGAGAGCAAGCTACCCCTTGTTTTCTCTGTTTCGTTTCCAAAAAGTGACTTAACATATATATTTGAGAAGGGTCTATCTGCTGACCGTAGACTGGGGGGCACGGCATGTAGTATGTCACGTGTCCACATAACAACTTAAGCATTACGAAACTTCTGTTGGATCAAGTAAACCTCACGTAGCAAATATGCCATTAATTTTGTTGTTGACCAAATTCAACATTTTCCACATTGGGTTGATAATTGTTTCCACTTGGATACAACCTACTGTAACCTACTGGCATGCCCTAGAGAGATACAACCTACTGTAACCTACTGGCATGACCTAGAGAGATACAACCACTGGTATGCAAGCATTTCTAAACTTTTTTCTCTCACTTTTATGGGGTATTGTGATGTCATTATGAGGTATTGTCTGTAGATTGATCATTAATAAATGTATGTATATGTAATAAATCATCCATTTCAGAATAGAATATAACGTAACAAAATGTGTCAAAAGGAAGGGGTCTGAATGCACTGTTTGTTCCAGGGTGTCCCAGATAACAAAAACATACTGTTCTCTTTCTACCAATTGATTGGTTGAAATGTTATGACGTGTATTTTTCCATATAGACACACCCCCTGTGTTGAATGAAATCAACTGTATGTGTTGAATCAAATCAACTGTATGTGTTTAATCAAATCCTCTGTATGTGTTTAATTAAATCATCTGTGTGTGTTGAATCAAATCAACTGTATGTGTTTAATCAAATCCTCTGTATGTGTTTAATTAAATCATCTGTGTGTGTTGAATCAAATCAACTGTATGTGTTTAATCAAATCCTCTGTATGTGTTTAATTAAATCATCTGTGTGTGTTGAATCAAATCAACTGTATGTGTTGCATCAAATCAACTGTTTGTGCCGAACTTGAACTGAACTGAAGCATCAAGCGTTTGATTAAATAATTAACACAAATGACTTGAGGACGCCAGAGATCAATTTAACCAGAAGAAAATAACCAACCGACCTGCTGCTGGCCTTCCTAAATTCTGACGTTATGCTCATGAAGTTTCTGGTAAAATCTGCAAACTACTTCCATTTAGAGAGCCAATTTATCTGATCATTTCTACCGATCTGCGTGCCAGTTATGAACGAGTTACAACACCTGTTTGGCCCCGCCACTTCCTGGGTCGGTGAAGAGCGGTATTACATTTAAGGAATAAACCCGAGCCTCACGCTCATCACCTGTGGAAGGCAGGGCTTCCAGGGAGGCATGGATTTAATAGTATGTTGTACCTAGTTTCCCTCCTTCAGGGAACAGTAGTTATAGTCATAACGTTACGCTTGTCATATGATGAACTTCAACTTAAATACTAGATCTTGCTGTCAGACAGTTTTTGTGTATTCAGATCTCTGAAATGCTCTCTAACTACGTAACATTTAGTGTCTCCTTATGTTGCGCTGGGAAAACAGTTTTCATGGACACAGAAATCCTAAATAATTTCAGAGTTTGCTAAATCCAATGGTTGTAACCGAGAGTCACCATAACTTTATTGACAACACCCAAATGGATACTGTCATTAACGCGATTTTTCAATAATTACACACAATTCTTAATAGTGTAGCTGTTTTGTTACAGTCACATGTTTAACTATCATCAGCTGATCCAGGAAATCATTTTCTGAATGCCAGTCACATGACAAACATCACGACATGCAACAACAACCAAAGTGCTTCTTCATTCATTACTCTGGTAAAGACAGTTATGCTGTGCTCCACGTTGGATCCAACATGCCTAACACATTGATGTTTATAATATTATTAACTGCTTGATTTACAGTAGGGTCTCGTTAGTCTGTTTGGAAATGGAGATACTTTGCTCATAATGTGTAGAGAACGGTTCCTTGATGGGTAGGCTATTGTACAACACACAGAGCTATTTCCCTCTATTCAGGACATTTAGAATGACAACCCCTTACGGAGTAGCCTACTGCGATTATTCACAAAATTATCAGGTTATGAAATGTCATGACAGACATTTTAGTTTCCATGCTTCACCTGAAATATTAAATGATTTATAATCCTAGGTCTATGTTATTGTTAGGTGACGTTATGGCTGATGTTAAAGCTAGCCAAAGAGCATTTTACTGGTTAAGTGTTTTTTTAAGTATATAGCAGTTGATTTGCGACAAAAACACTAACATATTAGCCAGGACATTCAAGCGAGCCTTACAATTATAATCCAAACGTAGTGTGAAATGTACGAATTTTCAACCTGTAAATGGAGGCCATTTTTGCAGTCAGCCTATGAGAACTCCCCTGAGTTTTCCCCCACGGTGGTGAATTAGTGAATAGACACAGAGCTTAATGTGAGTTTCCTTGAGTAGCACTCCTGATCTTGTGCTGTAATATTCAGAATACTTTGTGAAAAACTAAAATCTTTGCTCACCATTTTTGCTCCAGGCAGATATACAACATCCATAACTATCGGTTTCCTCATTAGCAGGGAGGTGTTTCTGCATTAAAATTGTTTGTGCATTGCCCTCGTGCTGCAATTTTAGCAAACACAGACAAGGGCCTGCTTTGGAGACCAATAGTCGTCTGGCACACTGCTTAGGATTTCAAAAACTTGAATAACTTATTTATAGTTACCAGTAATGTGAAAACAAGACGAAATATGACTTGTTGCTAACTTGACTGTCTTAATTGTCAAATAATTTAACAGACGTCAATTGTTGTACAACTCATGGGTATGCTCTGGGTATCCTCTTTTACCTCAAATAAACAGTGGATTTCTGCTGTTGTGGGCCTTTAACCATCTGTCTGACTTTGTCATTCACACAGGAGAGAGACGGAACTAGCGTGGATCCTCTGAGGAGCCTCAACAACATCATGATGCTGACAAGGCAGAGAAGAGTCTTTCCAGATCAGATCAACTCAAGAAACACCAGCAGATATCCACAGGGAAGATAACTCATTGCTGCTCTGACTGTGGGGAAAAAATCAACTCTTCATCAGACCTTAAAATACATCAAAGAATTCCCACTGGAGAGAAACCTTATGGCTTTGATCAATGTGGGAAGAGTTTTACTGAGTCAAACTTTCTCGCTATAAATCAGAGAATACACAAAGGAGAGAAACCATATAGTTGTGCTCAATGTGGAAAGGGTTTCGGTACATCTGTCTGTCTGACAAAATAGAGAACACACACAGGAGAGAAACGTTATAGCTGTGATCAATGTGGGAAGAGTTTACTACATCTAGCTATCTAACTATACACCAGAGAACACACACAGGAGAGAAACCATGTAGCTGTGATCAATGTGGAAAGGGTTTTGGTACATCTGGCAACACACCAGAGAACACACACAGGAGAGAAATCATATAACTAATCAATGTGGGAAGAGTTTTACTACATCTAGCTATGTAACTATACACCAGAGAACACACACAGGAGAGAAATCATATAACTAATCAATGTGGGAAGAGTTTTGCTTCATCTGGCCTTCTGACTGTACACCAGATAATACACACAGGAGAGAAATCTTATTGCTGTGATCAATGTGGAAGAAGTTTTACTCAGCTCAGCAGCCTGGTATCTCACCAGAGAACACACACAGGAGAGAAGCCATGTAGCTGTAATCAATGTGGGAAGAGATACTCTGATAAAAGATCTCTTATTAAACATCAGAAAATACATACATGAAGGAGTTGTTTCATGATATCAATGAAATAATGTCACAATGTAGAATGTTTTAACATTGTAGTAGCATTATTTGAATGAATGTCAGAATGTTGAACCCATTTATACGGAGAGTTGATAATTTTGCACGCCCAATTTTTCAGTTTTTGATTTGTTAAAAAAGTTTGAAATATCCAATAAATGTCGTTCCACTTCATGATTGTGTCCCACTTGTTGTTGATTCTTCACAAAAAAATACAGTTTTATATCTTTGTTTGAAGCCTGAAATGTGGCAAAAGGTCGCAAAGTTCAAGGGGGCCGAATACTTTCGGGAAGGCACTGTATGTTCGGTTGTAGCTGAAAGTGAAAGTTGAAAAGATGTATTTTCGGGTTGTTTTTTCAATTACTTGAAAACAACTTAATTTCAAGGTACTTACAGCCTATACACCTTGTCACAGTATAATGAATTGAGTTTATAATCAATTGTATTAACAATCCAACATCACTCCAGTATTTCTTTACATCATTCAAATGCTAATTGTCTTTATTCCATTACTGAAGAAGCATGACTCAAATCACCTCATATTTCAAACATTCAGCCTGACAAAAGATACATGTTTTTAAATTCCATGCCTCACCATTCAGTTAATTATTGCCAATACATATTAACAAAGGGGTGTGTACATTTGTTTTTGATATTTCATATTTACAATTATGTAACATTTAGTAATAATTATTTATGCAACCAACTGACAATTTTTGGGTACAATTATATTGACATTGTTGCCCTGCTTTTAGAATATCAGGGTTCATTCTCAGATGTGCCAACCCAAATGTACTAGAGCACGACACTGGGGACTGGGCCCCGATCCAACAACATGCCTATCGAATGAAACCTGAAACCTGAAAAGAGAGAGAAGCTCCGCAGTGAGGTGGAAAGTTACTACTGATATTGCAGGAGTTTCCTCTTGATATCAGACATGTCTTTGGAACAACTTGGTCGCTGATTGTCTCAATTGTCGTGGCAGTCAAAAAGATCTGTGTTTTGCATTTAGCCCGTGTGTTATCATGGGTCACAATTTATTTTGACACGTTTTTCCGTGTTGGAGATTAGTTTTTTATTTTATTTTATGTATTTTTTTTAAACTGCACTGTTGGTTAGGGGCTTGTAAGTCAACATTTTACTGTTAGGTCTACTACACCTGTTGTATTCAGCATTTCACTGTTAGGTCTACCTGTTGTATTCGGCGCATGATTTGAGTTTTGTTCGTTCCAAGGGGACGAGAGTTCTAGAAGCTAGTGAGTTTTAAGATTCTCTAAAAAGAAAAAAAGAATAATATGATTGTATATTATTATTTAGAAATGTGTTTTTTCTTGTTTTCAATTGTTGACAGCAAGTTGTTTTCTGTTCGTGGTAAGAAAACTTGTCCAACAAAAATATAGGATATATTTGTTGTCTTAAGCTGTTACAGGCTTTGGTTTTTCCATTTATGTTTTGAGGTTGGACTTTAGCACGTCGAACTCACTGACTGGTGTCACCTCGTTAGTCAGTATGTGTTACACCTGTGCTGGCTTGTCCATCTCGTTAGTGGGAACGTGTTTCACCTGAGCTGGTCCAGGTTCTATTTAACAGTGTCTGGCCCAGTGCTCCAGTTGTCCTGATAGATGTGGAGAGTCAACACCTTTAGTTGCTCCACCTTTTTGGTTTGCTTCCTGTCTAAGTTTGGTGTGGGTTTTTCTTTTGTTTTCCTCTTCTTGGGCAGATTTAGTGGGTCTCATGGTGGGTGTCTTTTAGGTCCCAGTTGTTGTTACTAGTCAACTTTCAGTGGACACCCCCATAGTGTCTTTCAGAACCCAACCTAGAAAACAAGCTTATATTTTGGGTTGGATGTTGCATCCAATTTATAATGTAATCAATGGCATTTCCATAAATGCTCATTAGTCTTCTGTTTTTTATCTTATGTTGTGTACTAAATATTTCTGTTTATTTCCATTGTTTTTTCCTGTGAAGCCATTGTGTTGCATCCATGTCTGAAATGCGCTAAATAAATAAAGCTTGATTTGATTTCAACAAATGAACCCAATGACTGACCAATCATCAGACTATTGGTCCCTCTTAGTATGAAAATCAGTATCAATCCCATGTCAAAGAATTCAATTTCTGACAATTGAAACAAACAGATCAATCCCACTTTTCCAGCCTGCTGAAGGCGTGGTGGAGTGTTAAACACCACCCCCGGCTCTACCACAGCCCTGTTTATGTCATGTTCTGTGGCCTTGTCGTTCCATTTCTTGACTGCCCCTGCAACACAGAAATAAACCCATTTAGTCATATTATATAAAACACTCAAAGTAATGATATGGAGCATCTATGGCCTCAGTTGCACCTAAATTTGACTTCTGTCATTGATCACTCCAAGCTGCATTAGGTTCTGATCTACCAGGATGTCCACTGAATATAAATAAGCAATGTAAAGAGATCATAATAACAAAGAACAAATTAATGTGCCTGAGGGGAAATTAACTTTCATACAGCCAAAAGGGGTGAGAAATTACACCAATATCAGTGGACAATTTGCAATAATGTAAATAAACATAGATGGAACATATTCCCTTTTGCTTATGTAATGAACTTCTATGGGGACATACATATTTACCATCTAATTCATGTGTGACCTCTCACCTCTGGCTGTAGAAGTATTCTTCCTAACCAGTCCATCAACAGCTCTCTGACTAAGCTCCATCCTCACTGGTTCTTCAGAGGAGAGGAAGGCTGAGGAGGGATGGAAGGATGAATGGCTCAGTCAGTCAATAAAGTGTGGAGCTGCTGTCTGACAAAATCACTATTTTAGTAGTTAAAGGAAATAAGGCTTTATGACTGCTGAATACCAACTATCAATCACTTAGATCATGTATTTTCAGGTAGAGATACATCATTGGGATGTCCCTAGCCCATTTTAGTTGACATTTAACAGGGTTAAGGTTAGGGTAGGGATGTCCCAAGGATCCCGGATAGCATTGACCATTGTGCATTCTTCTGTCTCTTTTACATAGCAGGTGATGGGATCTGACTTCTGACCTTGAAAATATTAAATATCTTTATTATGTGAAATCTAATGAAACTATAATGTATGTTGATACTAATATGATGTACAATATTCCATGATGTTTCTATATGATAACAACAGCGTAATATATTTAATGTGCCATATACTATTTTTTAACAGTTTCACTAATTAACTTAATCATTATGATTCAACATCAGTTCACGTCTCACCTCATACTGTATTGGAACAGCAGCAGCTGACTGCCCAGTTCAACGTCTCACCTCATACTGTATTGGAATAGCAGCAGCTGACTGCCCGGTTCAACATCAGTTCACCGTCTCACCTCATACTGTATTGGAGCAGCAGCAGCTGACTGCCCAGTTCAACGTCAGTTCACTGTCTCACCTCATACTGTATTGGAGCAGCAGCAGCTGACTTGATCGATGATGCTAATCATCATGTTTTGAATCTGAGAGTAAATAGAGCCAACTACAACTCTGAAAATAAAGGGTTCAACTGGAGTTGTTCTCAGATCCCCTTAGAACCGTAGGGTTCTTGGTCAATGAAAAACAGCCCCAAAAGGTTCTTCACAGAACTTGTTAGAAGGTGGGTTCATCAAGGAACCTCCGTTGTTGCTGGACTTCTTCCGGGAACTTCGCAATTACAACTGAGGGCTGGAAAAACCATGGATCATTGTTATTCTAACTTCCGCGACACATATAAGGCCCTGCCCCGCCCTCCTTTCGGAAAAGCTGACCATGACTCCATTTTGCTGATCCCTGCCTACAGACAGAAACTAAAACAAGAAGCTCCCACGCTGAGGTCTGTCCAACGCTGGTCCGACCAAGCTGATTCCACACTCCAAGACTGCTTCCATCACGTGGACTGGGATATGTTTCGTATTGCGTCAGATAACAACATTGACGAAAACGCTGATTCGGTGTGCGAGTTCATTAGAACGTGCGTTGAAGATGTCGTTCCCATAGCAACGATTAAAACATTCCCTAACCAGAAACCGTGGATTGATGGCAGCATTCGCGTGAAACTGAAAGCGCGAACCACTGCTTTTAATCAGGATAAGGTGACTGGTAACATGACCGAATACAAACAGTGCAGCTATTCCCTCCGCAAGGCTATCAAACAAGCTAAGCGTCAGTATAGAGACAAAGTGGAATCTCAATTCAACGGCTCAGACACAAGAGGTATGTGGCAGGGTCTACAGTCAATCACGGACTACAAGAAGAAAACCAGCCCAGTCACGGACCAGGATGTCTTGCTCCCAGGCAGACTAAATAACTTTTTTGCCCGCTTTGAGGACAATACAGTGCCACTGACACGGCCTGCAACGAAAACATGCGGACTCTCCTTCACTGCAGCCGAGGTGAGTAAAACATTTAAACGTGTTAACCCTCGCAAGGCTGCAGGCCCAGACGGCATCCCCAGCCGCGCCCTCAGAGCATGCGCAGACCAGCTGGCCGGTGTGTTTACGGACATATTCAATCAATCCCTATACCAGTCTGCTGTTCCCACATGCTTCAAGAGGGCCACCATTGTTCCTGTTCCCAAGAAAGCTAAGGTAACTGAGCTAAACGATTACCGCCCCGTAGCACTCACTTCCGTCATCATGAAGTGCTTTGAGAGACTAGTCAAGGACCATATCACCTCCACCCTACCTGACACCCTAGACCCACTCCAATTTGCTTACCGCCCAAATAGGTCCACAGACGATGCAATCTCAACCACACTGCACACTGCCCTAACCCATCTGGACAAGAGGAATACCTATGTGAGAATGCTGTTCATCGACTACAGCTCGGCATTCAACACCATAGTACCCTCCAAGCTCGTCATCAAGCTCGAGACCCTGGGTCTCGACCCCGCCCTGTGCAACTGGGTACTGGACTTCCTGACGGGCCGCCCCCAGGTGGTGAGGGTAGGCAACAACATCTCCACCCCGCTGATCCTCAACACTGGGGCCCCACAAGGGTGCATTCTGAGCCCTCTCCTGTACTCCCTGTTCACCCACGACTGCGTGGCCACGCACGCCTCCAACTCAATCATCAAGTTTGCGGAAGACACAACAGTGGTAGGCTTGATTACCAACAATGACGAGACGGCCTACAGAGAGGAGGTGAGGGCCCTCGGAGTGTGGTGTCAGGAAAATAACCTCACACTCAACGTCAACAAAACTAAGGAGATGATTGTGGACTTCAGGAAACAGCAGAGGGAACACCCCCCTATCCACATCGATGGAACAGTAGTGGAGAGGGTAGTAAGTTTTAAGTTCCTCGGCATACACATCACAGACAAACTGAATTGGTCCACTCACACAGACAGCATCGTGAAGAAGGAGCAGCAGCGCCTCTTCAACCTCAGGAGGCTGAAGAAATTTGGCTTGTCACCAAAAGCACTCACAAACTTCTACAGATGCACAATCGAGAGCATCCTGGCGGGCTGTATCACCGCCTGGTACGGCAACTGCTCCGCCCACAACCGTAAGGCTCTCCAAAGGGTAGTGAGGTCTGCACAACGCATCACCGGGGGCAAACTACCTGCCCTCCAGGACACCTACACCACCCGATGTTATAGGAAGGCCATAAAGATCATCAAGGACAACAACCACCCGAGCCACTGCCTGTTCACCCCGCTATCATCCAGAAGGCGAGGTCAGTACTGGTGCATCAAAGCTGGGACCGAGAGACTGAAAAACAGCTTCTATCTCAAGGCCATCAGACTGTTAAACAGCCATCACTAACATTGAGTGGCTGCTGCCAACACACTGACTCAACTCCAGCCACTTTAATAATGGGAATTGATGGGAAATGATGTAAAATACAGTGCCTTGCGAAAGTATTCGGCCCCCTTGAACTTTACGACCTTTTGCCACATTTCAGGCTTCAAACATAAAGATATAAAACTGTATTTTTTTGTGAAGAATCAACAACAAGTGGGACACAATCATGAAGTGGAACGACATTTATTGGATATTTCAAACTTTTTTAACAAATCAAAAACTGAAAAATTGGGCGTGCTAAATTATTCAGCCCCTTTACTTTCAGTGCAGCAAACTCTCTCCAGAAGTTCAGTGAGGATCTCTGAATGATCCAATGTTGACCTAAATGACTAATGATGATAAATACAATCCACCTGTGTGTAATCAAGTCTCCGTATAAATGCACCTGCACTGTGTTAGTCTCAGAGGTCCGTTAAAAGCGCAGAGAGCATCATGAAGAACAAGGAACACACCAGGCAGGTCCGAGATACTGTTGTGAAGAAGTTTAAAACCGGATTTGGATACAAAAAGATTTCCACTGAAAGTGGTGTATCTCCCCCATTTTTCAGAGTAAAAGCCTGAAACAATGCCTAAAGACTGGCCACATGTAGAAGAAGCCATAGTGGTAGGAATTTTATGAATAATGACTAAACAATATCTACATTTAAATAGAACTATAACTAATTAAACTCTACCCTGTTTTATTATATCTGATTAATAAAGTTTGTTCATATGGAAGGGATTATGTAGCATGAACAAGGAGTAATTAAACATAATAAACACCATTCCAACTAGGTTGGGAGGAATGGTTTGTGGGTTTTTAAGTAAGCAAAAAGGATCGTTAACCTATGGTTGAGCCGACTCAACTTAGCTCTGGGATGTTTAGATAAGGCAGTGCGTGCCTCCCTAGGTTTTCCATTATCTGGAGCTGTCTGCTAAATAGTGATAGATGGTGGTGAGACTTCAGAAGTTAATCTTGATGTGTGTGTGCGCTGGAGGTTGGAATAAACCTGCTTTGTCCTGGTCGATAGGAGGAAGGACATTTTATAAACTATGATGTCATATTTTGTATATACAGTATATCAAGTGAGTACACCCCTCACATTTTTGTAAATATTTGAGTATATCTTTTCATGTGACAACACTGAAGAAATGACACTTTGCTAAAATGTAAAGTAGTGAGTGTACAGCTTGCATAACAGTGTAAATTTGCTGTCCCCTCAAAATAACTCAACAAACACTCATTAATGTCTAAACCGCTGGCAACAAAAGTGAGTACACCCCTAAGTGAAAATGTCCAAATTGAGCCCAATTAGCCATTTCCCTCCCCGGTGTCATGTGACTCGTTAGTGTTACAAGGTCTCAGGTGTGAATGGGGAGCAGGTGTGTTAAATTTGGTGTCATCGCTCTCACACTCCCTCATACTGACTGGTCACTGGAAGTTCAACATGGCACCTCATGGCAAAGAACTCTCTGAGGATCTGAAAAAAATAATTGTTGCTCTACATAAAGATGGCCTGGGCTATAAGAAGATTGCCAAGACCCTGAAACTGAGCTGCAGCATGGTGGCCAAGACCATACAGGGGTTTAACTGGACAGGTTCCGCTCAGAACAGGTCTCGCCATGGTCGACCAAAGAAGTTGAGTGCATGTGCTCAGCATCATATCCAGAGATTGTCTTTGGGAAATAGACGTATGAGTGCTGCCAGCATTACTGCAGAGGTTGAAGGGGTGGGGGGGTCAGCCAGTCAGTGCTCAGACCATACGCCGTACACTGCATCAAATTGGTCTGCATGGCTGTCGTCCCAGAAGGAAGCCTCTTCTAAAGATGATGAACAAGAAAGCCCACAAACAGTTTGCTGAAGACAAGCAGACTAAGGACATTGATTACTGGAACCATGTCCTGTGGTCTGATGAGACCAAGATAAACTTATTTGGTTCAGATGGTGTCAAGCGTGTGTGGCGGCAACCAGGTGAGGAGTACAAAGACAAGTGTGTCTTGCCTACAGTCAAGCATGGTGGTGGGAGTGTCATGGTCTGGGGCTGCATGAGTGCTACCGGCACTGGGGAGCTACAGTTCATTGAGGGAACCATGAATGCCAACATGTACTGTGACATACTGAAGCAGAGCATGATCCCCTCCCTTCGGAGACTGGGCCGCAGGGCAGTATTCCAACATGATAACGACCCCAAACACCTCCAAGACGACCACTGCCTTGCTAAAGAAGCTGAGGGTAAAGGTGATGGACTGGCCAAGCATGTCTCCAGACCTAAACCCTATTGAGCATCTGTGGGGCATCCTCAAACGGGTGGAGGAGTGCAAGGTCTCTAACATCCACCAGCTCTGTCGTCATGGAGGAGTGGAAGAGTACTCCAGTGGCAACCTGTGAAGCTCTGGTGAACTCCATGCCCAAGAGGGTTAAGGCAGTACTGGAAAATGATGGTGGCCACACAAAATATTGACACTTTGGGCCCAATTTGGACATTTTCACTTAGGTGTGTACTCACTTTTGTTGCCAGCAGTTTAGACATTAATGGCTGTGTGTTGAGTAATTTTGAGGGGACAGCAAATTTAAACAGTTATACAAGCTGTACACTCTCTACTGTTGTCACATGAAAAGATATACTCAAATATTTACAAAAATGTGAGGGGTGTACTCACTTTTGTGATATACTGTAAACTGTTGTTCGTGGTTCCATTAGGAGCGCGCTCCGAGAATAAATACTATTATCTAATTTTGATAAGACTGGTCTCTGTCTATTTTATGCAAATAAGAATCTTACACATTCTTATAAAATAGACTGGGTTAATTTAATTAATGAACACATATAGGAATTATGAAATTCCGATGACACAGAGATCCTGAACTGGGTCCTAAGTCTTTGTATGGTGGATAGGCTTTCAATGGAAAAACAGCCTTTCAAAATAATAGTACTTCCTGGATGGATTTTCCTCAGGTTTTTGCCTGCAACATTAGATCTGTTATACTTACAGACATTATTTTAACAGTTTTGGAAACCTCAGAGTGTTTTCTATCCAAATCTACTAATTATATGGACATCCTAGCTTCTCGGCCTGAGTAGCAGGCCGTTTAATTTGGGCACGGTTTTTATCCAAAATTCCCGAATGCTGCCCCCTGCACTAGTGAAGTTAAGCATTCTGTTTGATTAAATGATTAAGACACACAAATGACTCAAAGTCATAACTTCGGAGCCGGTCGTCACTATGACCCGACCAGAGGGAGCCTGTCGTCACTATGACCCGACCAGAGGGAGCCGGTCGTCACTATGACCCGACCAGAGGGAGCCGGTCGTCACCATGACCCGACCAGAGGGAGCCGGTCGTCACCATGACCCGACCAGAGGGAGCCGGTCGTCACTATGACCCGACCGGAGGGAGCCGGTCGTCACTATGACCCGACCAGAGGGAGCCGGTCGTCAACATAACCCGACCAGAGGGAGCCGGTCGTCAACATAACCCGACCAGAGGGAGCCGGTCGTCAACATAACCCGACCAGAGGGAGCCGGTCGTCAACATAACCCGACCAGAGGGAGCCGGTCGTCAACATAACCCGACCAGAGGGAGCCGGTCGTCAACATAACCCGATCAGAGGGAGCCGGTCGTCAACATAACCTAACCAGAGGGAGCCGGCCATCCGCTGCTGAAGTTTTCAGTAATAGACTAATAGACTACAGATAGATAGAGTAATAGACTAGTAATAGACTACACCAGCAGTCGGCAACCTTTTCCATTTGGAGTGCCAATTTATCTGACCATTTCTACCAATCTGTGTGCCAGTTATGATTTTCATATGCACATTTTCGTGGAACAGTTTCATTTAATTTATAATAGTATCTCAATCATTGTCTGTGATTAATCTACATTATATCTAAATGAAAATGATACAAATCTAAAAGTAACTTTTATTGCAATTACCAACATAAAGCCAACAAATAAAAACATTGCATTCTGCAGGTAGAAAATATCCTGATAAAAATAAATATCCTAGAAATTACATTGGCTGCACATGGCCGGTCTACAACAAACTTGAAACATTGTACCAACTATCAACTGTGTCAGGAAACTCGGATAGCAAGCTTGCAACATTCTATAAAATATTTGAGGCCCTCAGGTTCCTGCTCCAGTGAGTTCTGGGCAGACACAGCTGTAGGCTATTTGTTCAAAGGATAAGAAGTAATCAGGTATTTTATGACATTTCCACTGCATCAGAGCATTCCATTTTTCCCTTTTATGCTGAGTGGTTATCGAAAGGGTGAGAGCTGGAAATATTTTATGAAAATACTTTTTGTCAGCATTTGCAGCACTTTTTGTCATTCGCAATTGATTTTGATTGGACTTTGTTTACTTGCTGTTTGTAGGTGAAGAAAAAAATACTTTGAGAAGCTCCACAACTCATTAGTGGTGCAGCGTTAAGAAAATCAGAAATACTATCAGACATCCCCAAATGGGCACATTTATAGGCCTACATTTGTTTGCAGGCCAGGTAGATTAATCCTACTTCTATATGGGTAATCAGGTGGGCGTCCTTACTCAACATTGACAGGAGTGTTTCAAACAAAAGACAATGAATAAATTGATAAAACTGACGCATCTTGTAGGGTCAGGTCTGGGATGTCTGCCAGGGGCCGTTTCATTTAGTATCCATTGGGGAATGATTTTATTTCCCCATAGTATGTTGTACCGAAGTTGACTGACTGAAAGGGAGTGTAACTTTGATTATAATTACACTTCCCTGAAGGAGAGAAACGAGGTACAACGCCTGTTTGTTCCCGCCCTTTCCTGGGTGGGTGAAGAGCTGTATTACATTTAAGGAATAAATCCAAGCCTCACGCACATCACCTGTGGAAGGCGGGTCTTCCAGCGAGGCGTGGATGTGATAGTATGTTATGCCTAGTTTCCCTCCTTCAGGGAACAGTAGTTATAGTCATAACATTACGCTTGTCATATGATGAACTTCAACTTAAATACGGGATTTTGCTTTCAGACAGTTTTTTTGTATTCTGAAATGCACTCGAACTATGTATCGAACTAACATCATTCCTTATGTTACGCTGGGAAAACAGTTTAATGGGCACAGAAATACTAAATAATTTCAGAGTTTGCTAAATCCAATGGTTTTAAACAGAGTCATCTTGTAATCCAAGATGGCGTAGCAGTAAGACGTGTTTGTTGTTGTAAATTTAATGTTTTTTTCATCTTTTTTTGTATATATTGCAATATATTTCAAACTTTTTCAATTTTTAAATGAAATATACCTTCCGGCAACCCCCCTCACCCAATGTGATACGGATCTGCTATTTTTTTTTAGACCTTATAGCTTGAACCTCCATCAGAAGCTAGCCATAGCTACTAGCTATTTAGTCATTGTTAGCCACTGCTAGTGGCCTTTACCTTTTTAGCTCAGACACCAGCCGCTTTTAGCCTGGATAATACCTGCCAGTCTGCACAGCGTGATATCAACCCTGAGCATATCGGAGTGTGATATCAACCCTGAGCATATCGGACTGTTTTTCTCCACTACATCACCGTATTCCTGCCGTAAGCTCTGGACCATTACACCAGATAATCGCAGCTAGCTAGCTGCCACCATGTGGCCCAGCCCCGAAGCTAGCCTTGAGCCAGGCCCATCTCCCGGCCAGCTCAGTGGACCCTATGATCACTCGGCTACACAGCTGATGCCTCCCAGACTCTTCACTACGACGACTACAAGACACTACATCACCGGATTCCTGCCGTAAGCTCTGGACCTTTGCACCGAATTGCACCGAGCCAAGTGCATCTCCCGGCTAGCAAACAAAATTACTCCAGCTACAATACCTCTTTTGCCAATTGGCCTGGACCCTTTGTCGACACAGAGCCCCGCCGATCCATCACAACTGGTCTGCCGATGCAATTCTGTCAGATTTGCTCTCAACCGGCCTTTGTCAGATCACGGTTCTTCATTTTGTTTATTTTGTTTATCTGTCGGCCCCAGCCTCGAACTCAGGCCCTGTGTGTAGTTAACTGACCCTCTCTGCCCATTCATAGCCATTTTACCTGTTGTTGTTGTCTTACCCATTGTTGTCATAGCTAGCTCTCCCAATCAATACCTGTGATTGCTTTATGCCTCGCTTTATGTCTCTGTCTAATGTCAATATGCCTTGTATACTGTTGTTTAGGGTAGTTATCATTGTTTTGTTTTACTGCGGAGCCCCTAGTCCCACTCAACATGCCTCAGAGAACTCTTTTGTCCCACCTCCCACACATGCAGTGATCTCACCTAGCATAACTGGTGCCTCCAGAGATGCAACCTCTCTTATCGTCACTCAATGCCTAGGTTTACCTCCACTGTACCCGCACCCTACCATACACCTGTCTGTACATTATGCTTTGAATCTATCCTACCACGCCCAGAAATCTGCTCCTTTTATTCTCTGTTCCCAACGCACTAGAGGACCAGTTATGATAGCCTTTAGCCATACCCTCATCTTACTCCTCTGTTCATTGGGTGATGTAGAGGTTAACCCAGGCCCTGTGTGTCCCCAGGCATTTGTTGACTTCTGTAATCGAAAAAGCCTTGGTTTCATGCATGTTAACATCAGAAGCCTCCTCCCTAAGTTTGTTTTACTCACTGCTTTAGCACACTCCGCCAACCTTAATGTCCTTGCCATGTCTGAATCCTGGCTTAGGAAGGCAACCAAACATTCTGAAATGTCCATCCTCAACCACAACATTTTCCGTCAAGATAGAACTGTCAAAAAGAGAGAAGGTGCAATCTACTGCAGATATGGCCTGCAAAGTTCTGTCATACTTTCCAGGTCCATGCCCAAACAGTTCGAGTTTCTAATTAAAAAAATTAATCTCTCCAGAAATAAGTCTCTCACTGTTGCCGCTAGTTATTGACTTCAGCTCCCAGCTGTGCCCTGGACACCATATGTGAATTGATTGCCCCATATCTATCTTCAGAGTTCGTTCTATTAAGTGACCTAACCTGGGATATGCGTAACACCCTGGCCGTCCTACAATCCAAGCTAGATGCCCTCAATCTCACACAAATTATCAAGGAACCCACCAGGTACAACCCTAAATCCGTAAACATGGGCACCCTCATAGATATTATCCTGACCAACTTGCCCTCCAAATAAACCTCTGCTGTTTTCAGTCAGGATCTCAGCGATCACTGCCTCATTGCCTGCATCCGTTATGGGTCCGCAGTCAAACGACCATCCCTCATCACTGTCAAACGCTCCCAAAATCACTTCTGCAAGCAGGCCTTTCTAATCGACCTGACCTGGGTATCCTGGAAGGATATTGACCTCATCCCATCAGTAGAGGATGCCTGGTTGTTCTTTAAAAGTAATTTCCTCACCGCCTTAAATAAGCATGCCCCTTTCAGGAAATGTAGAACTAAGAACAGATATAGCCCTTGGTTCACTCCAGACCTGACTGCCCTCAACCAGCACAAAAACATCCTGTGGCGTACTACACTAACAGTCACCCCACGCAGCTACTTGCCCAAGCCTCCCCAGCTTCTCCTTCACCCAAATCCAGATAGCTGATGTTCTGAACGAGTTGCAAAACCTGGACCAGTACAAATCAGCTGGGCTAGACATTCTGGACCCTCTCTTTGTAAAATTATCCGCCGCCATTGTGGCAACCCCTATTACTAGTCTGTTCAACCTCTCTTTCGTATCGTCCGAGATTCCTAAAGATTGGAACGATTCCTCGGTCATCCCTCTCTTCAAAGGGGGTGACACTCTACTATTACAGACCTATATCCATCTCTAGACCCAAACTATTACAGACCTATATCCATCCTGCCCTGCCGTTCTGAAGTCTTTGAATGTCCCCAGTCCACCTGGCCGTTGCTGCTGCTCCAGTTTCAACTGTTCTGCCTTATTATTATTGGACCACGCTGGTCATTTATGAACATTTGAACATCTTGGCCATGTTCTGTTATAATCTCCACCCGGCACAGCCAGAAGAGGACTGGCCACCCCACATAGCCTGGTTCCTCTCTAGGTTTCTTCCTAGGTTTTGGCCTTTCTAGGGAGTTTTTCCTAGCCACCGTGCTTCTACACCTGCATTGCTTGCTGTTTGGGGTTTTAGGCTGGGTTTCTGTACAGCACTTTCAGATATCAGCTGATGTACGAAGGGCTATATAAATCAATTTGATTTGAAGTTAACAAACAGATCATTGACCATTTTGAATCCCACCGTACCTTCTCCGCTGTGCAATCCAGTTTCCGAGCTGGTCACGGGTGCACCTCAGCCACGCTCAAGGTACTAACGATATCATAACAGCCATCGATAAAAGACAGTACTGTGCAGCCGTCTTCATCAACCTGGCCAAGGCTTTCGACTTTGTCAATCACCGTATTCTTATCGGCAGACTCAACAGCCTTCGTTTCTCAAATGACTGACTCGCCTGGTTCACCAACTACTTCTCAGACAGAGTTCAGTGTGTCAAATCGGAGGACCTGTTGTCCTGACCTCTGGCAGTCTCTATGGAGGTACCAAAGGGTTCGATTCTCGGACCGACTTTTTTCTCTGTATATACCAACGATGTTGCTCTTGCTGCGGGTGATTCCTTGATCCACCTCTACGCAGACGACACCATTCTGTATACATCTGGCCCTTCTTTGGACACTGTGTTAACAAACCTCCAAACGCGCTTCAATGCCATACAACACTGGCCTCCAACTGCTCTTAAACGCTAGCAAAACGAAATGTATGCTCTTCAACCGATCGCTGCCCGTACCAGCCTGTCCAGCATCACTACTCAGGACGGTTCTAACTTAGAATATGTGGACAACTATAAATACCTAGGTGTCTGGCTAGACTATAGACTCTCCTTCCAGACTAATATTAAGTATTTCCAATCCAAAATTAAATCTAGAATCGGCTTCCTATTTCGCATCAAAGCTCGTAAAACTGACTATCCTACCGATCCTTGACTTTGACGATGTCATTTTCAAAATAGCCTCCAACACTCTACTCAGCAAACCGGATGCAGTCTATCACAGTGCCATCCGTTTTGTTACCAAAGCCCCATATACCACCCACCACTAGGACCTGTATGCTCTCGTCGGTTGGCCCTCGCTACATATTCGTCGCCAAACCAACTGGCTCCAGGTCATCTATAAGGTCTTTGCTAGGCCGCCTTCACTCAGCTCACTGGTCACCATAGCAACACCCACCCATAGCACGCGCTCCAGGAGGTATATTTCACTGGTCATCCCCAAAGCCAACACCTACTTTGGCCGCATTTCCTTCCAGTTCTCTGCTGCCAGTGACTGGAACGAATTGCAAAAATTGCTGAAGTTGGAGACATATCTCCCTCACTAACTTTAAGCATCAGCTATCTGAGCAGCTTACCGATCGCTGCAGCTGTACACAGCCCATCTGTAAATAGCCCATCCAACTGCTACCTCATCCCCATATTTTTTTTTTCTCTCTTTTGCACACCAGTATTTCTACTTGCACATCATCTTTATTGCCTTTCCTCCTTACTCCATTTGCACACACTGTATATAGATTTTTCTATTGTGTTATTGACTGTACTTCTGTTTATCCCACATGTAACTCTGTGTTGTTTTTGTCGCACTGCTTTGCTTTATCTTGGCCAGGTCGCAGTTGTAAATGAGAACTTGTTCTCGACTGGCCTACCTGGTTAAATAAAGGTGAAATAAAAAATTAAATCTTAACTTTATTGATAACACCTAAATGGATACTGTCATTAACGCGGTTCTTCAATAATTACACATAATTCATACTGTAGCAAACATTATATTAAACAGGACATTCAAATGAGCCTTACAATTATAATCCAAAGTAGTGTGAAATGCACTCATAAGCAACCTGGAAATGGAGGTTACTCCCCTGAGTTTTCCCCCATTCACATTCAGAATACATTGTGAAAAACTAAAATCTTTGCTCACCATTTTTGCTCCAGGCAGATATAGTACATCCATAACTATCGGCTTCCTCATTAGCAGGTAGGAGTTTCTGTAATCAAATTGCCCTCGTGCCGCAATTTTAGCAAACACAGAAGGGGGCCTTGGAGACCAAAGTCGTCTGGCACGCTGTTTAGAGTTTCAACAACATGAATATCCTATTTCTAGCCGACAATCATCGATGTTACTACTAATGTGAAAACAAGACAAAATATGACTTTTCTTGCTCATTTTAAGACAATTGTCAAATAATGTTAACATTGATTACAGACGTCAATTGCTGTACAACTTCATGGCCACGCTGTTTGCATCACCTTTTACAATGGATGTGGGCCTTTAGTCATCTGTCTGACTTTGTTGTTCACACAGGAGAGATACGGGACTATTGTGGATCCTCTGGGGAGCCTCAACAACCACATGATGCTGAAGAGGCAGAGAAGAGTCTCTCCAGATCAGAACACCTCAAACACCTGCAGAGATCCACAGGGAAGAGAACTCACTGCTGCTCTGACTGTGGGAAGAGATTCACCTCATCAGGCATTAAAATTCACCAGAGAACACACACAGGAGAGAAACCTTATAGCTGTGGTCAGTACATGAAGGAGTTATTTCGTGATATCAATGAATTAGTGTCACAATGTAGAATGTTTTAACATTGAAGTAGGAGTATTTTAAGTAATTTCACAATGTAGAACCCTAAAGGTTTTCCCCATTCAATTGATTTCAGCGTGATATAAGCCTCAGGGGGAAAATCCAGGCTCTGAATTGAAAGAGTACTATTTATGAGATTTAGCAAAAAGTGACTAACACAAATAGAGTTGTGTTACACTTACCATGTTGGTGACCCACTTCAATCAAAATGCAACACTTCTAAATGTAGCTAGCTGTTTTCTTGAAGTTGTTCTCTAAACACCTAAAACTCTTTCCACAGTGGGAGCAGTGATAAGGCTTCTCTCCTGTGTGTGTTCTCTCATGCCCAACCAGGGCCCCAAACTGAGTAAAATTCTTTCCACAGTGGGAACAGTGGTAGGGCTTTTCGCCTGGATGTATTCTCTCTTGAATTTTCAGGCTCCCATACCACCTAAAACTCTTTCCACAGTGGGACCAGTGGTGTTGGTTAGGCGTCTCCGGGTCTGTTTCCTCTGAGGAACTCTTCCCGCTGTCAGAGTCTGGTCTCTCTCCTGCCAAAGACAAACATATTATTTAGTTAAACAGAGAGACCTGAATGAAACCAACATTAAATAAAATTGTTTAATCTAAACTAGATCCCTCAATAACCGGAGGTCAGTTTTCACAACATTACATCATTAAAAATACACTTGGTGACGGTGAGATTTAAAAACAAATGACGTAGAGCTCCAAATCTAATTTCTCAGGGAATATCTTGATGTCATAATAAGAGCTCTATAATACTAGATAATGTCATCTTTACAGGCTGAGCAGAGCTCTATAATAATAGATAATGTCATGTTTACAGGCTGAGCAGAGCTCTATAATAATAGATAATGTCATGTTTACAGGCTGAGCAGAGCTCTATTATAATAGATAATGTCATGTTTATAGGCTGAGCAGAGCTCTAAAATAATAGATAATGTCTTGTTTTTAGGCTGAACAGAGCTCTATAATAATAGGTAATGTCATGTTTATAGGCTGAGCAGAGCTCTAAAATAATAGATAATGTCTTGTTTTTAGGCTGAACAGAGCTCTATAATAATAGATAATGTCATGTTTATAGGCTGAGCTCTATCTGTCTATAGCTTGACAACATTCAGCTGTTTTCTTTAAATGTATTATCATCTAACACTTACAATTTCTTTCCTTTTTGGTTACTAACCAGTTATATCAACTAAGTTAAACTAGCAACATTAGCAAACTTGTTAGCTATATTTCAGAGGTTAAAAATTCAATTAAATGTGTTACACATTTACACCTGCTATGTTGACAATAAACAGAATGTCCCACAAAATGTGTACATATTACTTTTTTGAAAACTCTCATAACCTAACTTATATAAAACTTAACTTACATTAATTGCAATAAAAATCAGTGGTCAGCTAGCTAGAAGGGTGTATGTAGTCGTAGTTAATAGTTTTTTGTTTCTTGTTGTCTATTTTAATTGAAATAATCCACAGTACGGTAGTTATGTTGGATAAATAAAACACATAACACATTTTAATCTCAACATCAAATCCTTTCTGGGTAACGATGAAGTTTCTTCCTGGTTTTGTTTTCAAAGATGTCCACTGTCTGGGTGTTCACTCCCCCAACAGGTTACTATAGCAACACACATCACCCCCCACGGGTTACTATAGCAACACGCATCACCCACCACGGGTTACTATAGCAACACACATCACCCACCACGGGTTACTATAGCAACACGCATCACCCCCCACGGGTTACTATAGTAACACACATCCCCTGTCATTTCTATCTTGTTTGTCAATTCTGAGTGACATTTAAGTTGTGAATTTGCTAATCCATTGTTAAGGTTTTGTTGGTGACACACTCTTTGGTGGTATTACACATCTTACAGTGTAGTTATCAATTCCTACATTAAATAATAACACATTCAAGCATAAACATTCAGTAGAATGCTGCTTTAAAACCATGCACCAGTTCAACAATAGTTTGTGCTCCTGTTTTTAAGACAGTACTTACTGGTCTTAATCAGATCGCATGTCTCCTCCTCCTATTCTTGTTCTTCCTTCTCCTCCTTCAATGTGACAGTTATCTCCTTCACTCCAAAAACAGCATCCTCCTCCCTCTCTTCCTCCTCTTCTTTTACTGTAACATCCTCCTCCTCTTTCACTCTGAACGAGTCTTCTTCTTTTGTCTCTCTGTAACAGCCTCACCCTCTACTTCTTCGTTTACTGTAACATCCTCCCCTTCATTCTCCTCTTTCACGACAATGTTCAGCCAAATACCTTCTTTCTCCGTCCAGCAGATCTCCTGTTCTTCAGCAGGAGGAGAGTAGCTTGGTGAACTCAGGGTCAGTGATGTTAGCCTGCTAACCTAGCTAGTTAGCGACTAGCCTAGTGAAAAGCTAATTTATCAAGGGGAAACTAGTTGAAATACATAATTATGTTTCAAATACAGAGGCAAATATACACCGAAGCAGTCTGAACAGCTTGAATGTTTCGGCTTGGATGCTACCGAGGTGTCTGACTAGCTGTTGTTGTTGAAGTAGCGTCCCGTCCACTAGATTATACGTCACACTGGCAGCGTCGCCGGAACCTAAAAGACGCACATCGCCATCTATTGACTGGAGTGGGCAACGCAGATACATTTTTATTATATTTCCAGACAAAAAAGTGCATTTTTACATTTATTTTATTAAATAATAATATAATAGTCAGACAACTGCAGATTTGTAATAAGTATGAATTTAAAACCTACTTCTACATTCTACCAACCCAACAGATGTTTCTACTACAGTGCATATTAACCAATGAGGTGGGTCTTTCCACATTCTACCAACCCAACAGATGTTTCTACTATGAAGCAACGCTTTCAGGTTCAAGTTTAATTCCCAAATAGCCGATACAGGTTTGGTCATTATCAGGTATTGGAGCGTTGAAAGATGATGCACAACAACGGTTTCTTCCAGGAAACCACGACTCCAACAACCAGCGCGGTCGAAATAACTGTAAAGTACGTCGCCATCAAAACGACTACCGCTACAATCGACCTGTTCGCAATACTTGGGTATTGGGATCTGACCTCATTGATCTGTCAGTAAGCTATGTCTACATGGGTATTGGGATCTGACCTCATTGTTCTGCCAGTAAGCTATGTCTACATGGGTATTTGGGATCTAACCTCATTGATCTGTCAGTAAGCTATGTTTACATGGGTATTGGAATATTGGGATCTAACCTCATTGATCAGTCAGTAAGCTATGTCTACATGGGCATTGGGATCTCAGCTATAGTATAATCCATCAAAGCAGTCCTACCAGCTGCAGCGTAATGAACCTTGTCTGATAGCCAATCAACCGTGTCCTGAGCCTGTCGCCTGCAGTCCGTGAACAAAAGTTTATTTTTTTTCTCGTAAAGTTATACTGGGTACATGGGCCACATAAATAATTACCGTCCAGCACATTGTCTAGAAAGGTACTGTTCCTAGGCGTCATTGCAAATAAGAGTTTGTTCTTAACAATTGTCAATTTAAATAAAGGAAGAAAAAAAAGCCATCAGCCATTGGTATAATTGAACTACAATGACCATAATGCATTGCATGCCTACTTGTCTTGTCTGTTTATTTTACACCTGCTATGTAAAAGTGGAAGAAGAATGCATGATGGTCAATGCAATCTGGGATCCTTGAGACATCTATACCTTAACCATTTTAAATGTCAACTTCAACGGGCTAGGGACGTCCCAAGGATGTATCTCTACCTGAAAATACATGATCTAAGTGATTTATAGTTGGTATTCTGCAGTCGTAAAGCCCAATTTACTTTAACGAACTACTAAAATTGTGATTTTGTCAGACAGCAGCTCTACACTTTATTGACTGACTGATCCATTCATCCTTCCATCCCTCATCAGCCTTCCTCTCCTCTGAAGACCCAGTGAGGGTGGAGCTCAGTCAGAGAGCTGTTGATGGACTGGTTAGGAAGAACACTTCTACAGCCAGAGAGGTGAGGTCACACATGGTTTAGATAGTAAATATTTATGTCTCCTTAGCGGTTCATCACGTAAGCAAAAGGTGATATGATCCATCATCCATGTTAATTTACATTAGTGCAAATTGTCCACTGATATTGGTGTAATTTCTCACCCCTTTTGGCTGTATGAAAGTTAATTTCCTCTCAGGCACACACATTTGATATTATGAAGGTAATTTGTGTAAAATGTACTTTGCCCTACTCATTCACCCCATCTCTTTACATTGCTGATGCATATTCAGTGGCCTGACTTCATCCAGACTATGTCAAAAGCCCATCCTGGTAGATCTGAACCTAATGCAGCTTGGAGTGATCGGATGACAGATGTCACATTTAGGTGCCAGGTGTAACTGAAGTCATAGATGCTCCATATCCATTAGTTTGAATGTTTAATATGTGTTTCTGTGTTGCCGGGCAGTCAAGAAAAGCAGAGCTGTGCGAGACCACCTCAATCCCCTGGTAGAGCCGGGTAGTGGTGTTTAGTGTTTACCACTCCACCACGCCTTCATCAGGCTGGAAAAGTGGGATTGATACTGTTCTTCATACTAAGAGGGACCAAGAGTCTGTTGATTGGTCAGTCGTTGGGTTTATTTGTTGAAATCAAATCAAGCTTTATTTATACAGCACATTTCAGACATGGATGCAACACAATGGCTTCACAGGAAAAAAACTAAATGAAAATAAACAAAAATATTTAGTACACAACAGAAGATTAACAACTGAAAGACTAATGAACATCAAGGAAATTCCATTGATTAAAATATTAATTGGATGCAATATCCAACCCAAAATATTAGCTTGTTTTTTAGGAGAGGTGTCCACTGGGAGTTAACTAGTAACAACAACTGGGACCTAAAAGACACCCACCATGAGACCCACAAAATCTGCCCAAGAAGAGGGAAACAAAATAAAAACCCACACCAAACTTAAAGACAGGAAGTAAATCAAAAAGGTGGTTAAAATAATTTATTACAATCAATACCATTCATACTATTACAAAATCATAATTCTCATTCATTCTTAATTAATTCTATTTACAAAAACATCAAACAAAAACAAACCTCAGGGGAGCATCGTCCCTCCCCGTCATACCTAACCAATACCTAACCCTTTCCCTATCTCCCCTTCCCTAATCTATCCCCTTACCAAACTCACTAACACTCCCAGCCCTAAACCCCCTTTCCACCTCTCCCGTGCCGCATGCTTCCCCCACTTCCTCTCCTCCCTCTTCATCTTCCCCCTCAAATCACCTTCCACCCTTCTCACTATCCCTTCCACCCCCCAATCTCTCCCTGTCTTGACTAAATTCTGCCTGGCTTCCCACAGTCCCTTTTTAAAGAGACTCATGAGAAGCCACAGCAGAAACCTGTCCCTATCCGTTCCCTTTGCTCTCCCTACGCCTCTCTCTAGCCTAGCCCATGTCAAAACAAAATCACTCCTAACCACACCTAGCATTACCCGTGCCCTAGCCCAGACTAGTCCGGCAAAGGCACAGTCCCAAAAGGCATGGCGCACAGTCTCCTCCCTGCCACAAGAGGATCTTGGACATGTGGGGGATTGCACCAAACTATACCGGTACAAGATGGCACGTACCGGCAAGCACTTATGGAGGCCCAACCAATTCAGGTCCTTGAGCCTATTGTCCAGGCCCCGCGCCTGCACTCCCTCCCAGACCACTGACGAGATGCCCGCTACAGGCGCAGGACTCCCTGCCTGCCTGACCTCCTCGTACAGGTGCCTGTGGTCTAAACCTACTTGGGCAACTTCAACCTCAGGGTGCGCACGCAGCCACTTGGCCGCATGGCCAAAATGCCACGGCAGCTGTTCCGCCCGAGGACCCGCGTTAGACCACACCATTACGCTTCTCGCCTTATACGAGAAAAACACCCGCAGGAGGTAACCGGACAGGTGTATAACCGGACGAGCAAGCTCCGTCAACAAGAAAGAAACAAAAATGGCGTCCAGCTTGAGGGGGAAATGTGGTACCCCCCTACCTCCCTCCCCGATGGGACAGATCATGCGTGCCCTGGCGACCCACTCGCACCTGCCACTCCACATAAACTGAAACACAAGCCTCACTAGAGGCCTCCTCAGACAAGCCGGCAATGGGTAGATGTATGCCACATACAAAAGAGACGGCAACACATCCACCTTTAGGACCAGGACTTTGCCCATAAAAGATAAATACCTAGCCTTCCACATTGCTAGCTTCCTCTGTACCACTGCGATACGCATGTTCCAGTTTAGCGTCGCTGAGCCGGAGGTCTCAAAATGAACCCCGAGAATCCTCAGGGCCCCTTCACAGAGAGATAACCCCCCAGGCACATCCGTTCTACCGCGCCATCTTCCGAAAAACTTGACGGAAGACTTTGCATGGTTCAGAACCGCTCCCGACGCTCGGGTGAAATCCCCAAAGATGGCAAGGGACCTTGTCAGGCACGAGTCCTTGCACAACAGCAAGGAAGTGTCGTCGGCGTACTGCGTCATCTTAACACGCAGCCCACCGCTTCCAGGGATCAACAAGCCTTCCACCCCTGTGTCTGCCCTAATGGCAGCCCCCAGAGGCTCCATGTACAGAACGAAGAGGAGAGCCAAGAGTGGGCATCCCTGCCTGACCCCAGACGAGAGGTCAAAAACGTCACCTAAGTGACTATTTACACTAACTCGACACCCCGCTCCGACATATAAAGTACGGATCCATCCTATAAACTTCTCCCCAAATCCTAATCTACCTAACACCCTGAATAGAAAATATCTATTCACGCGATCAAAAGCTTTCGCCTGATCTAGCGCTGCTACCATTAAAGGCAGCCCTCTATCTTCAACCCAAGCGATGGAATCCCTGATCAACTGTAGGTTCCATCTTATAGAGCGGCCCTCTACCCCGCACGTCTGATCCTCGTGGACGACGTAGGGAAGGGCTGTGCGCAACCGGTCTGCTAAAACCTTTGCAAGAATCTTGTAATCTACGCACAGCATGGTCAATGGCCGCCAGTTGCCAAGGTCAGTTGCTTCCCCCTTCTTATAAAGAAGTGACAGCACACCAACAGCCATTGATCCCGCCGGGACCCCCGTCTCAAGGATGGCCTTCAAGACTTTGAGAACCACTGGTCCAAGTATACCCCAAAACTTGAGGTAAAACTCAGCCGGCAGCCCATCCATCCCAGGCACCTTCCCTTTTCCCATCCTCCTAAGAGCGCTCTCAACCTCTTCTAGTGAGATCTGGGCCTCCATCACGTCTCTAATGTCCTCTGGCAACCGCCGGGACAAGTGTTCTAAAAACACGTTTCCCTGCTCTACATCTATTTCCCTTTCCTTAAATAAACCTTGGAAATGATCAGTTGTCACCCTGACCATTTCCTCTGGTTTACTTACTATACTACCATTTTCTTCCCTAACTCCCTTCATTACCTTCCTACTCTGTCTGGCCCTAACCGACTTAAAGAACATAGCGGAACAAGTCTCATTATGTTCTAGAAAGCCACTATGCGCACGCTCCAGGAAAGCTCGAGCCTTCTGCTCCTGCAGCTCCCTGAGCTGCGCCTTTAGGGCTGCGAATCTCTCCCAGTCAATCGACCCGCCGAGGTTGCCTGCCTCGTACTCGAGTTCAATTAACCTTTGGATACGATCCACCTCCCTCCTTTCCTCCCTTTTTTTCCTTCTACAATATCCTATTATAAAAGCCCTTATCCTCCCCTTGACTAAATCCCACCACTCTAACACCCCCTCGCACATGGACCGGAGGCCGTCAAGCCTCCGAAAGAAACAAAAAAATGCATAATGAAAGCCTGCTCCTCCAGTATATCCCGATCTAACTTCCAGTACCCCCTACCGAAGAGGCAGACTGGCGACCCCACCTGCAGGAACACCCCGTCGTGATCCGTGAAGAAAACAGGCAACAGCCGCCCAGACAACTGACCTGGATACAAAAATGTAGTCGAGCCTCCGCGCAACCCCCCTGGAGTTGCGCCATGTAGGACCGACCATTGCCGGAGTAGTGTGCAGGCCACCATCAACCAGACCATGGCAAGCCATTAGCCCAGAGATGGCACCTGCACTGCTATCACCGCCTACCCCATAATCTATATTAAAGTCTCCTCCTATCACCAAGTGCCTGTTTGTAACACACAGGGGCGCCAGACAGTCCACCATCTCCCTCCTGTCTGCCGCCACCTGTGGCCCATACACCCCAATTAACCTATATCTAGCTTCTCTAAACTTAACATCTATCCCCAAAACTCTACCCTGCATTATTACAAAAGTGTTCTCTATTTTAACCTCTCTATGCCCACACAAAATCCCTACTCCTGTTGAGTGCACCCCTCCTATGCCCCAAAAAGATCCCCCTTATCCCACTCCCTCTTAAATCTACACACATCCCCACCATCCCTCAGGTGAACCTCCTGTAAAAAACAGAAATCAAACCCCACACCCTCTAAATAACAAAAAACCGCCCTCCTTTTAACATTATCCCTTAACCCCCTAACATTTAGACTAAAAAAAGAAACAGAACTATTCATTTAATTATTTACAACAAATAAAACCCCCAAAACCCAAAGAAAAACCAGGAGACTCACCCGATGCTCCCCTGGTCCATCTCCACCGGCGGGGACGTCCTCTCCTCTCCTGACGCCCCCCGTCCTCCATCCCAACCCATGATCCAGGCAGTGTGTTGGGTCCTCCCTCCCCACCCACCATCCCCCCCTCCCTGTTTGCCTCGGGGCTGCATATAGGGGACCCCATCTCCCCAAACAGGAGTTGGGATCCCTCTAGCAAACAACCCACCGACCCCTCACTGGAGTCATCCACTAAAATGCAAGGGGCTGAGGCAAACCGGGAGGACAAATTACCCCCCCCCCCCCACTCTCTTAACCCCCCCTCCCCCTCCACACCCCCCTCCCTCTCACTTCCTGCCAAGCTCCCCCTCTTTATCCCTTTCTTCTTTGGTGAAGGAGGTAGCGGGGAGACACAACGTCCCATCCCCGCTAACCCCTCCACCAAATCCCTCATTTCGACCCCCACTCCTTCCCCCCATCTCCCCCTCCTCCCCTCCCACATCCACTCATCCCTCCTTCTCCGTCACTGTCCCCCTTCCCTCTTCCACTCCTTCTCGTACCACTGTCCCCTTCTCCCTCTTCTCTGCTCCTCCACGTTCTTCCACCTTCTTTTTAATCTCTCCTTCTTTTTCCTTCTTTCCATCTTCTCTCCTCTTTCTTTTCGCCTCTTCCTTCTTCCCTTCTTCGTCCTTCTCCGTCCTTTCCCCTGTGCCATCCGTACAATCCGCATGCGTCCTCTCTTTCCTCCCCCCATCCCCCGCTCCCCCCCCAGCTGCAGACGCGTATGACCTGTGACGAGCCGGGCAATCACGCCACAGGTGTGCTCTTGAGCCACACCCGTGGCAAGCCTTGGGCTCGTCACATTCCTTGGCCTCGTGCTCTTCCGACCCACAAAATCGACACCTCTTGGCACTGCACGAGGCCAGGATATGGCCATAGGCCATACAACGCCTGCAGAACGCCTGCAGAACGGGGGCTGACGGGCATAGTAGAGTGTTCCCCTGTCAGCCCCCAGGGAGAACATCGCCGGAGGATGGAGGTAGCCATCCACACTCTTCGGGGACTCCCTGAGTAACGCCTGGAACCCTCTCCTCCCGTTCCAGAAACCCAGGGAGTCCCTGAGGTACCTCGCTGAGGAGACATTGTCCATGTACCTCCCCAGAAAGGCCCTCACCTCTTCATCTTTCACATGCGGATTGTACATGGTTACGGTGACCACCCTGAAGTTGTTCTTCGCCAGGCTGGTCACCGCATAATGGCACAGGGGTCCCGTTTTCTCCGCTTCCTTTGCCATCTTCATTACTTCGTCATGTTTTTCTTCTTTGTGAAACGTCACATCGAAAGCCTTCTCATTCGGGTTCCCTTGAAGGCAGAGCACTTCCTTCACCTCTATCCTGAGGCATCCCATCAAAATGGTCCTTCCAAATGTCTCTCTACTCCACAGCTCCATCTCCTTTTCAGTCCAGGCAAATCGTAAGGTATTTGCCATACCAATCCCCGGAACCGATCTTGTTTGCTTGTATTGATTCATTTAAAAAAATAAGCTCTCTTCAGAAAGAAGCTTCAACCTGAAATGAAAACATCTTTAACAAAAAAGGTGGCTCAACTAAAGGTGTTGACCCTCCACATCTATCACATCCAGTGCTCTACACTGGACCAGACACTCTTAAATAGAACCTGGACCAGCTCAGGTGAAACACCTTCCCACTAACGAGATGGACAAGCCAGCACAGGTGTAACACATACTGACTAACGAGGTGACACCAATCAGTGCTAACGAGCTACACGTGCTAAAGTCCAACCTCAAAACATAAATGGAAAAACCAAAGCCTTGTACACCTTCCCCCTTAAGACAACAAATATATCCTATATTTTTGTTGGACAAGTTTGCTCACCACCAACAGAAAACAACTTCCATTTCACATTATAATCAACTACAATGCTTCACCTTCACCAATATAAACATGGTGTCTACTGGCTGTCAACAATTAAAAACAAGAAAAAACACCTATTCCTAAATAATAATAAACTATTTTATTATTTTTTTCTCCTTTTTCTTTCTATAGAATCCTAAAACTCACTAGCTCCTTGGAATGAGCCCAAACAAAACTCAAATCAAATTGTATTAGTCACATGCGCCGAATACAACAGTGAAATGCTTCCTTACGAGCCCCTAACCAACAGTGCAGTTTCAATACGGAAAAGAATAAGAGATAAAACTCAAAATAAATTGTGATCATGGTAACACACTGGCTAAATGCAAAACACAAATATTTTTGACTGCCCACCCCAGAGATAATCAGCAACCAAGTTGTCCTTGCCATGGACATGTCTGATTTCTAGAGGAAACTCCTGCGATATCCTTAGTAACTTTCCACCTCACTGCGGAGCTTCTCTCTCTTTTCAGGGTTCACTCAATAGGCATGTTGTTGGATCGGGGCCCAGTCCCCAATGACATGCTTTAGTACATTTGGGTTGGCACATGTGAGAATTAACCCTGATGTTCTAAAAGCAGGGCAACAATGTCAATATAATTGTACCAAAAAATTGTCAGTTGGTTGCATGAATAAATATCACTACCAAATGTTACATGAAATGTAAATATGAAATATTTGATTGCATAGTCTTATTTTCAACGTCTTTTCAATTACATTTTGCTTGGTGGGATAGCCCAATGTCAAAACAGTTTCAACGTGTCCAAATCAATAACCAATATGCAGAAACAGTTTGGGATAAATTGAAAACCTAACATGTGCTATTTACACAAACATCTGCCACAACAATCGTATTACTTGTATTTTTTAAAACAAGCTCCTTATAAACTGCACAAGCACCAAAAACGCTGTTGTTTTGACAAGTAGCAATAAATCACTGATATCGATTAGGGGGGAAATTAGGTTGTACGTGCTGTTGAAACTGACACAACAAAAACAAACACATGGAAATGGGAGATATATTTTACCTCACTGGTTAAAAGACAACCTGCAGAAGAGTCAGCTACATTTGGGAGTGGTGCATTTAAATTTAGGGGTCGCTAAACAAGAGAATGCAATAAGTATTTGTCATCACTCATCGATATCATGCTAAAATCAATTGTGCGAGGAGAGAGATGAGGTTGCATGTCCTGTTAAAACTAACAGCTCAAAAACCACACAGAATCTGGGAGTAATGTGTACATCCCTGGTTTGAGGACAATTTGTAGAAAACAGCTCGCCACATTTTGAAGTGTTGCATTTTGATTCAAGTGGGTCACCAACGTGGTAAGTGTAACACAACTCCTAATTGTCCCTAGAATTTCTAAGCAAACAGCTGGAGGCAGGGCTTTCTCCTATAGATCTCCATTTTAATGGAATGGTCTGCCTATCCATGTGAGAGACGCAGACTTGGTCCCAACCTTTAAGTCTTTACTGAAGACTCACCTCTTCAGTAGGTCATATGATTGAGTGTAGTCTGGCCCAGGAGTGTGAAGGTGAACAGAAAGGCTCTGGAGCAACGAACCGCCCTTGCTGTCTCTGCCTGGCCGGTTCCCCTCTCTCCACGGGGATTCTCTGCCTCTAACCCTATTACAGGGGCTGAGTCACTGGCTTACTGGTGCTCATTCATGCCGTCCCTAGGGGGGGGGGTGGCGCGTCACTTGAGTGGGTTGAGTCACTGACGCGATCTTCCTGTCTGGGTTGGCGCCCCCCTCTTGGGTTGTGCCGTGGCGGAGATCTTTGTGGGCTATACTCTGCCATGTCTCAGGATGGTAAGTTGGTGGTTGAAGATATCCCTCTAGTGGTGTGGGGGCTGTGCTTTGGCAAAGTGGGTGGGGTTATATCCTTCCTGTTTGGCCCTGTCCGGGGGTATCATCGGATGAAGCCACAGTGTCTCCTGACCTTTCCTGTTTCAGCCTCCAGTATTTATGCTGCAGTAGTTTATGTGTCGGGGGGCTAGGGTCAGTTTGATATATCTGGAGTACTTCTCCTGTCTTATCCGGTGTCCTGTGTGAATTTAAGTATGCTCTCTCTAAATCTCTCTCTCGGAGGACCTGAGCCCCAAGACCATGCCTCAGGACTACTTGGCATGACGACTCCTTGCTGCCTCCTGTCCCAGACATGCTGTTTTCAACTCTCTAGAGACAGCAGGAGCGGTAGAGATACTCTTAATGATTGTCTATGAAAAGCCAACTGACATTTACTCCTGATGTGCTGACCTGTTGCACCCTCGACAACTACTGTGATTATTATTATTTGACCATGCTGGTCATTTATGAACATTTGAACATCTTGGCCATGTTCTGTTATAATCTCCACCCGGCTCAGCCAGAAGAGGACTGGCCACACCTCATAGCCTGGTCCCTCTCTAGGTTTCTTCCTAGGTTTTGGCCTTTCCAGGGAGTTTTTCCTAGCCACCGTGCTTCGACACCTGCATTGCTTGCTGTTTGGGGTTTTAGGCTGGGTTTCTGTACAGCACTTTCAGATATCAGCTGATGTAAGAAGGGCTATATAAATACATTTGAACTATTTTTTTTTGTTTGTCAAATTTTGTTAAATCACATAAACAGTACTCTTCCATTCCAGAGCCTGGATTTTTCCCCTGAGGCTAATATCCATATCATGTTGAAATCAATTCATAGGGGGGGGGGGGGGGCAACGTTTAGGGTTCTACATTGTGACATCATTATAATACTTCAACTACAATGTTAAAACATTCTACATTGTGACATTAATTCATTGAAATCATGAAACAACTCCTTCATGTGTGTATTTTCTAATATTTGATCAGAGATATTTTATAAGACTATCTCTTGGTCACAGCTATAAGATTTCTCTCCTGTGTGTTTTCTCTGGTGTACTGTCAGAGAGCTAGATGTAGTAAAACTCCTCCCACATTGAGCACAGCTATAAGGTTTCACTCCTGTGTGTGTTCTCTGGTGTAAGGTCAGCTGGTTAGATGTAACAAAACTCTTCCCACATTGATCACAGCTATAAGGTTTCTCTCCTGTGTGTTTTCTCTGGTGTACTGTCAGAGAGCTAGATGTAGTAAAACTCCTCCCACATTGAGCACAGCTATAAGGTTTCTCTCCTGTGTGTGTTCTCTGGTGTAAAGTCAGCTGGTCAGATCGAACAAAACTCTTCCCACATTGACCACAGATATAGGATTTCTCTCCTGTGTGTGTTCTCTGGTGTAACGTCAGCTGGTTAGATGTAACAAAACTCTTCCCACATTGATCACAGCTATAAGATTTCTCTCCTGTGTGTGTTCTCTGGTGTTGAGTCAGATGGCAAGATTGAACATAACTCTTGCCACATTGATCGCAGCTATAAGGTTTCTCTCCTGTGTGTGTTCTCTGGTGTAGAGTCAGATAGCCAGATGCAGCAAATCTCTTCCCACATTGATCACAGCTATAAGGTTTCTCTCCTGTGTGAATTCTCTGGTGTAGAGTCAGAGAGCCAGATGCAGCAAATCTCTTCCCACATTGATCACAGCTACAAGATTTATTTCCTGTGTGTATTCTCTGGTGCACTGCCAGATCTCCAGATTGACTAAAACTCTTCCCACATTGATCACAGCTATAAGGTTTCTCTCCTGTGTGTGTTCTATGGTGTATAGTCAGCGAGCCAGATGTAGCAAATCTCTTCCCACATTGACCACAGCTATAAGGTTTCTCTCCTGTGTGTGTTCTCTGGTGTATAGTCAGAGAGCCAGATGCAGCAAATCTCTTCCCACATTGAGCACAGATATAAGGTTTCTCTCCTGTGTGAATTCTCTGGTGTAGAGTCAGATGGCTAGATTGAACGTAACTCTTCCCACATTGACCACAGCTATAAGGTTTCTCTCCTGTGTGTATTCTCTGGTGCACTGTCAGATCTCCAGATTGACTAAAACTCTTCCCACATTGATCACAGCTATAAGGTTTCTCTCCTGTGTGTGTTCTATGGTGTATAGTCAGTGAGCCAGATGAAGCATATCTCTTCCCACATTGACCACAGCTATAAGATTTCTCTCCTGTGTGTGTTCTCTGGTGAATTTTAATGCACGATGAGGTGTATTTCTTCCCATAGTCAGAGCAGCAGTGAGTTCCCTTCCCTGTGGATCTCTGCAGGTGTTTCTTGAGGTGTTCTGATCTGGAGAGACTCTTCTCTGCCTCTTCAGCATCATGAGGTTGTTGAGGCTCCCCAGAGGATCCACGATAGTCCCATATCTCTCCTGTGTGAACAACAAAATCAGACAGATGATTAAAGGACCACAACAGCAGATATCCACTGTAAAAGGTGATGCCAACAGCGTAGCCATGATGTTGTACAATAACTGACGTTTGTAATGAATGTTAAAATTATTTGACATTTGTCTTAAAATGAGCAACAATAGTCAAATTTTGTCTTGTTTTCACATTAGTAGTAACATCGATGATTGTAGGCTAGAAATAAGTTATTTATGTTGTTGAAACTCTAAGCATTGTGCCAGACGACTTTTGGTCTCCAATATAGGCCCCTTTCTGTGTTTAGTAAAATTGCGGCATGAGGGCAATGCACATACAATTTGATTGCAGAAACTCCTCCCTGCTAATGAGGAAACCACTAGTTACGGATGTAGTATATCTGCCTGGAGCAAAAATGGTGAGCAAAGATTTGAGTTTTTCACAGTGTATTCTGAATGTGAATATGGGAAAACTCAGGAGAGTAACCTCCATGTCCAGGTTGCTTATGAGTTCATTTCACAAGACTTTGGATTATAATTGTAAGGCTCGTTTGAATGTCCTGCTTAATATAATGTTTGTGTCATCGCAAATCAACCGCTTTGTATTTAAAAAACACTTCAACCAGTAAAATGCTCTTTGTCTAGCTTTTCCATCAACCTGACAATGAGGGTTTGTACACTGTTAGCCAAATTGGCCAATAACTTCACCTAACAACAAGTATACCTATGTAATGAACGAAGAAGCACTTTGGTTGTTGTTGCATGACATACATAGTGTACTCTAGGACACATAACAACAACACAGACCTACTGTAGGACCCATAACATCAACTAACAACAACATAGACCTACTGTAGGACCCATAACTTCACTTAACAACAGCACAGACCTACTGTAGGACCCATAACTTTACCTAACAACAACATAGACCTACTGTAGGACCCATAACTTCACCTAACAACAACATAGACCTACTGTAGGACCCATAACATCACCTAACTGTAGGACCAATAACTTCACCGAACAACAAATATAGGAAAATAGCTCTGTGTGTTGTATAATAGCTTATCCATCAATGGATGTGCTGATGATGATGTGCAAGTAGAAATTCTGGTGTGCAAAAGAGTAAAAAAAAAGTAAAAAACATGGGATGAGGTAGGCAGTTGGATGGGCTATTTACAGATGGGCTGTGTACAGCTGCAGCGATCGGTAAGCTGCTCAGATAGCTAATGCTTAAAGTTAGTGAGGGAGATATAAGTCTCCAACTTCAGCTATTTTTGCAATTCGTTCCAGGCATTGGCAGCAGAGAACTGGAAGGAAAGGCAGCCAAAGTAGGTGTTGGCTTTGGGGATGACCAGTGAGATATACCTCCTGGAGCGCGTGCTATGGGTGAGTGTTGCTATGGTGACCAGTGAGCTGAGTTAAGGCGGCCTAGCAAAGACTTATAGATGACCTGGAGACAGTGGGTTTGGCGACGAATATGTAGCGAGGGCCAGCTGACGAGAGCATACAGGTCGCAGTGGTGGGTGGTATATGGGGCTTTGGTGACAAAACGGATGGCACTGTGATAGACTGCATCCGGTTTGCTGAGTAGAGTGTTGGAGGCTATTTTGAAAATGACATTACCGAAGTCAAGGATCGGTAGGATAGTCAGTTTTACGAGGGTATGTTTGGCAGCGTGAGTGAAGGAGGCTTCGCTGCGAAATAGGAAGCCGATTCTAGATTTAATTTTGGATTGGAGATGCTTAATGTGCCAGACACCTAGGTATTTATAGTTGTCTACATATTTTAAGTCAGAACCGTCCAGAGTAGTGGTGCTGGACGGGCGGGTGCGGGCAGCGATAGGTTGAAGAGCACACATGTAGTTTTACTAGCGTTTAAGAGCAGTTGGAGGTCACGGAAGGAGTGTTGTATGGCATTGAAGCTCGTTTGGAGGTTTGTTAACTTTTGGATAAATAGCGTGCCCAATTTCAACTTCCTGCTACTCATGCCAAGAATATAAGATATGCATATCATTAGTAGATTTGGATAGAAAACACTCTAAAGTTTCTAAAACTGTTTGAATCATGTCTGTGAGTATAACATAATTTATGTAGCAGGCAGAACCCTGAGGACTAACCGTTCAGATTTTTTGGGGGGTCTCTGTCTGTTCAGTGAGTTGTCAATGGGAAACAATATTTCTTAGGAACTTGTTTTCAGTTCCTACCGCTTCCACTGGATGTCACCAGACTTTGGCATTTGGTTGAGGTTATTCCTTTGTGCAATGAAGAAGTACGGCCATCTTGGAATTGGGTAACACTGTTGAGAGTTGCGCAAGATATGAAAAGTGCCGTTGGTTTGTTGTCTTCCTGTATTGAACACAGACAGACCCGTCTTCAATTTGATCGATTATTAACGTTTAAAAATACCTAAAGTTGTATTGCAAAAGTAGTTTGAAATGTTTTGGCAAAGTTTACAGGTAACTTTTGAAATATTTTGTAGTGGAAGCTGTTGGAAGCTTTTTTTTTCTGGATCAAACGCGCCAAATAAATTCATCAGATAATAGCTTCTTATGCTTTCGCCGAAAAGCCTTTTTAAAATCAGACATGTTGGCTGGATTCACAACGAGTGTAGTTTTAATTGAGTATCTTACTTGTGTGATTTAATGAAAGTTTGTTTTTTATATATTTTATTTGAATTTGCCGCACTGCATTTCCCCTAACTTTTGGCCAAGCCTATCCTACAAGAAGTTAACTTGGCTTCCGAAGACTTTTGAAAGACAGGGCAGGATGATTATAGGTCTGTAACAGTTTGGGTCTAGAGTGTCACCCCCTTTGAAGAGGGGGATGACCGCGGAAGCGTTCCAATCTTTAGGAATCTCGAACGATACGAAAGAGAGGTTGAACAGACTAGTAATGAGGGTTGCCACAATGGCGGCGGACAATTTAAGAAAGAGAGGGTCCAGATTGTCTAGCCCACCTGATTTGTAAAGGTCCAGGTTTTGCAACTCTTTCAGAACACCAGCTATCTGGATTTGGGTGAAGGAGACCTTTGTCATTGCCAACAAAGGGTACATAACAAAGTATTGAGATACATTTTTGTTATTAACCAAATACTTATAATAATTTGCAAATAAATTCATAAATCCCACAATGTGATTTTCTGTTGTTTTTTTCTTCATTTTGTCTGTCATAGTTGAAGTGTACCTATGATGAAAATTACAGGCCTCTCTCATCTTTTTAAGTGGGAGAACTTGCACAATTGGTGGCTGACTAAATACTTATTTTTGCCCCACTGTATGTTTGAGGAATTTGAATTATGGGATTTCTGTTGTTTTGAATTTGGCGCCCTGCAATTTCACTTGCTGTTGTCGAGGTGGGACGCTACCGTCCCACTGGTGCCAGACAGGTTAAAGCACCAGACAAGTTCAGTACGGATATTTGATTTTATAAAAACACACATGGGGCTATTGGTAGAAAGAACAGATGACTTTTGGTTGGCCAATATGTATTTTAGTTGGGGACAGCACTAGAACATGATTTTGGGGTCCCCAGGTGGCGCAGCGGACACTGCATCTCAGTACTTGAGGCATCAAGTGGCGCACAATTGGCCCAGCGTCGTCCGGGGTAGGCAGTCACTGTAAATAAGAATGTGTTCTTAACTGACTTGCCTAGTTAAATAAAGGTTACATTTAAATAACATACAAAAATTGTGTTTCATGACAAACCATTTTTTACAAATCCGTCAAGGCACCAACTTTGAGAAGGGTTTAAAGCAAAGGTTTCAAACCAATTCATGACTGTAATTGAATCTAAGTATGTCTTGCCTTTAATGTAATGGCATGAAAAAAAAATTGGCTGAATATTATACAATGACTTATCAACAGCTCTAATAATTTGCCCCCACAGGAAATCTTCACTGGCAATTATAGAATATAATATATAGCCTCAAAATCGGTTTAAAACGATAATTTTTACCTCATGGATGGCCAGTCCTTGTATTCATAGTGTAGTGAATTCAGGGGGTAGCCCTGAGCTGCTCAAACCTGGGTCCAGCGACTGTCAAGTCAACACCTTATAACTATTACGCCAAGATTTCTGAACTTCTTGAGGTGTTGGGTTACGGTTGCTACAATAGCTTTCTCTATGAATTTGAGAGTGGTTAAAAGCTTATTTGGGGTTCTAATGGGGTACAACAGTTGAAATAAGCTCATGAGGCATGTGTTATATTCTTCCAAGAATCAATGGCTATAAATAAATAATTTAAAAGTCACAATATGGATGTATCAATTGCAGATTTCCCCTTTAACACCAAACATCAGTTCAACAACTGCAGAGGTTGTGCCTCTGTTTGTAAGACAGTACTTACTAGTGTTAATCAGGGAACGGTTTCTCAAAACCATCTTATGGCTAAAGGCATCGTTAGAACCATTGGATGCCTTAAGATGCGTTTGGGAAACCGGGACCAGATTCCCAGGTTCCTCCTCTTCTTCCTCCTCCTTTTTCGATGTAACAGTTATCTCTCCCTCTTCTTTCACTCCATAAACTGCATCCTCCTCTCCTTTTACTGTAACATCCTCCTCCTCTTTCACTCTGAACTCGTCTTCCTCTTCTTCCACAGTAACGGCTTCACCCTCTACTTCTTGTTTTACTGTGATATCCTCCTCTCCTTTAGCAGGGGAGTGGCTTAGTGACCGCATGGCCGGGGATGTTAGCTAGGCTAATGCTAACAACCAGCCCGCTAGCTGACTAATAACAACACCGTAAATATTAAATTAAATCGGTTAACTAACTAGACGATAGAAGTGGGTTTAAAACACAATGGCTAATATACACTAAAGCGTCTAAAGAGCTATATTGGTTCGGCTATTTTGTCTAGCAAGCTACCGAGGTGTCTGACTATCTGTTGTTGCTGCTGTTGAAAGAAGCGTTCCGTCCACTAGATTATACGTCACACTACCAGCATAACCTTAAATTCCCAGACCGTATCTGCTGACTGGAAAGGGTAACGCAGTTTAGTAAAATATATATTTTATCTTCAGACAACAAGTTAAAGTGTAGGGAGCATTAGTTTTTACTCACCAGTGTAACAATACAGTCTGGTTAAAGACTTAGTAAGCTAGTTGTAGTCACGATATGGTTACCTATGAGTACAAACAGTTATGTTTTTGCGTTATTACATATTTTTTAACTGATTTCGGGAAATCTTATAAACTACCCACAATGCACTATTTACGAAGGTCATATGGATGATCTACTCTGTGCTGCTGAGTTTGAATGCCAGTGTAACGGTGTAATGAAGCTACATGTTTTAAATATATTTAACCTTTATTTAACTAGGCAAGTCAGTTAAGAACAAATTTGTATTTACATTGACGGCCGACCCCGGGCAAACCCTAACCCAGACGATGCTGAGCCAATTGTGCCTTGCCCTATGGGACTCCCAATCAGTAGTGACGCCTCTAGCACCGAGATGCCATACCTTAGACCGCTGCACTGCTCGTGTGTTTACATTACACTCGGTGTAATAGACTCAGCGATAAAGGTATGGGATTCTGGGTAATCCACAGCAGGTTTTTGGAGAATTTGAAAATTGAGTGGTCATGGGATAGAAATGTATAAAGTTGGCATTACATCATAAAATCCACGTTTTAAATCATACATTAGCAATTTATGTTTTAGGAACTACTGTTGTTGGTTTGGTGTCAAGTAAAGCCTCTGTTATTTGCCAAATCTCAGTTTTCCATGTGGGTTTTATGCTAAAGATCCCTCTTTCAAATTGGTATCTAACTGGAAAATGCATCTTCTTTAGCAGTGCTATTTTTACCCTGTTCACTACTGATCGTTCATCCACACTGTGTGTCTCATCAATGCAGGTCATTTATGACAAATGTATAAAGTATATGTTTTATAAACTCATGAACACCAGCCAGTTTATCAGCCCGGTTTTGTAAATTTTAGGTGTATTATACTTTTTCGCCACCAGAGGTGTTAATTTGATATATTTTGATACTTAAATGGATCACAGTTTATTCTGATGTCGTGAATATGAGACACATGGAAACAATTGATTAATTTATGATAGTAAATTATGAATTAGTAGGAATTGTTAAATCCACTATACGATCACAATGACTTTGATAGACATTTCAATCGTTTTTTTGTTATTATATTATAGGGCAGATTTATGAAGAATTGCCGCGGGAGTGCTATTTATATCCCGTCACTACTGATCATTCAGCCATACTGTGTGTGTCCCATCTTTGCAGCTTTGGAAATAAATGAACTATCCATCCATAGCTCCTTCCTGTGTTGACTCGCTGACTTGAGGGAAGGGACTAGGTACTTGCTCGATATCTAGGAAGGTCATGCAAGGTTGATATCTAGCTCAAGCTTCACCTCATGCTTTTCATGAACTGTGTGATTGTGTTATCTAGTGGGAACCCGTTAGCACGGTAGGCTCTGGTGCCTTCTTGCTGTGGGCTCAAATCAAAAGAGAAAATCAACCTGCTTGCTCCTTTTTGTTGCGTCAACTTTTCGATGTTACGTTTGATACCGGAGCTACGAGACATGCGTCCAAATCACTAAACAATCATTCAAAGCAGTGTGCTGATGCCTGTATCACTTTATCAGCAGCACGTCATCAATGATGTCTGGAGCTTCATTTCGTCGAACAACCACCTGATTGGTTTGGTATTGGGCTTGTTCGACCCTGCAGGCGACTGCCAACTGACTGATCGACAAATCACTACACATCATAAATAACTACTCATTATTATTTATAAATCAGTCAGCCAGTCAATTTACCCACAATGCAGCATGGACTTGATGCAATCGATCAAGGCCAGTGGTTTAGTAGAAGACGTGAAGGCTACGCTGCTACGGTGTGGGACGTCATCTGCAATAATTTGGCTGTTCTAAATTCTGTGTCGCTCAAAGCCTTGAGTAATGAACCTATTTTTGACACAATTGGATGGAAAGAGCCAATGCTTCAGGAAGCTTTGTTTCCCCATCACTACTTTTCAGCATGTTCTCTGTGAAGTAGACTATGGGTGTTTTGTAACTTTTACAACCTACTGCTAGCGCGCTAGCTGACTGACACCTGTAATCTTTATATTTTGGATTTTGGGGATTTTCCCAGCCATCATTCTGTTTGCCTCTTTTGATCTGCAGTTATGTTTTAGTTGGGTTTTGTTAGTTGGGTTCTAACTGGTCTCCGGTAGTTGGGCTCCAGCTCGCTGACCATAGCTAGTTGACTAAATAGCTACCGTTAGCTGGCTGGCTAAGATAACGCATATAGCTTAACATTCTTTGATATTTGGTCAGATGGCGTTATGTATTTCCAAAACGTTGGTTTACTTTAATAACTCAAGTCATGAGTGGAAACGATTAGTTTAATATGAAGTTATATTTGAAGTTATTTCTGTTGTAGTTTACATCATAGGGAATAGGCTGGTCCTCCATATTACTTCACACCTATCTTTGGCATTCTTTTGAATTCTGATTGGTTTGCATTGGGACTTCAAACATATATTTAATTTGATGTTTTATAAACATACACATACAAATTACAACCTCATCTCATCTCCATTAACTACATCACACCTTCCCAGACCCACTAGAACACACCCCATCGCCATTAACTACATCACACCTACCCAGACCCACTAGAACACACCTCCATCTCCATTAACTACATCACACCTGCCCAGACCCACTAGAACACACCTCCATCTCCATTAACTACATCACACCTGCCCAGACCCACTAGAACACACCTCCATCTCCATTAACTACATCACACCTGCCCAGACCCACTAGAACACACCTCCATCTCCATTAACTACATCACACCTTCCCAGACCCACTAGAACACACCCCCATCGCCATTAACTACATCACACCTACCCAGACCCACTAGAACACACCTCCATCTCCATTAACTACATCACACCTGCCCAGACCCACTAGAACACACCTCCATCTCCAGTAACTACATCACACCTGCCCAGACCCACTAGAACACACCTCCATCTCCATTAACTACATCACACCTGCCCAGACCCACTAGAACACACCTCCATCTCCATTAACTACATCACACCTGCCCAGACCCACTAGAACACACCTCCATCTCCATTAACTACATCACACCTGCCCAGACCCACTAGAACACACCTCCATCACACCTGCCCAGACCCACTAGAACACACCTCCATCTCCATTAACTACATCACACCTGCCCAGACCCACTAGAACACACCTCCATCTCCATTAACTACATCACACCTGCCCAGACCCACTAGAACACACCTCCATCACACCTGCCCAGACCCACTAGAACACACCTCCATCTCCATTAACTACATCACACCTGCCCAGACCCACTAGAACACACCTCCATCTCCATTAACTACATCACACCTGCCCAGACCCACTAGAACACACCTCCATCTCCATTAACTACATCACACCTTCCCAGGCCTACTAGAACACACCCCCATCGCCATTAACTACATCACACCTGCCCAGACCCACTAGAACACACCTCCATCTCCATTAACTACATCACACCTGCCCAGACCCACTAGAACACACCTCCATCTCCATTAACTACATCACACCTGCCCAGACCCACTAGAACACACCCCCATCTCCATTAACTACATCACACCTGCCCAGACCCGCATCAGCACCATTTTATTTCTCTCTGTCACTTTAAACTTTTAGATAATAAAGCATTTGACCTTTCTATTGAATTAACAACAGAGGATTGGTTGATTTCCAGGTTTTAATTAAGTATAATATTTAAGATGATTGATGAGAAAAGTATCGTACAGCTCTGGGGAATCTCAATGCACCCTCATATGCCATGTTTTGAAATATACAGACAGACAGATTAAAAGTAATGTTACATTGTATAATTGTACTTCTGACATCCAACTTTCTAACGCCGCCCATAACTTTATGACCTCATAACATTCCCAGAAGGATTGTTGAGTCATTGTTAGTTTTACACTTAAGACATGACTCTGTGGTTGTGCTGTAAAATCCGTGAATTTTGTCTCTTGTATAATAAGGGACTATCATTTGTCCCAACATCACAGGCCACAGACTTTGATAAATACTTCCGAAAGTTTTTCCGCAGTTTTGGATCGACTGAGTTAAAAAAAAGAAGGGGTTTCTCCCTGTGCACCTGCCAATGTAAATCCATTGCTAATGCTCTCCCATTGATAACCTGAATGACAATTAACTTGTTGGCGGTGGTGGTGATGACGGCCTATTGGATGAAGTCGTCCATCGGGATTCCCCCCGAAAAGAAGACGCTCTGGATTGATCACTGGAGTATGATGTGAAGGAGGAGGTTGATCATCAGGAGTCAGATGTGAAGGAGGAGGTTGATCATCAGGAGTCAGATATGAAGGAGGAGGTTGATCATCATGAGTCAGATGTGAAGGAGGAGGTTGATCATCAGTGAACCTCTAGGATTGTGGCTGGGCTGGCATTTCCACTTCATGAAGTGATGTCACAAAGTACTGTCTCTATATATACAGGGCAGTCGGAAAGTATTCAGACCCCTTCATTTTTTCCATATTTTGATGCGTTACAGCCTTTTTCTAAAATGGATGTAAATATTTTTTCCCTCATTAATCTACACACAATACCCATAATGACATCACAATACCCCATAATGACAAAAACAGATTTTTATAAATGTTTCAAATGTAAAGAAAACATCAACTGAAATATCACATTTACATACAGTACCAGTCAAAAGTTTGGACACACCTACTCATTCAAGGGTTTGTCTTTATTTTTTACTATTTTCTACATTGTAGAATAATAGTGAAGATATGAAAACAAAGAAAGAACACATATGGAATCAGGTAGTAACCAAAAAAGGGTTAAACAAATCAAAAAATATTTTATATTTGAGATTCTTCAAATCAGTCACCCTTTGCCTTGATGACAGCTTTGCACACTCATTTCAATTAACAGGTGTGCCTTATTAAATGTTAATTTGTGGAATATCTTTCCTTCTTAATGCGTTTGAGCCAGTTGTGTTGTGTTGTGACAAGGTATGGGTGGCTCTCATGAGGATTGCCACAGGAAAGAAAGACCCAGAGTTACCTCTGCTACAGAAGATATGTTAATTAGAGTTAACTGCACCTCAGATTGCAGCCGGAGAGAGGAGCCATCGATACGAGGGAATGCGACTGGCAAGGAAGCCCGAGAGGCAGCCCCAAAAATGTATTGGGAGGGGCACTTGGAGCTGTTGGCGAAGCTGAGGGCTGAGTCTGAGAGGGTCGAGGAGTTATTGGACAGACTGGAGGAGAGTGAACGGATGGGAGATGAGGAGACACTCGAGGAGTTGTTAATGCAATTGGAGGAGAGTGAAGAGAGAGAGCTGTTGATTTGGCGTAGTATGCAAGGCATTCGCCCTGAGGTGCGCGTCCCCAGCCCGGTACCACCAGTGCCGGCACCCCGCACCAGGCTGTCTCTCCGTCCTATCAATACAGGTGCTCCCGCCTGTCCGGCGCTACCAGAGTTTCCGCCCCTCATTCCAGAGGCGCCAGAGCCCCTCAGTCCAGAGGCGCCAGAGCCCCTCAGTTCAGAGGCGCCAGAGCTCCTCTGTCCAGCGCGGCCAGAGCCTTCCTCCTCTCCAGCGCTGCCGGAGTCTCCCGCTTGTCCAGCGCTGCCAGAGCCTTGCTCCTCTCCAGCGCCGCCGGAGTCTCCAGTCTGCCCAGAGCTGCTAGAGTCTCCCGTCTGTCCAGAGCTACTGGAGTCTCCCGTCTGTCCAGAGCTGCTAGAGTCTCCCGTCTGTCCAGAGCTACTAGAGTCTCCCGTCTGTCCAGAGCTGCTAGAGTCTCCCGTCTGTCCAGAGCTGCTAGAGTCTCCCGCCTGTCATGAGCCGCCAGTCTGTCATGAGCCGCCAGAGCCGCCAGTCAGCATGGAGCCGCCAGAGCCGTCAGTCAGCGTGGAGCCGCCAGAGCCGGCAGTCAGCGTGGAGCCGCCAGAGCCGCCAGTCAGCGTGGAGCCGCCAGTCAGCGTGGAGCCGCCAGAGCCGCCAGTCAGCGTGGAGCTGCCAGAGCTGACGGGCAGCATGGAGCCGCCAGAGCCGCCAGTCTGCAAGGAGCCGCCAGTCTGCAAGGATCCACCAGAGCCGCCAGTCTGCCAGGATCCGCCAGAGACGCCAGTCAGCCAGGATCCGCCAGAGCCGCCATTCAGCCAGCATCCGCCAGAGCCGCCATTCAGGCAGGATCCGCCAGAGCCGCCATTCAGCCAGGATCTGCCAGAGCCGCCCGCCAATCAGGAGCTGCCAGAGCCGCCCGCCAGTGCTATTTTAATGGAAGACGTTTGGACTCTTCCAAGAGCTGCCCACCCGAACTAACTGAGAAATCGGGGGAGAAGGGCCTTCATCAGGGAAGGGAACAAGAACCCGATGGTCACTCTGACAGAGCTACAGATTTCCTCTGTGGAGATGGGAGAACCTTCCGGAAGGACAACCATCTCGGCAGCACTCCACCGATCAGGTCTTTATGGATGAGTGGGCAGACGGAATCCACTCCACAGTAAAAGGCACATGACAGCCAGGTTGGAGGTTGCCAAAAGGCATTCAGGCCAAAGAGTTCAATCTTGGTTTCATCAGACCAGAGAATCTTGTTTCTCAAGGTCTGAGAGTCTTCAGGTGCCTTTTGGCAAACTCTAAGCGGGCTGTAATGTGCCTTTTAGTGAGGAGTGGCCTCCTTCTGGCCACTCTACCACAAAGGCCTGAATGGTGGAGTGCTGTGGTTGTCCTTCTGGAAGGTTCTCCTATCCCCACAGAGTAACTCTAGAGCTCTGTCAGAGTGACCATGGTTCTTGGTCACCTCCCTGACAAAGGCCCTTCTCCCCCGATTGCACAGTTTGGCCGGGTGGCCAGCTCTAGGAAGAGTCTTCCAAACGTCTTCCATTAAAAAATGATGGTGGCCACTGTGTTCTTGAGGACCAATGCTACAGACATTTTTTGGTACCATTCCCCAGATCTGTGCCTTGACACAATCCTGTCCCGGAGCTCTAAGGACAATTTAATCGACCTCATTGCTTGGTGTTTGATCTGACATGTATTGTCAACTGTGGGACCTTATATAGACAGGTGTAATCATACACAATATGATTTCATGTGGCCTAAACAAAAACACAAATTCTCAGTCAAACATAAGTCGGAATACAGCCTTTCTATTCTCTCATTTGATTTCAGGTTGTCTGAATGTCCTTCCACTCAGAGAGAGAGCAGTGGTTGGAATTGTATTGTGTTCAGCCTCTTATGCTCCTTCAGGCTACTTGACCAGGTAAAACCCTTTACAGACTGGGAGCATTGGAAAGGGTTTTCTCTTCTGTATCCTCTCATGAGCTTTAAGGTCTGCCATTCGTGAAAATCTATTTTTACACTGGGAGCAGAAAATGCTTTTCTCCTGTGTGTATCCTCTCATGAGCTTTCAGGTGCCCTATCTGAGTAAAACTCTTTCCACACTGGGAACAGTGATAAGGCTTTTCTCCTGTGTGTGTATTCTCTCATGCCTTTTCAGGTTAGCTAACACGGCAAAACTCTTTCCACACTGGGAGCATTGGTAAGGCTTTTCTCCTGTGTGTAGTCTCGCATGCTTTTTTAGTTTTCCTATCCGAGTAAAACTCTTTTCCACAATGGGAACATTGGAAAGGCTTTTCTCCTTTGTGTATTCTCTCATGTTCTTTTAATTGCCCTATCTTAGTAAAACTCTTTCCACACTGGGAACATTAGAAAGGTTTTTCTCCTGTGTGTTTCCTCTTATGAGCTTTTAGGTCCCCATCCTGATTAAAACTCATTCCACATTGGGAACAGTGATAAGGCATTTCTCCTGTGTGTATTCTCTCGTGCCTTTTCAGGTTAGCTAACACAGCAAAACTCTTTCCACACTGGTAGCATTGGAAAGGCTTTTCTCCTGTGTATGTCCTCTCATGCAGTTTTAGGTTCCCGAACCAGCCAAAACTATTTTCACAGTGGGAGCAGTGGTGTTGTCTTACTGGTTGAGGCATCTCTGGGTCTGGTTCCCCTGAAGGACTCTTCCCGCTGTCAGAGTGAGAGTCTAGTTTCTCTCCTGCCAAAGACAAACAGAGTTAAACAGAAACCTGAATGAAACCTTCACATGATAAAACTGTCTTCCTATGAGGTTTAATCTAGACTAGATCCCTCAATAAAAAAGCAGAACTGGTCATCACAGAGAGGCTGTAGTGCTTTGTAGGCTGGGTAAATCCATTTGAATGCAATACATTTTTGACAGCGTCCCTTTTGATAAAACAAAAAGCTTTCCTTACATGTTTGACTATGGAAGAAGTGGTAAGAAAGTTACTTTTTGTAACGGAATGTAAAAACATTCATGAGATATACAGTACCAGTCAAAAGTTGACACACCTACTCATTCCAGGAGTTTTCTTTATATTTACTATTTTTTACATTGTAGAATAATAGTGAAGACATCAAAACTATGAAATAACACACATGGAATCATGTAGTAACCAAAAAAGTTGTAAACAAATCAAAATATATTTTAGATTCTTCAAAGTAGCCACCCTTTGCCTTCATGGCAGCTTTGCACACTCTTGGCATTCTCTCAACCAGCTTCACCTGGAATGCTTTTCCAACAGTCTTGAAGGAGTTCCCACATATGCTGAGCAATTGTTGGCTGCTTTAACTTCACTCTGCGGTCCAACTCATCCCAAACCATCTCAATTGGGTTGAGGTCGGGTGATTGTGGTGGCCAGGTCATCTGATGCAGCACTCCATCACTCTCCTTCTTGGTCAAATAGCCCTTACACAGCCTGGAGGTGTGTTGGGACATTGTTCTGCTGAGAAACAAATGATAGTCCCACTAAGCGCAAAACAGATGGGAAAGTGTATCGCTTCAGAATGCTGTGGTAGCCAGACAGGTGTGTGCCTTTCCAAATCATGTCCAATCAATTGAATTGAGCACAGGTGGACTCCAATCAAGTTGTAGAAACATCTCAACGATGATCAATAGAAACAGTATGCACCTGAGCTCAATTTAGAGTCTCATAGTAAAAGGTTTGAATACTTATGTACATAATAATATTAAATCATTAAATAATAAATAATGTTTTTTCTTATAATAAATGTAGCATTTTTTCTAAAAACCTATTTACGCTTTTTCATTATGGGATATTGTGTGTAGATTGATGAGGATTTTTATTTATTGTAGAATAAGGCTGTAACATAACAAAATGTGGAAAGACTTTAGTGACATAAATAAGGGATTAAAGACATCCCCAAAAATTGTTTTCTATATATATATATATTTGTTATTATATCTCTCAGATACAGGACAGACACCTCAGAACAAACTTCCTTTAAATTGTTACTATGGTTATTGTTGTTCCATGTTGTGAATGTTATCCAATGTGTTACTATGGTTACTTTTGTTCCATGTTGTGAATTTATCCAATGTGTTACTATGGTTACTGTTGTTCCATGTTGTGAATGTTGTCGAATGTGCTACAGCAGTATGGACAAATAATGTTTTGACAAAATAATTTACAAATATTTTTTGTTGATACTTCAAGGCGTCTTACAATTCAAAATTAAATAGCAAAATTATCCTTGGTATAACCTTAAAACATTTCTCATTCCGTTGTCGTTGGAGTGAGGCCTAGCCTACTGGTGAAGGGGGTCTCATTCATATTGGGAAATTATTTGGCAATCCCTTTTTTGGGGTAATTATATCATTTGGGCAAATGTATTTCAGTTTATTTACCTGTCGTACCCACTACTATGTCATTTCTCTCCTGTTCTATTAGATCCACCACTATGTAATTTATCTCCTGTTCTATTAGATCCACCACTATGTCATTTCTCTCCTGTTCTATTAGATCCACCACTATGTCATTTCTCTCCTGTTCCATTAGATCCACCACTATGTCATTTATCTCCTGTTCTATTAGACCCAGCACTATGTCATTTCTCTCCTGTGCTATTAGATCCACCACTATGTAATTTCTCTCCTGTTCTATTATACCCACCACTATGTCATTTCCCTCCTGTTCTATTAGACTCACCACTATGTCATTTATCTCCTGTTCTATTAGACTCACCACTATGTAATTTATCTCCTGTTCTATTAGATCCACCACTATGCCATTTCTCTCCTGTTCTATTAGACTCACCACTATGTCATTTATCTCCTGTTCTATTAGACCCACCACTATGTCATTTCTCTCCTGTTCTATTGGATCCACCACTATGCCATTTCTCTCCTGTTCTATTAGACCCACCACTATGTCATTTCTCTCCTGTTCTATTATACTCACCACTATGCCATTTCTCTCCTGTTCTATTAGACCCACCACTATGTAATTTCTCTCCTGTTCTATTAGATTCACCACTATGCCATTTCTCTCCTGTTCTATTAGTTTTCATATCAACATTATTTTGTTCTCCAGAAGCCACAATCCTAGACACCCCCTCTTTCTAAGTTTATAAGAGAGATTTTCATCTCTGTCAGATATGAACCTCTGGCCTCCCGGGTGGCGCAGTGGTTAAGGGCACTGTACTGCAGCACCAGCTGTGCCATCAGAGTCCCTGGGTTCGCCCAGGCTCTGTCGTAACCGGCCGCGACCGAGAGGTCCGTGGGGCGACGCACAATTGGCCTAGCGTCGTCCGGGTTAGGGAGGGATTGCTCGGTAGGGATCTCCTTGTCTCATCGCGCACCAGCGACTCCTGTGGCGGGCCGGGCGCAGTGCGCGCTAGCCAAGGTTGCCAGGTGCACGGTGTAGCCTCCGACACATTGGTGCGGCTGGCTTCCGGGTTGGATGAGCGCTGTGTTAAGAAGCAGTATGGCTGGTTGGGTTGTGTATCGGAGGACGCATGACATTCAACCTTCGTCTCTCCCGAGCCCGTACGGGAGTTGTAGCAATGAGACAAGATAGTAGCTACTACAACAATTGGATACCACGAAATTGGGGTAAAAAAATAAAATAAAATAAAAAAAAGATATGAACCTCTACCATGTGGACTGTATAGAACGGTGTGTTCTAATAAAACACTATAGGAGTTGTCTTCAGATTGCTATGCATATTCATGCTAGTAGCTTAGCATATCTCTCCATTGAATACAGGCGGTTGAGGACAACAACCCTCACAGAATATAAACAATAGATTACAATAATAAGTATCCACCAATCCAAAGAAAGGATAGGCGGGAGCTAGACAACTTGCAGTGCCGCTTTGTGGACAACGACTCCCCTTGTCAGGGCAGAGCTTGTTCTCTACGTCGTCTGAGTCTAGACATATCAGTCATCATCCCAGGGCTCTCCATTGAAGAGGTATTGACGAGCCAACTCCGAATATCCAAAGTTAAAAATAAATTTAAGGCGGAACTTACTGGTGTTAATCAGATCTCCTATCTCTCCTTCCTTATTCACTCCAAACACTACATCCTCCTCTTTCTCTTCCTCCTCTTCTTTTACTGTAACACCCTCTTCCTCTCTATTCTTTCACTGTAACTTACTTCTCTTCTTCTTCCACTGTAACAGCCTCACCCTCTACTTCTTGTTTTACTGTAACATCCTCCTCTTCCTTCTCCTCTTTCACAACAATGCTCTGCCACAGACCCTCTTTCTCCGTCCAGCAGACCTCCTCTTCTTTAACAGGAGGGGAGTCGTTTAGGGAGCTCATGGTCGGGCATGTTAGCTAGCTAGCTATCATTAGCGACTAGGCTAGTGCTAACTTAACCGGCCAGCTACTATAGTTGACTAATACAAAATAACTTAACATTAAATTAAATAGGTTAACAAGTAGATACAACAGAAGTGTGTCTAAAAAACAGTAGCTAATATACACCGAAAGCGTATAAATAGCTTGAATCTGTCGGCTATGTTGGCTAGCAAGCTACCGAGGTGGTTGACAAGCTGTTTCTGAAGAACCGTCCACTAGATTATACGTCACGCTGGCAGCGTCGCCTGAAAGACGCACATCACCATCTGCTGACTGGAGGGGAAACGCAGTCGAGGATCATATTTTATTTTCAGACAAAGATTATTTTAAATGGATTTAATTAAATAATACTATTATATTGAGACATACAAAGACAGAAATGTGTTGATTGATTAGTGCAAATTAAAAATGTTTACCACAGCATATTTAAGGCAGTTTCATTAAGTCATACTAAATCTAAATTAGCAGCTAGCTACTGTAGGTCTATACTGCTCCTACATGGTGTAACAATACATCATGTAGATGTATATAATGAACAGACTAGGTCCATACTGCTCCTAAATGGGGTAACAATACATCATGTAGATGTATATAATGAACAGACTAGGTCTATACTGCTCCTACATGGTGTAACAATACATCATGTAGATCAAAAATGCAAAAATTTGGGGGTCACTTAGAAATGTCCTTGTTTTTGAAAGAAAATCATATTTTTTTATTTATCATTTATAAAAACCTGTTTTTGCTTTTTCATTATGGGATTTGTGATGTCATTATGGGGTATTGTGATGTCATTATGTGGTATTGTGATGTCATTTTGGGGTATTGTCATGTCATTATTGGGTATTGTGTGTAGATTGATGAGGGGGGAAAAATGATTTAATCCATGTCAGAATAAGGCTGTAACGTAACAAAATGTAGAAAAAGTGAAGGGGTCTGAATACACTGTATATATAGGGGCAGTACTCAGTGACATCACTTCATGAAACCGGAGGTACAAATATATAACATAGGTTCAAAATATCAACATTCAATGTTTCAAAATATATGACCAAGCTGGAAGTGGAAACGCCAGCCCAGCCACAATCCTAGAGGTTCACTGATGATCAACCTCCTCCTTCACATCTGACTCCTGATGATCAACCTCCTCTTTCACATCTGACTCCTGATGATCAACCTCCTCCTTCACATCTGACTCCAGTGATGAATCCAGAGCGTTCTCTTTATTGGGGGGAATCCCGATGGACAACGTCATCCAATAGGCCGTCATCGCGACCACAAGTTAATTGTCGTTCAGTCATCTTAAATATTATACTTAAAACCCGGAAATCAACCAATCCTCTGTTGTTAATTCAATAGAATGGTAAAATGCTTTATTATCTAAAAGTTGAAAGTGAGTGGGCGGAGAGAAATAAAATGGTGCTGATGCGGGCGCTGGAGATGGAGGTGTGTTCTAGTGGGTCTGGGCAGGTTTGATGTAGTTAATGGGGATGGGGGTGTGGTCTAGTGGGTCTGGGCAGGTGTGATGTAGTTAATGGAGATGGGGGTGTGTTCTAGTGGGTCTGGGGGGGTGTGATGTAGTTAATGGAAATGGAGGTGTGTTCTCGTGGGTCTGGGCAGATGTGATGTAATTAATGGAGATGGAGGTGTGTTTAACGTTTGCAAGCTTGAGCTAGATATCGACCTAGTGTGACCTTCCTGGTCCCGTCTCTCAAGTCATTGAGTCAACACAGGAAGGTGCAATGAATGGATAGTTCATTTATTTCCAAAGCTGCAATGATTGGACACACACAGTATGGATTAATGATCAGTAGTGACGGGATATAAATATCACTCCCACAGCAATTGTACATAAATCTGCTCTATAATATACTTACAAAAAAAACAGTTGAAATGTCTGTCAAAGTTATTGTGATCGTATTGTGGATTTAGCAATTCCTATTAATTCCTAATTTACTATAATAAAAATAAATACATTATTTCCATGTGTCTCATATTCACTACATCAGAATAAACTGTCATCCATTTTAGTATAAAAAATTATCAAATTAACCTGAAAGATTACTCAATGTCCCCCTCTGGTGGCGAATACCACCAGCTAAACTCACAAAACCGGGCTAATAAACTCGCTGGTGTTCATGAGTTTCTAAAACATGTACTTTTGTCATAAATTGCCTGCATTGATGAGACACACAGTGTGGATGAATGATCAATAGACGACAGGATAAAAATAGCAAACCTAAAGAAGATGCCATTTTCAGTTTGCTACCAACTTGAAAGAGGGAACTTTAGCATAAAACCCACATGGAAAACTGAGATTCGGCAAATAACATACAAAGAGAGGCTTATTTGACGCCAAACCAACAACAGTAGTTACTAAAACATAAATTGCTAATGTATGATTTAAAAGGTGGATTTTATGATGAAATGTCAACTTTATACATTTCTATCCCAGGACCACTCAATTTTCTAATTATCCAAAAATCTGCTGTGGATTACCCAGAATCCCATACCTTTATCACTGAGTGTATTACACGGAGTGTAATGTAAACACACGAGCAGCGCAGCGGTCTAAGGTATGGCATCTCAGTGCTAGAGGCGTCACTACAGCCCCTTGTTCAAAACCAGGCTGTATCATAACAGGCCGTGATTTAGAGTCGCATAGGGCACGGCACAATTGGCCCAGCATCGTCTGGGTTACGGTTTGACCGTTGTCGGCCGTCAATGTAAATGACAATTTCTTCTTAACTGACTTGCCTAGTTAAATAAAGGTTAAATATATTTAAAACATGTAACTTCATTACACCGTTACACTGGCATACAAACTCATTAGCACAGAGTTGATCATCCATATGACGTTGAGAAATACTGCATTGTGGGTAGTTTGGAAGAGTTCACAAAATATGTTAATAAATATGTAAAAACATAACAGTTTGTACTTATAGGTAACCATATCGTGACTACAACTAGCTTACTATGTCTTTAACCACACGGTATTGTTACACTGGTGAGTAAAAACTCATGCTTCCTGCATTTAGATTTTACTCAACTGCGTTACCCACTCCAGTCAGCAGATGGCGGGAATTTAAGGCAATGCTGTTGGTGTGACGTATAATCTAGTGGACGGAACGCTTCTTTCAACAGCAGCAACAGTCAGTCAGACACCTCGGTAGCTTGCTAGACAAAATAGCCGAACCAATAAAGCTCTTTTGGCGCTTTCGTGTATATTTGCCACTGCGTTTTAAACCCTCTTCGGTCGTCTAGTTAGTTATCCGATTCAATTTCATATTTACGCTGTTGTTGTTATTATTTTGCCACCAAAGCCCCATACACTACTCACCACTGCGACCTGTACGCTCTCGTTGGCTGGCCCTCGCTTCATACTCGTTGCCAAACCCACTGGCTACAGGTTATCTACAAGTCTCTGCTAGGTAAAGCCCCGCCCTATCTCAGCTCGCTGGTCACCATAGCAGCACCCACTCGTAGCACGCGCTCCAGCAGGTATATCTCACTGGTCACCCCCAAAGCTAATTCCTCCTTTGGTCGCCTTTCCTTCCAGTTCTCTTCTGCCACTGACTGGAACGAACTGCAAAAATCACTGAAGCTGGAGATTCCCATCTCCCTCACTAGCTTTAAGAACCAGCTGTCAGAGCAGCTCACTATTCATAGCCCATCTGTATACAGCCCATCTATCTACCTCATCCCCATACTGAATTTATTTATTTTGCTCCTTTTGCACCACAGTATCTCTACTTGCACATCCATCTTTTGCACATCTACCATTCCAGTTTTTAATTGCCATATTGTAATTACTTCGCCACCATGGCCTATTTATTGCCTTAACTCCCTTATTTGACCTAATTTGCACTAACTGTATATAGACTTTGTTTTCTTTTTATCTACTGTATTATTGACTGTATGTTTTGTTCATTCCATGTGTAACTCTGTGTTGTTGTATGTGTCGAACTGCTATGCTTTATCTAGGCCAGGTAGCAGTTGCAAATGAGAACTTGTTCTCAACTAGCCTACCTGGTTAAATAAATGTGAAATAAAAAATAAAAATAAAAAAATAATTCAGCTAGCAGTCTGGTTAAGTTAGCATTAGCATAGCTAGCTAACATCCCCGACCATGAGTTCACTAAGCTACTCTCCTCCTGTTAAAGAAGAGGAGGTCTGCTGGACGGAGAAAGAGGGTCTGTGGCAGAGCATTGTTGTGAAAGAGGAGAAGGAAGAGCTCTGGTGAAAGAGGATGAGGAAGAGAAGGATGTTACAATACAAAAACAAGTAGAGGGTGAGGCTGTTTTACCGTGAAAGGAGAAAGACGTTTCAGTTAAAGAAGAGAAAGACATGTTCAGAGTGAAAGAGGAGGAGGATGTTACAGTAAAAGAAGAGGAACAGAAAGAGGAGGATGCAGTTTTTGGAGTGAAAGAAGAGGGGGAGATGACTGTCACATCGAAGAGGAAACTGGATATCTGGGCCAGGTTTCCCAAATGCATCATAAGGCATCCAATGGTTCTAATGATGAACGTGCCCTGGTTAACACTAGTAAGTATTGTCTTAAAAATAGAGGCACAAACTCGACAGTTGTTGAACTGATGTGTGGTGTTAAAGGGGAAATATGCAATTGCTACATCCTTATATGGACTTTTAAATAATTTATTTATAGCCATTGATTCTTGAAGAATATAAAACATGCCTCATGAGCTTAGTTCAACTGTTGTACCCCATCAGAACCCCAAATAAGATTTTTTTTGCTCCAATGTTTAGAAAATGTAAACCAACACTGTATAGCCTCAACATGGTTAAAACTAAAATGTTGATATCATGGATGGTCAGTCCTTGCATACATAGGTCTGTCTATGAATTTGAGAGTAGTTACATTTCTCCATTTCTCTTATTAGCAAAACAGTGGAGGCATTACAGCTTTGTTATTGTTTCAACTGCAAGTTGGTTGATTTATTTATGTGGCTTATTTAAAGGGACAACCTAAGTTTTAAACGGAAACAAAATATCTGCCCAGAGACTTGGTTTGGTAAACAGCTGAGAGATGGGGTCTGGAGAAATGTAACCACTCTCATTACGAGTGGATTTCATTAAGACTTGCTGTTTGAGTTGAAGAAGAAAAAATACTTTGAGAAACTCCAGAACTCATTAGTGGTTCAGTGTTAAGACAATCAGAAATACTATCAGACATCCCCAAATGGGCACATTTATAGGCCTACATTTGCACGCAGGCCAGGTAGACTAATCTTATATGTGTAATTAGGTGTGCATCCTTACTCAACATTGACAGGAGTGTTTCAAACAAAAGACAATGAATAAATTGATAAAACTGACGCACCTTGTGGGGTCAGGTCTGGGTGGTCTGCCAGGGGCCGTTTCATTTAGTGTCCCTCCTTCAGGGAACCGTAGTTATAGTCATAACGTTAAGCTCGTCATATGATGAACTTAAATACTGGATCTTGCTGTCAGACAATTTTTTGGACAGTCAAATGACAAACATCACAACATGCAACAACAACCAAAGTGCTTCTTCATTCATTCCTCTGGTAAAGACAGTTATGCCGTGCTCCACGTTGGATCCAACATCCCTAACAAATTGGTGTTTATAATGTGTTATTGTCTGCTTGATTTACAGTAGGTTCTCGTTAGTCTGTTTGGACACAGAGATACTTTACTCATTTTGTGTAGAGAATGGTTCCTTGATGGATAGGCTATTGTTCAACACACAGAGCTATTTTCCTTTTTTCAGGACATTTAGAATGACAACACATTACAGAGTAGCCTAGTGGGATTATTCACAAAATTATCGGGTGATCAGGTTAGGAAATGTCATGACAAAGACATTTTAGTTTCCATGTTTCACCTGAAATATTAACTGATTTATAGTCCTCGGTCTATGTTGTTGTTAGGTGTATTTATGGGTCGTACGGTAGGTCTGTTAGGTGAAGTTACGGGTCCTACAGTAGGTCTATGTTATTGTTAGGTGAAGTTATGGGTCCTACAGTAGGTCTATGGTATTGTTAGGTGAAGTTATTCATCCTACAGTAGGTCTATGGTATTGTTAGGTGAAGTTATGGGTCCTACAGTAGGTCTATGTTATTGTTAGGTGAAGTTATGGGCCAATTTGACATACACTTAGTGTATAACCTCATTGTCAGTCTGATGTTAAAGCCAGAGCATTTTATTGGTTGACGTGTTTTTTAAGTATAAAGCAGTTGATTTGCGACAGTAACACAAACAGGAGATTCAAGCGAGCCTTACAATTATAATCTAAAAGTGGTGTGAAATGCAGTCAAAAGCAACCTGTAAATGGAGGCTATTTTTGCTGGCAGCCTATGAGAACACCCCTGAGTTTCCCCCACGGTGGTCAATTAGTGAATAGGCACAGAGCTTAATGCGAGTTGCCTTGAGTAGCACTCCTGATCTTGCGCTGATAGTAATATTCAGAATAGATTGTTAAAAACTCAAATCTTTGCTCACCATTTTTGCTCCAGGCATACAGTGGGGCAAAAAAGTATTTAGTCAGCCACCAATTGTGCAAGTTCTCCCACTTAAAAAGATGAGAGGTCTGTAATTTTCATCATAGGTACACTTCAACTATGACAGACAAAATGAGAAAAAAAATTCAGAAAATCACATTGTAGGATTTTTAATGAATTTATTTGCAAATTATGGTGGAAAATACCAGCAGGTTGCTGGCGTACTTCCTGGCCTCACGACGGTCAGTGAAGCCCTCCATGTGATGATAGAGCCAGTCCACCACATTCGATCCTGGGACGGAGACAGGCAGATGGAGAGGGTGAGAGAGACCTTAACAAGAGTCCCTATGAAAGCGAGACAATACAGACAGAGGAGAGAGTGAAGAGAGAAAGAATACCTATGAAGGCGGAGGGGATTGTGATCTTGAGCCTCATCCTGTCTCGCACCTCCAGACCAGACTCTGGATTGGCCATCACTTTGGCGATTGTTGCCATGTCGCTGTGAATGGATAGATGAAAGTCATCAAACCCTGGGAGGGAAAGAAGGAAAGAGAGCAACAGTCTGATAGCTGCAGTAGTGAAACAACCCAGCAGGCAAAAGTGAGCAAAACTGGTTGAAATTACATCATAACAACATTATTTCAGCCAGTTTCGTCCACTGGAAAACACAAAGGGAGCCTTTCATTCATTCAGCAGCAGAAGCAAGCGGGAATTGAGGTAAGAAGAAGTGGCGATCGTGCAACAACCCAGCAGGTATTTATTTTATCATGTCATCATGGACAGGTTATACTGACTGGAATAGGACACGTTTCTCTACATGTCTTTTTAGAGACCAGAAAAATACATCTTGCCTGATTGTAATCTTGACGTTGCTTCGACCAAAAATCTATCAAAATGTGTTTTTTTTCCACCAGGGGTCGATGTCGTTGTGAAAATTACATTTTTAGCTGGTTGTAATCTGACGTCACAACCACATTCCAACCACAACCTTTTGTCATTAGGTTGTCCCATGCCAACTTTTGCCCACTGGGGAGGGTGGAGAGGGAAAGGGAGGGGTGACTTACGCTCAGTCTCAGGGATGGGGCTTGTGATGGAGGAGCTGGTGGAGGGGATGGTGCTCATAGAAGGACTCATACCGTACACTGGGTACGCCCCTGTCATTGCTGCAGTGTGGGACACCCAGGCAGCAGGGTCTATGGGACGGATCGGCTACACAGAGAAAGGGGTGTATCGCCTCTGTGGAACATGATCTATCTTGAAGACTAAGTAATGCTGAAACACATTTACATCGATTTCCTCCCCAATGAAAGCAAATGAAAGAATGTCAAATCTTAGAGGTGACATTTGATCTTCCCAAGAGGAAAATATATCCATATATAATATACTCACTTCTCGGCAGTGTGAAGCATCCTCGAGGGTTAGGATCCCAGCACTTAGCCACAGTCAGAGTTATAGGACTTTCAACAATTACACACAGCAAACACAGTTTATAACACACACACAAACATACCAGAAGCAATGTGTGATCCTCAGCACGTATCAGCATGTAGGTTTCAGTGTGTGAGAGACTGCTCCTTACCCTGGCTTATGCACAATCTCCCTCAGTACTCTTACTGCATCATCATTGCTCATGTTCTCAAAGTTGATGTCATTCACATGGAGAAGAGAGGGAATGAGAGATGGGGGATGTAGAAAAGGGAGGGAAAGAAAGCAGGCAATCCTACCAACCAAGTCCAATTAACCTCTTACAGCCACTGAGACGCCAGCGTCTCACCTAGCCAACAGGAAATGGAAGTGCGCAACGCCAAATGCTAATAGTACTCGATAAAACTCAAACTTTCATTAAAACACACATGCAGGGTACTGAATTAAAGCTACACTCGTTGTGAATCTAGCCAACAAGTCAGATTTTTAAAATGCTTTTCCGCGAAAGCATGAGAAGCTATTATCTGATAGCATGCAACACCCCAATATACCTGAAGGGGACGTAAACAAAATAATTAGCGTAGCCGCGCTACACAAAACGCAGAAATAAAATATAAAACATTCATTACCTTTGACGAGCTTCTTTGTTGGCACTCCTATATGTCCCATAAACATCACAATTGGGTATTTTTTCCGATTAAATCCGTCCATGTATACCCAAAATGTCCATTTATATAGCCCGTCTGATCCAGGAAAAAGCATCTTTCCAAAACGCAACGTCATTTTTTTAAATTAAAAAAGTTGCCTATAAACTTTGACAAAACACTTCAAACTACTTTTGTAACCTAACTTTAGGTATTTGTAAACATTAATAATCGATCAAATTGATCACGGGGCGATCTGTATTCAATAGCAGCTACTCTTAAAATCATCGTCCATTGTCTCTCTCCCATAAGCATCTTCCTGTATACTGGATGACAGGAAGGGTCTATTTCTCATTCCACCAAGGATTAAATCCAATGAAATTGACAGTACTGGCGACATCGTGTGGAAGCTGTAGGACCTGTCAACTGGTTTTTCTTGGGATTTTGCTTGCTGTTCACGTTCTGTTATAGTCACAGACATGATTTAACCAGTTTGAAACGTCAGAGTGTTTTCTATCCACACATACTAATCATATGCATATACTATATTCCTGGCATGAGTAGCAGGACGTTGAAATGTTGCGCAATTTTTAACAAAATGTTGAAAAAATTCAAGAGAGCTCTAAGAGGTCAAACCATCCCTCTTATTCTCACTATCTTGTCACTTAAACACCAGTGGAATAAAGTACGTAAGTACAAATACTTTAAAGCACTACTTAAGTAGTTTCTGTACTTTACTATTATTATTATTTTTTAAAACTTTTACTTCACTACATTTCTAAAGAAAATAATGTATTTTTTACTCCCAAAATTACATTTTGAATGCTTAGCAGGACAGGGAAATGGTCCAATTCACACATGTATCAAGAGAACATCCCTGGTCATCCCTACTGCCTCTGATCTGGCAGACTCACTAAACACAAATTATTTGTTTGTAAATGATATCTGAATGTTGTAGTGTTCCCCTGGCTATCTGTAAATTATGTCTGAATGTTGGAGTGTTCCCCTGGCTATCTGTAAATTATGTCTGAATGTTAGTGTTTTCCCCTGGCTATCTGTAAATTATGTCTGAATGTTGGAGTGTACCCCTGGCTATCTGTAAATTATGTCTGAGTGTACCCCTGGCTATCTGTAAATTATGTCTGAGTGTTGGACTGTACCCCTGGCTATCTGTAAATTATGTCTGAGTGTTGGAGTTTACCCAAGGCTATCTGTAAATTATGTCTGAGTGTACCCCTGGCTATCTGTAAATTATGTCTGAGTGTACCCCTGGCTATCTGTAAATTATGTCTGAGTGTACCCCTGGCTATCTGTAAATTATGTCTGAGTGTACCCCTGGCTATCTGTAAATTATGTCTGAGTGTTGGAGTGTACCCCTGGCTATCTGTAAATTATGTCTGAGTGTTGGAGTGTTCCCCTGGCTATCTGTAAATTGTGTCTGAATGTTGGAGTGTTCCCTGGCTATCTGTAAATTATGTCTGTGTTGGAGTGTACCCCTGGCTATCTGTAAATTATGTCTGAATGTTGGAGTGTTCCCCTGGCTATCTGTAAATTATGTCTGAATGTTGGAGTGTACCCCTGGCTATCTGTAAATTATGTCTGAGTGTTGGAGTGTACCCCTGGCTATCTGTAAATTATGTCTGAATGTTGGAGTGTAACCCTGGCTATCTGTAAATTATGTCTGAGTGTACCCATGGCTATCTGTAAATTATGTCTGAATGTTGGCGTGTACCCCTGGCTATCTGTAAATTATGTCTGAGTGTACCCCTGGCTATCTGTAAATTATGTCTGAGTGTTGGAGTGTTCCCCTGGCTATCTGTAAATTATATCTGAATGTTGGAGTGTTCCCTGGCTATCTGTAAATTATGTCTGTGTTGGAGTGTACCCCTGGCTATCTGTAAATTATGTCTGAATGTTGGAGTGTTCCCCTGGCTATCTGTAAATTATGGCTGAATGTTGGAGTGTACCCCTGGCTATCTGTAAATTATGTCTGAGTGTTGGAGTGTACCCCTGGCTATCTGTAAATTATGTCTGAATGTTGGAGTGTACCCCTGGCTATCTGTAAATTATGTTTGAGTGTTGGAGTGTGCCCCTGGCTATCTGTAAATTTGTATTTATTTATTTTATTTATATTTTGATACTTCAATATATTTGATCAATTGCATTTAGTTGTGATACTTAAGTAGTATTTTACTGGTTGACTTAATTTTTACTTAAGTCATTTTCTGTTAACAGTTGCTCCTATCTGAGACGCAGATGTCTCAACTAGGCACCTGGAAATGCAAATGCGCTACGCTAAATGCTAAATGTACTCGTTAAAACTCAAACGTTCATTAAAACACACATACAGGGTATTGAATTAAAGCTACACTCGTTGTGAATCTAGCCAACAAGTCAGATTTTTAAAATGCTTTTCGGCGAAAGCATGAGAAGCTATTATCTGATAGCATGCAACACCCCAAAATGCCTGAAGGCGACGTAAACAAAAGAATTAGCGTAGCCGGCGCTACACAAATAGCAGAAATTTGACGAGCTTTGACGAGCTTCTTTCTTGGCACTCCTATATGCCCCATAAACATCACTATTGGGTCTTTTTTTCGATTAAATCGGTCCATATATACCCAAAATAGCCATCTATGGAAACTGTGTAATTCAGAAAAAAACATTGTTTCAAAACGCTGCGTCATTTTTTTAAATTAAAAAAGTTGACGATAAACTTTCACAAAACACTTCGAAATACTTTTGTAATCCAACTTTAGGTATTAGTAAACGTTTATAATCTATCAAAATGATCACGGGGCGATGTGTATTCAATAGCTCCACGTCTTGAAATCATGGTCGGAAATCTCTCCTCCAAAACATCCTGTCGGAGACCGGAAGAAATGGAATCCCTTTCCTTTGTTTTACCAAGAAATAACTCTCAGGAAAATGACGACAATGGCGACATCGTGTGGAAGCTGTAGGAATTGCATCCTTGGTCCTATTTAATTTGGTGTCCTTTAAACAACACATGCAAGTGGCGCATGAATATTATTTTCAGCTTTCAGTGACCAGTTTTTCTTGCGCTTTTCGATGAAACACACGCTCTGTTATAGTCACAGCCGTGATTTAACCAGTTTTAGAAACTTCAGAGTGTTTTCTATCCACACATACTAATCATATGCATATACTATATTCCTGGCATGAGTAGCAGGACGCTGAAATGTTGCGCGATTTTTAACAGAATGTTCGAAAAAGGAGGGGGTAGACTGAAGAGGTTTAACCTGTGTCTTTTCTTTTACTCAAGTATGACAATTGGGTACTTTTTCCACCTCTGTTAAACATACACACTCTTAACACACACCTGCAGCAGCATGTCTCCAGGCTCGATGCATCCGTCGGCGGCCACCGGGGCCGGGGCTCTATCCCTTCATGATAGAGTCAATGTAGATTCCTCCATCTCCTTTCTCGTTACTCTGACCCACAATACTGATGCCCAGGAAGTTATACTTCTCTGCATGGAGGGAGAAGGAGGAGAGGAGGAAGGAAAAGTAATGACAAGAGAAAGAAAGAGTGTTGAACAAAAAAAGGATACCTTCGCCAACAGAGTGAATGAGAAGTATGAATCCCTGTTCAAAAAGGGAGTCTGGACTCTGGTCTCATGTTCACAAAGCTTCTCAGAGAAGGAGTTCTGATCTACTGCTGAAATCTACTTTGTTTTTTGGGGTTGAATGACGTGGAAACAATGCGATGACGTTGAAACAATGTGGGAAGGGCATTGTCTTTTTTCACCCAACTTTTAACCTAAATCCATGGTGAAATGTGTTGTTGATTTCAAGTTAAATTCATGGTAGTTGACAGCTCAACCAAATGTAAATCAAAATTAGACGTTAAGCTGACGTCTGTGCCCAGTGTGTGATCTCTGAATCTTTAAGTCAAGACATAAGTCACTAAATATATATAAAATATCATATGGACGTAAAGTTATATACATTACACAGATAGAGGCTAACTGTACTACTCACCCATATTTAAAGTGACAGTGGTGATGTTCAGTGACATGGTGGAATCTGTGACGCTGCTGAAAGAGGACGACTGGACAGGAGGAGAGGGAGGAGTAGAGGAATGATTGAAAGAGATAGAGGTGAGGACATGCACAAGGACCACTGAACACAAAGCAAACTGGCATCTGTGTGGTCTGTGTGTGTGTGTGTGTCTTACCCTCTCCATCTGTGGCGCTTTGGGTTTCCGCCGTCGCCGCCAATATCGTCTCACGAGCCTCGACGACGTGCTCTGCTCCGTGGAACCACTGAACCTGTGGGTGATGACATCACAAAGGTGACATGACACACAACGCACACTCATCTGCCAGTGGTTAAATGGCCACATGACTCTATATATTTGAGCCAAACATAAATGTGGCCATTGAGCTGAAAGAGAAAAGCAACAGTATTTAGTGTGGGTTTTCTAGAGCATTTAATTTGTGGAAGCTTTAATAAGAATTGATAGCAATCACGTAGAGTGTATGCATCAAGTGGATGCGCAAGGTGGTCCATTTTGTCATGTGAGAGGACACATTTTTTTGTGTCTTGGGTACATACATGTATGTGAGTGTGAGTATGAATGAATGAGTAGTCAATCACCTCCCTACCACTTCCTCTTGGCTTTAACCCTTCAGGGCCCATTGCAACCAACATTGGCAGCAATGAACCTCGAGGTGATCTCTACGTGTTAAAGGGATGTTCCACTCCAAATACAACCCAACATGATTTTTGTCATTTATCGTGGATGTAGTTGATTTGCCAAGTTTGGGGAAATTTAGTCCCTTTACTGAGATAATTAAAAGCCACATTTTATCGATTCATCAGTGTTTGTGTGTGGTGCTCACCGACTGGATGCATCACCGTCTTCAGAGTCGAAGAAGCTTGTCGTCTCCAGCTCAGAACTCATCAGCGTTGACGAGCTCTCGTAGCCATTCAGTAGGCACCAAATGGAAGAAAACAGACTGAAATAGGAAGGGAGTACCTGGACCTGTCCAAGAAGAAAGAAAAATTATTTTTCAAAACACCAGTTTTTTGTAAGCAAAATGTTTTGCTATGGAGTGGAACATCCCTTTAACACGTAGAGATCACCTTGAGGTTGTTCATTGCTGCCAATGTTGGTTGCAATGGGCCCTGAAGGGTTAAAACTTCTTCAGGATTGGTGGGTCCCCTGCGGGACGGTTGAGCTAACGTAAGGTAATGCGATTAGCATGCGGGTATAAGTAACAAGAACATTTCCCAGAACAGACATTTCTGATATTGGCAGAAAGCTTAAATTCTTATTAATCTAACTGCACTGTCCAATTTCCAGTAGCTATTACAGTGAAATAATACCATGCTATTGTTCGAGAAGAGTGCACAGTTTTGAACATGAAGTTACTAATAAACAAATTAGGCACATTTGGGCAGTCTTCATACAACATTTTGAACAGAAATGCAATGGTTCATTGGATCAGATTAAAACTTTGCACATACACTGCTTCCATCTAGTGGCCAATATCTAAATTGCAACTGCGCTGGAATAATACTTGATGGCATTTCTCTTGCTTTTCAAAGATGGTACCAAAAAAATACAAAAAACGGTTGTTTTTTTCTTTGTATTATCCTTTATCAGATCTAAGGTGTTATATTCTCCTACATTCCTTTCACATTTACATGGTTCCAAGAAAATGCATATTCTTTCTTCAGAGAATGAGCTATAGGCAGTTATATTTGGGTATGTCATTTTAGACAAAATTTAAAAAAAAAGTTGATCGTTAAGGGGAATGCAAAAAATTTACTAGATCAGCATCCATGAGCAGCAACCTCCTATTCCTCCGATAATAAATGGCAGTATCAAAAGTGCTCTGTGTCAACATTTGCAGGGATACTGGATATGATATTACATCTAGTAGTGAGAAAGGAATTATATTTTTTGGTGGGCATAATAGTCCATGGACCAGAGGCACACATTTGTCCACTTTGTGGCAGAAGGTAGCCCAGTGGTTAGAGCATTGGACTAGTAACCGAAAAGTTGCAAGATCGAATCCCCTAGCTGACAAGGTCAATCTCTGTCATTCCACACCTGAACAAGGCAGTTAACCCACTAGGGTCATTGAAAATGAAAATGTGTTATTAACTGACTTGCCTAGTTAAATAAAGGTAAAATGTAAAAAAGTATAATGTTGATTTTTATTAAGGTCCATGTCTGTGAATTATATTTTGGTATGATTACCACTTATCGAAGGTAGCTAAAATGTGGTTATCACTGTATTATATGTTATGACGCCTATACAATTAGTTGGGCCAACAGGATTGAGATGACATCTTCTCATACTAAGGTAATTTATATACAGTATTGTTAACTTCATAATACAACACCAATTAAGGTATGAATCAAATGAAATCGTAATGACATCTATGGGCTCACCTTGAGGGGTTCAAAGGTAATACATGTATGCATTTTGGGGTACATCGAGACAGAATGGGCAGTATTGGGGTGGACTCTATTATCACATGGTACCCTACATGATAACTACACCAAATTTCACACAGAACAAGGGACCCACTGGGAAAGTTTTCTTTTTGCCATACAGTGATCGTAGATTTAGCCTATAACCAGTCCCCGCAGCCTATTTTCAGGATGGCCGCCATTAACTTATTAAATGGGGATAAACTGCATTGATTTTGCATGACCATAACTGAATAAATAATTGGTGTAATAAGACCAACAATTGCTTAAAATGTGTGTTACAATGATAACTAAATTATGGCCCAAGTATGTCAGTTATATTTATTTAGCAAAATATTACCAGAATAGTGGTAAAAATAAGTCAAAAAACTGTCTGAATTGTGAAGTCGTTTGTGAAGTCGTTTCACATTACATTAAAACTCACATTCACAGATAAAAATGATATGATTCCATAAATTGTTAACATCAAGAAATGTGATGTGAAACCCGCCCCTTACATTGCATTCTATATGAAATCCCATAGGAATGGATAACATTGAGCAAAGAAGTACCAGTAACCCATTTTCGCAAAATGCCTTCATAATGAGTGAAAACTTTACATAAAGCTGGGAAATGTCTAAACAATGATGCCTAGCTATTGCTGGTTTATCCATAAGGTACACATTTTCCAATATGGCCATCAACAGGCTCTATTGGATTGGTCTGACATTGCCTGAACTCTCAATAATATTTGTATTTATGATGTATCCCCATTAGCTGCTGCCTTGGCAGCTACTCTTCCTGGGGTCCAGCAAAATTAAGGCAGTTATACAATTTTAAAACATTACAATTCATTCATAACACATTAGGTGTATGCCCTCAGGCCTCTACTCTTAATACAGCATATCAACAATACAAAATCCATGTGTACGTGTGTGTATAGTGCGTATGTTATCGTGTGTTTGTTTGTGTTGCTTCACAGTCCCTGCTGTTCCAAAAAGGTGTTTCTGTTTTTTAAATCTAATTTTACTGCTTGCATGAGTTACTTGATGTGGAATAAAGTTCAATGTAGTCATGGCACTATGTAGTACTGTGCGCCTCCCATAGTCTGTTCTGACTGTGAAGAGACCTCTGGTGGCATGTCTTGTGTGTTATGTATGGGTGCCTGAGCTGTATGCCAGTAGTTCAGACAGACAGCTCAGTGCATTCAACATGTCGGCCTTTCAATTTATGTCGATATAGGACTGGTTTTACTGTGGATATAGATACTTTTGTACCTGTTTCCTCCAGCATCTTCACAAGGTCCTTTGCTGTTGTTCTGGGATTGATTTGCACTTTTCGCACCAAAGTACGTTCTGATTTCTTTTGATTTTCCCATGATGTCAAGCAAAGAGGCACTGAGTTTGAAGGTAGGCCTTGAAATACATCCACAGGTACACCTCCAATTCACTAAAATTATGTCAGTTAGTTTATCAGAAGCTTCTAAAGCCATGACATCATTTTCTGGAATTTTCCAAGCTGTTTAAAAGGCACAGTCAACTTAGTGTATGTACACTTCTGACCCACTGACCCATATAGATGATTAGCCAGATCTGTTTTTGGTCCAATAGCATATTTAAAATGATCCATCCTCCTTGTGAATCCGTTTCCACAGTTTGCACAATCGGATCAAAATTTGTATTAATTAGTATAAATCACCCCTTTTGAGTTTCTTTGCACATGACAAAAATATATTTCTCCCTCCGAGTCCTTTTTCCACCCAACCTCATCTATATTTGTAGAATGAGTTTCCTGTAAACAATAGACATTATATTCTTTCTCTTTTAGCCAGGTAAAAATGTATATCTTCTTTTTTTATGATCTGCTAAGCCATTACAATTATAACTTGCTATACTTACTTCCCCACTTACCATAACAAGACCCAAGTGTCAATTATACTTACCACAACCAATGTTTGTAAACTTACCATTAAAAAGCACCATGATGATTAAGTGTCCATATAGCTGTACCATAATCATTTGCACTGTTAAAGATACTGTAGCTGCAACTGTGTAAACCTCCAATTGTCCTAATATTCCACCCACTAAAACCTCCCCCATATCTAGGTCTATTGTCACTAAGACCATCAGACCATCTCCCTGACTATTGACGCACATTTGCGTCCTAAGGCAAACCCTTGGCCGACAATTGGCGTTGGCCAGAGGGAAATATGAGCAGTCCCATGATAACATAAATATCCGAGGCTGCTTAAGACAACTAACCAAATAACATGGAAAACATTCAGAAAAAAATAAATGGTTCCACTGATTGATCCTATTAATATAAATAATAACAGTACAATATTATAAATGCATGCTCATATTTATAAAGTCCTAGCAAGGCTATAAGCATGTCAGCCCAGCCTGCTCAGTTCATTGGATCTGATTGGCTGTAAGCATGTCAGCCCAGCCTGCTCACTTCATTGGATTCAATTGTTTTAACATTTTTGATTAAAATGAAGACAAAACAACCTAAATATATCGCAAGACCTTTTAAAAAAAAAAGTCCATTACATGCAAGATATATGTCATGTAGTCCTCATTATATCCTGTTGTAATTCCGACCAAAAAAAGGAAGAAGGAAAAAATATTCTAACGGCCGCTAATGACTGCAAGTAAAAATGTGTCTCAAGCATCACATTATATCCTATTGTATTCCTGTTGTATTGTGCCATGGCTGTGCCAGAGCCGACTGCAAGCCAAACCCGGGCACCCCTTCATGGAAGGGAATACCCAAGTTCAACTCACAATCGACTCCAACACAGTCATGGCACGACAACCAAGAACACCTGCAGTACTGACAATCCAGAGCGATTAAACCTGTAAAACCAACCCCCTGTAAAACCAACCCTCCACCCATGCACATTTAGTTTTTTTTATTCCAGGGTCGTTGCTCTATCAGCTCGGTTGTTTTACACCTAGGGCTATATCATTAGGATAAAGAATATAAAAAGGTAGCATAACTAGCTTATATAGAAATATATAATATACCTTTCTCTCGCTAAGAGAAGTTCTTCAATAAGCCAGTTATTGTATTAGTTCTACCATTAACTAACACACTAGAGACAACAACCCTGTTGACAATACCTAATCCATCCATTTGCCTGTGTGTATCGGAAGAATAATCATATACATTTTTTAAATTGAGAATTATTTTTTAAATGTAAAAAGGTAATAACACCAATTATTTTAGGATCATATAGGCCTATTCCAATAGAGAACCTATGCAGGTTTATAATACATCTATTCATATTTATTACGTTTTATCTTTAAACAACGATTCACATCGGCTGCACTATATAACAACTTTTAAGTCATAATATACCCAACCTCTACAATTAGGCCATATCATATTCAACAAAAGAAAACAACCTTGGTATTTCTAATGTATATTATTCAAATCAAATGATAAAAAATCAAAGTAAAAAGGTCAGCCTAACCCATCTTCGCCTTCCCCTAAATCAAAACCTGATATTACGTCCATTTAGTCCATAGTTCCATTTTGCCTGAATAGAAAAAGGATAAATTCATCATACCCATTCTACATTACCATAAATCATACCAATTCTACATTACCATAAACCAAACCTTATTTTAAGTCCACGGTTCCATACTGCATGAATGTACAACATTTATATTAAAATAATAATATTAACCTAGTTCGTGCAAAAAAATATTGGGGTAAAAATGTTTAAAAAAAACTATATTTGTACTGTGTAATGCGGTGCAAATATGTATCGGGGACTACTTCAACAGGAGGTAGCTATCAGCCACGTTGTAATCTTCGAGTCCTTGAACATTTGGTTGTTTACATGTAATTTATGGAGCACGAGACGAACTAAGGCCTCAACCTCCCCCAGTAGGCCAGGCAATAGATCCAGTTGTTTTAACTGCTCTCTCATGCTGGTAAGCAATGCTCCATCTTCTGGAGACATGGTTATAAAAACAGGCCCCCTCCAATGTTAAGTTTGACATTTTAGACCACTGCTTCCTCCTGTTTTTCTCGCAGAACTCGAGGAAAGGTCACACTGCCACCTGATCAACCTTTAACGTCTTAACCTTGTCTTAGCAAACCAACTGACTAGCCAGTCTATGATATGTTATGATAACCACTGTTTGCCTGGATTTAATTAGTTATTGTTTTTCTAGAGCTCCGACCTGAAGAACACTGACGTCATGATTCGACCTTGTTTTTTTCAAGTTGCAAGGATTGACAGCATGGCCAATGTATTCCAATTTTTCTGACCCATGGTGTTGCATGTTTATCTAGAGAATGCCAGACTTTGATGACAAAATTTGCCCACAAGGACCGCTGCCCCAACTTCCTGTTCAAGTGAGCACAGCACAACAAGTCCAAAATGTATTGTATGCTGCTGCATAAATGATGTAATATGCCAGGGAGATATGTATACTGTAGCTAAGAAAGTCATTCCAAGTGTATGTTGTGTAGTAAGCTGTTAGTAGCCCATGTGCCTCACCTTAATAATTTGGTCTATTTACCCCTCTTAATTTAGCCTACTGTTCTGACTTGGTGGTGTACATGTAGCCTATAGCCTGTTTTAGAGAAATGTAATCATCAAATATTGTAAGTGCTTTCATTGTCTGCTTATATGCACCCTTTATTTAAGTGCAACTTTACTAACATAGGTTTTAGGAAACAGCTCGAAGATTTAACGATGCTCCTACGAAGGTTCTAACAATGGATTTAAGGCTAAGATGCTTTTGGGAAACTGGGCCCAAGTGCCATACAGATGCCAACACGAGGCCTATAGGATAAAACCCCCTCAAGTAATAAAAACGCCCTCTTGTGGACTAACAGGCCTAAATAACCTGAGTCGACACCTTTTCCTTTTCACTCACAATATCAACGCAGTTGGTTTTAAAAACCACCAGTCTAGAGACAAACGTCAATGTTGAGTCTCAAGGCTTTTTTATTACTTGTAAAACATTGGAGACAAACCTGCTAGTCTATCCCCTCTGTGTTGTACAGTAACAATACTGTACATTAAGTAAGGCATCGGAGGATAGCTGAAGACTGTCACCGTTTAACAATGTAATCTCATGTTATCATCAAAACAAACATTCTGCCCCTCACATTTCTATGCTGAGAGGTACAGCCCGTTCACAATTCATAAATAATAATGTTGGGAGGAAACGTTAAAACAAAACGTGTACAAAATCATGGTTAACATTTCAGCCCAGCTATTCATTAATAACGACACTGAAATACACCCCCCACCCCTCTCTTTAGTCAATCACAGAATCAAAATGATCTGTAGCTTTGGAAATGGCAGTCAAGCCTGAACGAGAGAAGTCTAGAAGACAGACACTGTTGACAAGGGTCGCATTCAGGAGGGTGCCACGTTCTATATAGCTGACAACGATTCCCTATTCTTCAGGACAAAGAAACATGTCTGTTCAATAAATTCCCATCTGAAGGTCCTATAAAGTTACACGCCACCTGGGTAGGTGGATGCACGTTACAGGACTGAACGTGACCCAGATGAATAGCAGAGCTCCAGTTTGAAGGCACGTGTGGCCTTACCCTCTCCCTTCTCACGACAGCCCTATGGGAGAGGGTTTTGCACTGTGGGGGCTGCGTCTCAATAGTGTAAAGTAGTAGGCCTACCAACCTTCCCTACTTAAGGGAGTTGATGAGTAAAAGCAAAGTTGTCAAAGAAGCACACTCCATAATTTAGCCGACTGGACTTTCATTTCAGTAAATGTTCAATTCTTTCAGATAAGTGCAGATGAGGGTAAGGAGACGAGGAAGGCTGTTTAGACTACCGAGACACAGCCCAGGTGTAAAGGGAAGAGAGTGAGCAGGGGGAATTCCACATCTATTGCTGGATAAGCCTTCCTGTTGGATATTCCAAATGTGGAAATAATCAATTGTAATTATTAAAGGTAGGGTTAAAGTGTGCAGTGTTGAACGTAGCAAACAGAGGCTTGCGTCCCAAATGCTATGGGCCCTGGGTTCGATAGTGTACTACTTTTGACCATAGCCCCATCTATGGTAGCGGTTCTCAAACCTCTCCGCAGGGACCCCCAGCCATTCTATGCATTTGATCTATTCCACACCTAGCTCACCTGACTCTTAGCTTGTCAACTAACCATCAAGCCCTTGACTATGTCAATCAGGTGAGCTAATTCAGGGCCACAACAAATTTGTGAGATGTCTGGGGGTCCCCGAAGAGGTTTGAGAACCACTGCCCTATGCAGTCTGATCAAAAGGAGTGCAATATGTAGGGAATAGATTGCCATTTGGGGACAGCAGGGCTCTCCTCTCTCAGACTACAGACTGGGCAGAGGGACATTTGGTGGCTCACTCTCCCTGTAAATTAGTCTAGGGCACAAGCTGCAGGCTCATGAAGCCATAATCCCAGCGCTAAGCAGGACACACAACATGTGTGTAAACAGTCAATAGATGGTTTCCTCCATTCATGAAGTGCATGCGCACGCACGCACGCGCGCGCACACACACACACACAACATTGTCCTTCCCAGAGAGGTTTCAAACGGTTAGCTTACAAAAATCAGACTCAACATATAAATACGCATATACAGTGCAATTAGAAAGTATTCAGACCCCTTGATTTTTCCACATTTTGTTACGTTACAGCCATAAATCTAAAATGTATTAAATAAAATGTTTGCTTCATCAATCTACACACAATAATGGGGGATTTTTTTGCAAAACACCCCCCAAAAAACAGAAATACCTTATTCAGACCCTTTGCTATGAGACTCAAAATTGAGCTCAGGTGCATCCTGTTTACATTGATCATCCTTGAGATGTTTCTACAACTTGGAGTCCACCTGTTGTAAATTCAATTGATTGGAAAGGCACACCAATTTATATAAGGTCCCACAGGTGACAGTGCATGTCAGAGCAAAAACCAAGCCATGAAGTTGAAGGAATTGTCCGTAGAGCTCAGAGACAGGATTATGTCGATGCACAGATCTGGGGATGGGTACCAACAAATGTCTGCAGCATTGAAAGGTCTCCAAGAACACAGTGGACTCCATCTTTCTTAAATGGAAGAATTTGGGAACCACTAAGAGTCTTTCTAGAGCTGGCTGCCCGGCCAAACTGAGCAATCGGGAGAGAAGGGCCTTGGTCAGGGAGGTGACCAAGAACCCAATGGCTACTCTGATAGAGCTCCAGAGTTCCTCTGTGGAGATCGGAGAATCTTCCAGAAGGACAACCATATCTGCAGCACTCCACCAATCAGGCCTTTATGGTAGAGTGGCCAGACAAAAGCCACTCATTAAAAAGGCACATGACAGCCAGCTTGGATTCTTTGGTCTAATGAAACCAACAAAATGTAACTATTTGCCTGAATGCCAAGCGACACATCTGGAGGAAACCTGGCATCATCCCTACGCTGAAGCACGGTGGTGGCAGCATCATGCTGCGTGTGATGTTTTTCAGTGGCAGGGACTGGGAGAGGACTCAGGATCAAGGGAAAGATGAACGGAGCCAAGTCCAGAGAGATTCTTAATGAAAACCTTCTCCAGAGAGCTCAGGACCTCAGACTGGGGCGACGGTTCACCTTCCAACAGGACAACAACACTAAGCACACAGCCAAAACAACACAGGAGTGGCTTCGGGGACAAGTGTCAATGTCCTTGAGTGGCCCATCCAGACCCCGGACTTGATCCCGATCTAACATCTCTGGAGAGATCTGAAAATAACTGTTCAGCAACGCTCCCCATCCAACATCACAGAGCTTGAGAGGATCTCCAGAGAAGAACGGGAGAAACTAGACAAATACAGGCATCAAGCTTGTAGCGCCATACCCAAGAAGACTCGATGCTGTAATCATTGCCAACGGTGCTTCAACGAAGTACTGAGTAAAAGGGTCTGAATACTTATGTTTTTATATTTGTTTTTACATTTGCAAAAACTGTTTTTGCTTTGTCATTATGGGGTATTGTGTGTAGATAGATGATAGAAAAAAACAATTGAATTAATTTTGGAATAAGGCTGTAATGTAACAAAAGGTGGAAAAAGTCAAGGTGTCTGAATACTTTCCGAATGCACTGTACATACACAGTGTGCATTAGTGTGTAACTGTGTGTGCATGTGTATGAACCTGGTGGTCCTTCGTCACTCACTCCTCAGTCTCAGTCAAGCACAGATGATGTCTGGCTGAAACTGCAGTCATTTCAAGACTTACAGTTCTTCACCTTTTTCAACATGCCACCCCCCTTTCTCACAGTGTATGTATGTCTCTCTTCTCTTCTACCGGCCACTCAGGCGGACACGTTGACGTCACGTAGTGCGATAGTACCAGTCGTGGGGGGGTCGGCGGGCCCCAGTTGGTCCCTGGGGGTGGGACTGGGTGACGAAGGGGTGGGGTGTAGTAGGGAGGGGACAGAGCCTGTGGGAGTGGATAAGGCGCTGGTCTGGAACAGGATCTGCTGGAGTGTCCGTCGGAGGTTGGGGTGGAGGCGGGCTTGTGTCTGGTAGAACACCTCAGCTGCAAAGCACTTCATCACCCCGGAACAAAGGTCCTCATACAACGGGACTGTGTACATCCTCGACGTCTGATGAGATAAAAAAAATATACCAGATAAGGTTCAATTGTATTGCTGTGCGTTACATTTAAAACACAATGTCATTCGTCTTTGGCACTTACAGGTAGGTAAAAGGTAAAAAGTGACATACAAGCTCTGCTGCCTAGAGGTTGACACGTAAGCTTGAAGACATATTTTTATAAGATATTGGCAAGATATTATCAAATTATTCCCATGCACCTGCAAAAAGCTGACACAGATGTGCTTAAAGAAAGAAATAATATTAGACATACAACAAATACAATAAATAATAGCAATACACACAGTGTCACTATACACAGTCCAGCAAACTCTTTAACAGCTGAGGGAAGACGCCATTTGGCCATGACACAAGAATCTGGCCTGCTCCACGAGACTCCTAACTTTTACAGAGTGTGAGACGCCCCTATTAATTTCAATAATTCCTGCCCTGCCTTTCTAAAGTCTTCGAAAGCCAAGTGAACAAACAGATCACCGACCATTTCGAATCCCACTGTACATTCTCCGCTATGCAATCTGGTTTCCGAGCTGGTCATGGGTGCACCTCAGCCACGCCATCGATAAAAGACAGTACTGTGCAGCCGTATTCATCGACCTGGCCAAGGCTTTCGACCCTGTCAATCACCACATTCTTATTGGCAGTCTCAACAGCCTTGGTTTCTCTAATGACTGCCTCGCCTGGTTCACCAACTAGTTGTCTGATAGAGTTCAGTGTGTCAAATCAGAGGGCCTATTGTCCGAACCCCCGGCAGTCTCTATGGGGGTGCCACAAGGTTCAATTCTCGGGCTGACTCGTTTCTCTGTATACATCAATGATGTTGCTCTTGCTGCGGGTGATTATTTGATCCACCTCTATGCAGATGACACCCTTCTGTATACCTCTGGCCCTTCTTTGGACACTGTGTTAGCTAACCTCCAGACGGGCTTCAACGCCATACAACACTCCTTTAGTGGCCTCCAACTGCTCTTAAATGCTAGTCAAACTTAATGCATGCTCTTCAACCATTTGCTGCCCGCACCCGCTCGCCCAAAAAGCATCACTACTCTGGATGGTTCTGACTAAGAATATGTGGACAACTATAAATACCTAGGTGTCTGGTTAGACTGTAAACTCTCCTTCCAGACTCACATTAAGCATCTCCAATCCAAAGTTAAATCTAGAATCGGACTCCTATTTCAAAACAAAGCCTCCACTCGTGCTGCCAAACATACCCTTGTAAAACTGACTGACTATCCCACCGATCCTCGACTTCGGCGATGTAATTTACAAAACAGCCTCCAACACTCTACTTAGCAAATTGGATGCACAGTCTATCACAGTGCCATCCATTTTGACACCAAAGTCCCATATACTACCCACCACTGACCTGTATGCTCTCGTTGGCTGATCCTCACCACATATTCGTCGCCAAACCCACTGGCTCCAGGTCATCTATAAGTCTTTGCTAGGTAAAGCTCCGCCTTATCTCAGCTCACTGGTCTCCAGAGCAACACCCACCCATAGCACGCGCTCCAGCAGGTATATTTCAGAGGCCAGTGGGTCAGAAGTTTACATACACTAAGTTGACTGTGCCTTTAAACAGCTTGGAAAAATTCCAGATAATGATGTCATGGCTTTAGAAGCTTCTGAAACAACTGAAGGTGCCACATTCATCTGTAAAAACAATACGCAAGTATAAACACCATGGGACCACTCAGCCGTCATACCACTCAGGAAGGAGACGCGTTCTGTCTCCTAGAGATGAACGTACTTTGGTGCGAAAAGTGCAAATCAATCCCAGAACAACAGCAAAGGGCCTTGTGAAGATGCTGGAGGAAACAGGTACAAAAGTATCTATATCCACAGTAAAACGAGTCCTATAATCGGCATAACCTGAAAGGCCACTCAGCAAGGAAGAAGCCACTACTCCAAAACCGCCATAAAAAAGCCAGACTACGGTTTGCAACTTCACATGGGGAAAAATATCGTACTTTTTGGAGAAATGTCCTCTGGTCTGATGAAACAAAAATAGAAATGTTTGGCCATAATGACTATCGTTATGTTTGGAGGAAAAAAGGGGAGGGCTTGCAAGCCAAAGAACATCACCCCAACCGTGAAGCACGGGGTGGCAGTATCATGTTGTGGGGGTGCTTTGCTACAGGAGGGACTGGTGCACTTCACAAAATAGATGGCATCATGAGGAGGAAAATTATGTGGATATATTGAAGCAACATCTCAAGACATCAGTCAGGAAGTTAAAGCTTGTTGCAAATGGGTCTTCCAAATGGACAATGACCCCGAGCATACTTCCAAAGTTGTGGCAAAATGGCTTTAAGGACAACAAAGTCAAGGTATTGGAGTGGCCATCACAAAGCCCTGACCTTAATCCCATAGAAAATGTGGGCAGAAATAACTGAAAAAGCATGTGCGAGCAAGGAGGCCTACAAACCTGACTCAGTTACACCAGCTCTGTCAGGAGGAATGGGCCAAAATTCACCTAACTTATTGTGGGAAGCTTGTGGAAGGCTACCCTAAACGTTTGACCCAAGTTAAACAATTTAAAGGCAATGCTACCAAATACTAATTGAGTATGTAAACTTCTGACCCACTGGGAATGTGATGAAAGAAATAAAGGCTGAAATAAAGCATTCTCTCTACTATTATTCTGACATTTCACATTCTTAAAATAAAGAGGTGATTCTAACTGACCTAAGACAGGGAATTTTCACTAGAATTAAATGTCAGGAATTGTGAAAACTGAGTTTAAATGTATTTGGCTAAGGTGTATGTAACCTGCCGACTTCAACTGTAACTCATCCCCATATTTGTTTTTCTTCTCTTTTGCACACCAATATTTCTACGTGCACATCCTCATCTGCACATCTATTACACCAGTGTAAATTGCTAAATTGTAATTACTTCGCCACTATTGGCCTATTTATTGCTTTACCTCCTTACTTAATTTGCACACACTGTATACATATTTTCTATTGTGTTATTGACTGTACGTTTGTTTATTCCATTTGTAACTCTGTGTCTTTGTTTTTGTCGCACTGCTTTGCTTTATCTTGGCCAGGTCGCAGTTGTAAATGAGAACTTGTTCTCCACTGGCTTACCTGGTTAAATAAAAGGTGAAATAATAATAAAAAATAAATACAAATAATTCCCTGGGCGTAAGCATGCTGGCTCCATGAGAGCCTCACGCTGCTCAGTTCAGAATTACACTCTGGTTCTATTTTAAAGATTGAGGTGCAGCTCGAGAACAATCGTCTTGCGTTAGCCAAAAGTTACATGTCCAGTGTAGCAGGTAAAACCCCCACTGTTTTCCTGATGCCTCTGTGTAGCTCTTTTGTAATGCGCAACTGAGAAATCACCACTGTTTTTTTGTCACCCGTTAACACTCATACAAATAAATACTTTTTTAAATTTATTTTTTATTTATCCATTATTTTACCAGGTAAGTTGACTGAGAACACGTTCTCATTTGCAGCAACGACCTGGGGAATAGTTACAGGGGAGAGGAGGGGGATGTAAATTGTAAACTGGGGATTATTAGGTGACCGTGATGGTTTGAGGGCCAGATTGGGAATTTAGCCAGGACACCGGGGTTAACACCCCTACTCTTACGATAAGTGCCATGGGATCTTTAATGACCTCAGAGTCAGGACACCCGTTTAACGTCCCATCCGAAAGACAGCACCCTACACAGGGCAGTGTCAATCCCAATCACTGCCCTGGGGCATTGGGATATTTTTTTAGACCAGAGGAAAGAGTGCCTCCTACTGACCCTCCAACACCACTTCCAGCAGCACCTGGTCTCCCATCCAGGAACTGACCAGGACCAACCCTGCTTAGCTTCAGAAGCAAGCCAGCAGTGGTATGCAGGGTGGTATGCTGCATATGCTCCACAGCCTGCATGATGGTGGTAATTTCACTGCTTTGACTTCCTAGAACTGAATGGCCTAGGTTACTCAGCTTGCAATTTTTAAGAAAAGGCTCAAATGAAAATGAAGGGCCTTCTATGTGTGTTGTTGTAATACATTTAAGTTACATTTTAATAAATAAATGCTACATTTACTCCAAAAGGTATTTCTGAATGGAGACTAGTGGAATCTAAGTCAATCTATCTTCTAGAAAACATTAGTTTACATGTTCCCTCAATCCCCATCCCTCCCCTTTAATACTCTCATTACATTTATTTAATTTGGGGCGGCAGGTAGCCTAGAGGTTAAGCGGGTTGGACAAGGACCAGTAACCGAAGGGTCGTTGGTTCGAATCCCCGAGATGACTAGGTGAAAAATCTGTGTAGTCACTATTGTATTAACATGTTGTTACATAGTAAATCAGTAATTGCACAATAATAGAGTGAGTGGAAAAATAAATGCAGGTAAGGTCCAAACTCAGTCATCTCCCAGGGGTGCATGTTTTGGTTTTTGCACTACACAGCTGATTCAAATAATCAACATATCAAGCTTTGATTATTTGAATCAGCTGTGCTTGTGCATAATAATAGTGAAAAAATCAAAACTAATGACATAACACATATGGAATCATGTAGTAACCAAAAAAGTGTTAAACAAGTCTAAATATATTTAATATATGCTGAGCACTATTTTGGCTGCTTTTCCTTCACTCTGCAGTCCAACTCATCCCAAACCATCTCAATTGGGTTGAGGTGGGGGATTGGAGGCCAGGTCATCTGATGCATCACTCGTCTTCTTGGTCAAATAGCTCTTACACAACCTGGAGGTGTGTTGAGTCATTCTCCTGTTGAAAAACAAATGATAGTGGCACTAAGCGCAAACCAGATGTGATGGCGTATTGCTGCAGAATGCTGTGGTAGTCATGCTGGTTAAGTGTACCTTGAATTCTAAATAAATCACTGACAGTGTCACCAGCAAAGCACCGCACACAATCACACCTCCATGCTTCACGGTAGAAACCACACATGTGGAGATCATCCATTCACCTACTCTGGGTCTCACAAAGACGCAGCAGTTGAAACCAAAAAAGATCACATTTGGACTCATCAGACTAAAGGACAGATTTCCACCGGTCTAATGTCCATTACTCGTGTTTCTTAGCCCAAGCAAGTCTCTTCTTATTATTGGGGTCCTTTTGAAGTGGTTTCTTTGCAGCAATTCAACCATGAAGGCCTGATTCATGCAGTCTCCTCTGAACAGTTGATGTTGACATGTGTCTGTTACTTGAGCATTTATTTGGGCTGCAATCAACTCTAATGAACTTATCGTCTGCAGCAGAGGTAACCCTGGGTCTTCCTTTCCAGAGGCGGTCCTCATGAGAGCCAGTTTTTTCATAGCGCTTGATGGTTTTTGCAACTGTACTTTAAGAAATTTTCAAAGTTCTTGAAATTTTCCGCATCGACTGACCTTCATGTCTTAAAGTAATGACGGTTTCTCTTTGCTTATTTGAGCTGTTCTTGCCATAATATGGACTTGGTCTTTTACCAAATAGGGCTATCTTCTGTATACCACCCCTACCTTGTACACAACACAACTGATTGGCTCAAAACGGATTAAGGAAATAAACTCCACTTCTTTAACAAGGCACACCTGTTAATTGAAATGCATTCCAGGTGACAACCTCATGAAGCTGGTTGAGAAAAAGCCAAGAGTGTACAAAGCTGTCATCAAGGCAAAGGGTGGCTACTTTGAATAATCTAAAATATTATTTAGATTTGTTTAACACTTTTTTGGTTACTACATGATTTCATAGTTTTGATGTCTTCACTATTATTCTACAATGTAGAAAATAGTAACAATAAAGAAAAACCCTTGAATGAGTAGGTGTGTTCAAACTTTCGAATGGTACTGTATATTCATTTATTTATTATGTCTCCCCCACGTCTGAAACCAAAGTTGCACCTCTGGTGACAGGTGTATAAAATTGAGGACACAGCCATCACATCTCCATAGATGAATATTGGCAGCAGAGTGGCCTTACTGAAGAGCTAAGTGACTTCAACGTGGCACTGTCATAGGATGCCACCTTTCCAACAAGTCAGTTCGAGCTGCCCCGGTCAACTGTAAGTGCTGTTACGTGAAGTGGTAGGCCACACAAGCTCACAGAACAGGATCGCAGAGTGAATAAAAATCGTCTGTCCTCAGTTACAACACTCACTACCGAGTTCCAAAGTTGCCTCTGGAAGCAACGTCAACACAACAACTGTTCGAAGGGAGCTTCATGAAATGGGTTTCCATGGCGGGGCAACCGCACACAAGCCTAAGATCACCATGTGCAATGCCAAGCGTTGGCTGGAGTGGTGTAAAGCTTGCTGCCAATAGACTCTGGAAACGCATTCGGGAGTGATAAATCATGCTTCAAAATCTGACAGTCCGACAGACGAATCTGTGTTTGGCGGATGAACGCTACCTGCCCGAATGCATAGTGCCAACTGTAAAGTTTGGTGCAGGAGAAATAATGTTTTTATGGTTCTGGCTAAGCCCCTTAGTTCCAGTGAAGGGAAATCTTTACACTACAGCATACAATGACATTCTAGAAGATTATTTCCTTCCAACTTTGTGGCAATATTTTGGGGAAGTCCCTTACCTGTTTCAGCATGACAATGCCCCTGTGCACAAAGCGAGGTCTATACAGAAATGGTCTGTCGAGATTGGTGTAGAATAACTTGACTGGCCTACAAAGAGCCCTGACCTCAACTCCATTGAACACCTTTGGGGTGAATTGGAACGGCGAATGCGAACCAGGCACTAATTGTGTATAGTGTATGTAGAATATTGGCTGTTGGAAACTACAACTCCCTACTACTTTACTGACTTTATTGTCCCTATGGGGAAATTTTGTTGCAGTGTCATGTACACATTTAAAGTGGCGTTTAAATACAAAACAAAATTGACAATACAACTTTCATAACAGTTACATACCAAAATGTTTTTTTAAATAATAATTATAATAAAGAAATATAACTTTTAAAGGGACTAGCCTCCTGGTCTTACGGAGTCGATAGGAACATTAGCCCAAGCTATTTATGAGGGATATCACACCTGGCACCAATGGTTGTCTAGTTCTGTTTTTCCTGCTGAGGGGTGCCCTATACCTGTGCCCAGAGAGGAGTAGTTTAAAGTCCAGCTACAGGGGGCGGCTTGGGTCTAAAATTATTTTATGAGCCTTACGGAGGGCCCTGACCTTAAAGATCTCATCCAGGCCTGTCCGTTTGACTCAAAGTAATTTGCTTGCTGTGGTAATAATCCTTCATATTTATCTAGCTGACAGTGGCATTGCCAAACCAACAAACAATAGAAAAAGTGAAAATAATCTCAATGAAAGATTTGTAAAACAGAGCCAGTATAGTACAGTCTACATTAAAAGATCCCAGCTTTTTGAGTCCAACAGCCACAAAACCAGCCCCCCATCTAAGGAGAAGTCCCGAATGAGTCTCTGTGCCAGAATGTAAGGCTGGATTGTATTGAAGGCAGAAGAAAAGTCAACAAACAGAACCCAGACATGGGATTTGGCTCTAGATGTCTATAGACCATGTTAAGGAGTGTAAGAATGGCATCATCACCTCCTCTGCTAGGCTGATAGGCAAACTGAAATGGGTCGAGAAGCTTCTGGGTGATGCTGAGAATATGACTTTTCATAAGTTTCTCAAGGCATTACATTACTAAGGATGCCAAGGCGACAAGGCGGTAGTCATTCAGCACAGAGTGATTAGGTGCTTTAGGAATGGGTATAATTTAGTTTTTCCACAATACTGGCACGTGTTGCTGGTCAAGTGAGGATTGGAAAATGTCTGTAAAAACACCAGCCAGTTGTTCAGCACAATGCTTTAACACATGTCCACTTATTTTATCTGGGCCGAGGCTTTTGTATGTGTTACATCCCCTGAACAACTTTAAAACATCAGACTGTTTAACAACAACTCTCTCAAACATTTGTAATGATGCTTCCATTTGTTTTTATCTCTGACACAAAGTTGTCTGATTCAAATCTTGAGGAGAAAACATTCAGTTGATTAGCCATGTTCTGGCCCTCATATCCCCCAAGGTCAGCACTGGTTTTTCCCCTGCCTATATGGGGGGCACTATAGCCATGGATTTAATCCCTTGCCAGGCCACCCTTGCGTTTCCTGAGGAGAGGGTCCTCTCCACCCTTTGCTTGTATGCCTCCTTGTCCGCCACTATCTGTCTTTTGATCTCACGTTGTACATCTCTTAAAGCATGTCTATCACCCCCAGCATAAACTGATCTCACGTTGTACATCTCTTAAAGCCTGTCTATCACCCTCAGCATAAACTGCCTTCTTCCTATTAAGTAGTGATTTTAGATGTTTTGATACCCAAGGCGTATTGTTAAGGAAGATTTTACAGGTTTTAGGAGGCACAACTGACTCAACACAGAAGTTCACATAGTCTGAAACAACACCTGTGAGTTCATCAAGATCAGAGCTGCTGTCCTCAAATACCTCTCACATAGTACAGTCCAAACACCCCTGGAGACCAAATACCTCCCACATAGTACAGTCAAAACACCCCTGGAGACCAAATACCTCCCACATAGTACAGTCCAAACACCCCTGGAGACCAAATACCTCCCACATAGTACAGTCAAAACACCCCTGGAGACCAAATACCTCCCACATAGTACAGTCCAAACACCCCTGGAGACAAGTGATACTGTTGTCATTCCAGATCTGGACAGTTTTAACTGTGGGTTTCTCCCTCTCCAGGAGCCGACAGTAGGTTGGCCTGAGGTAGACCACATTGTGGTCTGATGTCCCCAGGGGAGGTCTGGTGGTGGCAGAGAACGCATATGGTATTGTCCCATGGCACAAATCAAGAGTTCTATTTTTCCCAGTGTGACATTTCATATACTGGTGGTATTTGCGCAGGACTTTGTGCAAGGTACAGTTGTTAAAATCCCCTAAAATAAATTTGGGTGCGTCGGGGGAGATGGATTCCAGTTTCTGTGACAGATTATAAATAATCTCTGATGCCTTTGTTATATTAGCTTTAGATTGAATGTACACAACGGTAACAAACAATTGGGGGAACTCACGGGTGCAGAGAGCAAAGTCGCAGTGACACAGACAGCAGTTCAATGTCGGGGGTACAGAGAGTCTCTCTTACCAGGATCCATTTACACCACTGGTCCCTGACAAGCAGGCAGATGCCCCCGTCGTGAAGTTTCCCTGTGACTGTCAGATCATGGTCCGCTCTGACCAGAGTGAACCCGGCCGGCTCCTCTTCTCTGTACGGGACTCTGTCATCCAGCCAAGTCTCAGTAAACGCCAGCAAACAGGCCTCCCGATATTCGTGTTGGAAGTGCAAATTCGCTGACAGCTCATCCGCTTTCCCCCTCAGTGACTGGGCATTAATCAGCAAGGTGGTGGGTAAGGGAAGTTTGTTCTTCGATTTTTTAAAGTCTTTGTCTGATTCCCCCGCGTTTTCCACATTTGCATTTGGGTTTGTAATCCATTCGCAGACAATCAGGGATTAGATGGGCCATTGGGATATCCACAGCGTTTGTGTTTGAGTTGCATTGTAGTAAGAACCCTTTGCTGTATTGGATTCCGCTGCCAGCAGCATCGCTCAGTTTGGAATTTGTTCAGATTTCTCTCTACAGAAACTGCACATTGAGCTCACAGGAAAAAAACAGAATGAAATAGAATTCAAATAATTGAACCGACGTCGGTCAATTTGTAATAATTGGAATAGGGTGCCATTTGGGGCGTGCCCCCTCCGCCTGGTTCAGTCACCACTCACGTGTTTGTGCAGGAAGCCGCGGATGCGGGGCAGGTCCGGGTAGAAGCTGTTCCGCACCACGATCTGCAGCCAGCGGATCCGCACCTCAGCGTTCATCTCATCCAGCTGGGCCGAGTAGCAGCGTGACAACTGACCCATAACCTCTGACACACACAAACAAGCATCCCATCACTCTCTGGGGTAGCTTGATTTATGCAACATTTCACTTGGTACAACGGAACCAATGGAATAGTCCCAAAAGATGCAGAAATACACAGCGCTCATGTGTTTGAAGCCAGGGCCCGTATAAATAAAGCAGAGTAGGAGTGCTGATCTAGGATCAGGTCCCCCCGTCCATGTCTTACTTATTATTATCTGAAAGGAAAAGCATATCCTAAATCACTCCTACAGCAACACGCTGGTCTGGTACCTACCATGTGGGAGGGGCGAGCGGTCCTAGAGTAACACGCTGGCCTGGTACCTACCGTGTGAGAGGGGCGAGCGGTCCTACAGTAACACGCTGGTCTGGTACCTACCGTGTTAGAGGGGCGAGCGATCCTACAGTAACACGATGGTCTGGTACCTACCGTGTGAGAGGGGAGAGCGGTCCTACAGTAACACGATGGCCTAGTACCTACCGTGTGAGAGGGGCGAGCGGTCCTACAGTAACACAATGGTCTGGTACCTACCGTGTGAGAGGGGCGAGCGGTCCAACAGTCTGTCCAGGAAGAGAACGGTCTGGAAGGTGCTCCAAGAGGAGAGGTTAAAGTTTGCGATGGCCTCAGGGTCCGGGGGTTCGCTGGCCCACAGGTCACACAGACTCTGGACGGGACCGGTCAGAACCCCCCCGGCCGAGAGGTCCGGTTCGCACAGAGGGGGGCCACAAGCGTTCAGCCACCGCTCAAACTCCAACCCTGAGAGGGAGAAGAGAGAGGAACAAATATACACCTTTTCAGTTCTGTGGGTTCACACAAAAACAGAGAATAATTTGACAATGCTATCCAGCACTTGAACAAGTTTGGTGGAAGAAAATGTCCTTTTCCCATGTACTGGTAATGTGAGTGACAGACTCACCCTCTCTCTGTGCCACACAGCTCTCCTTCAGCTCCGGGAAGAAGCACAAGAAGAAATCGAGCAGGTCCTGGGCCACAACACTGCTGAACTTAAACTGCTCTATGTAGGCCTGAGAGAACATGACACACTTTCAAGTGATGTGGTGTGTCTGTGTGTGTGTGTGTGTGTGTGTATCTGTGTGTTCATGCGCTTACCCTCAGGAAGCTGTCGAAGCGCTTGACATTGCCACAGAGTTGAGAGAGGTACGAGACGAAGCAAAAGCCTTTCTCATAAGTGAACAAGTTCATCAGACTACTGGGATTAATACCTAAGGGAAGACAAGAAACAGACGAGGGAGAGAAAATGAAAGACAAGGAAACAGAGTTGTCCTCATTTAAAAAATAACATTTTATTTGTGAAGCACAATTACACAGACTATATGTGTGTGTGCGTGCATTTATCCACCAACAGTGAGGAGAACAAGTATTTGATAACCTGCAAAATCGGCAGTGTTACCTACTTACAAAGCATGTAGAGGTCTGTCATTTTTATCATAGGTACACTTCAACTGTGAGAGACGGAATCTAAAACACAAATCCAGAAAATAACATTGTACGATTTTTAAGTAATTAATTAGCATTTTATTGCGTGACATACAGTGCCTTGCGAAAGTATTCGGCCCCCTTGAACTTTGCGACCTTTTGCCACATTTCAGGCTTCAAACATAAAGATATAAAACTGTATTTTTTTTGTGAAGAATCAACAACAAGTGGGACACAATCATGAAGTGGAACGACATTTATTGGATATTTCAAACTTTTTTAACAAATCAAAAACTGAAAAATTGGGCGTGCAAAATTATTCAGCCCCCTTAAGTTAATTCTTTGTAGCGCCACCTTTTGCTGCGATTACAGCTGTAAGTCGCTTGGGGTATGTCTCTATCAGTTTTGTACATCGAGAGACTGAAATTTTTTCCCATTCCTCCTTGCAAAACAGCTCGAGCTCAGTGAGGTTGGATGGAGAGCATTTGTGAACAGCAGTTTTCAGTTCTTTCCACAGATTCTCAATTGGATTCAGGTCTGGACTTTGACTTGGCCATTCTAACACCTGGATATGTTTATTTTTGAACCATTCCATTGTAGATTTTGCTTTATGTTTTGGATCATTGTCTTGTTGGAAGACAAATCTCCGTCCCAGTCTCAGGTCTTTTGCAGACTCCATCAGGTTTTCTTCCAGAATGGTCCTGTATTTGGCTCCATCCATCTTCCCATCAATTTTAACCATCTTCCCTGTCCCTGCTGAAGAAAAGCAGGCCCAAACCATGATGCTGCCACCACCATGTTTGACAGTGTGTTCAGGGTGATGAGCTGTGTTGCTTTTACGCCAAACATAACGTTTTGCATTGTTGCCAAAAAGTTCAATTTTGGTTTCGTCTGACCAGAGCACCTTCTTCCACATGTTTGGTGTGTCTCCCAGGTGGCTTGTGGCAAACTTTAAACGACACTTTTTATGGATATATTTAAGAAATGGCTTTCTTCTTGCCACTCTTCCATAAAGGCCAGATTTGTGCAATATACGACTGATTGTTGTCCTATGGACAGAGTCTCCCACCTCAGCTGTAGATCTCTGCAGTTCATCCAGAGTGATCATGGGCCTCTTGGCTGCATCTCTGATCAGTCTTCTCCTTGTATGAGCTGAAAGTTTAGAGGGACGGCCAGGTCTTGGTAGATTTGCAGAGGTCTGATACTCCTTCCATTTCAATATTATCGCTTGCACAGTGCTCCTTGGGATGTTTAAAGCTTGGGAAATCTTTTTGTATCCAAATCCGGCTTTAAACTTCTTCACAACAGTATCTCGGACCTGCCTGGTGTGTTCCTTGTTCTTCATGATGCTCTCTGCGCTTTTAACGGACCTCTGAGACTATCACAGTGCAGGTGCATTTATACAGAGACTTGATTACACACAGGTGGATTGTATTTATCATCATTAGTCATTTAGGTCAACATTGGATCATTCAGAGATCCTCACTGAACTTCTGGAGAGAGTTTGCTGCACTGAAAGTAAAGGGGCTGAATAATTTTGCACACCCAATTTTTCAGTTTTTGATTTGTTAAAAAACTTTGAATTATCCAATAAATGTCGTTCCACTTCATGATTGTGTCCCACTTGTTGTTGATTCTTCACAAAAAAATACAGTTTTATATCTTTATGTTTGAAGCCTGAAATGTGGCAAAAGGTCGCAAAGTTCAAGGGGGCCGAATACTTTCGCAAGGCACTGTAAGTATTTGATACATCAGAAAAGCAGAACTTAATATTTGGTACAGAAACCTTTGTTTGCAATTACAGAGATCATTAGTTTCCTGTAGTTCTTGACCAGGTTTGCACACACTGCAGCAGGGATTATGGCCCACTCCTCCATACAGACCTTCTCCAGATCCTTCAGGTTTCAGGGCTTACACGGGGCAATACGGACTTTCAGCTCCCTCCAAAGATTTTCTATTGGGTTCAGGTCTGGATGGTGTTCTTGGGGTTGTACTCATCCTTCTTCTTCCTACAAACACGGCGAGTGGAGTTTAGACCAAAAAGCTCTATTTTTGTCTCATCAGACCACATGACCTTCTCCCACTCCTCCTCTGGATCATCCAGATGGTCATTGGCAAACTTCAGACGGGCCTGGACATGCGCTGGCTTGAGCAGGGGGACCTTGCGTGCGCTGCAGGATTTTAATCCATGACGGCGTAGTGTGTTACTAATGGTTTTCTTTGAGACTGCGGTCCCAGCTCTCTTCAGGTCATTGACCAGGTCCTGCTGTGTAGTTCTGGGCAGATCCCTCACCTTCCTCATGATCATTGATGCCCCACGAGGTGAGATCTTGCATGGAGCCCCAGACCGAGGGTGATTGACCGATTGATCTTGAACTTCTACCATTTTCTAATAATTGCGCCAACAGTTGTTGCCTTCTCACCAAGCTGCTTAACTATTGTCCTATAGCCCATCCCAGTCTTGTGCAGGTCTACAATTGTATCCCTGATGTCCTTACACAGCTCTCTGGTCTTGGCCATTGGAGAGGTTGGAGTCTGTTTGATTGAGTGTGTGGACAGGTGTCTTTTATACAGGTAACGAGTTCAAACAGGTGCAGTTAATACAGGTAATGAGTGGAGAACAGGAGGGCTTCTTAAAGAAAAATGAACAGGTCTGTGAGAGCCGGAATTCTTACTGGTTGGTATGTGATCAAGTACTTATGTCATGCAATAAAATGCAAATGAATTACTTAAAAATCATACATTGTGTTTTTCTGGATTTGTGTTTTAGATTCCGTCTCTCACAGTTGTAGTGTACCTATGACACAAATTACAGACCTCTACATGCTTTGTAAGTAGAAAAACCTGCAAAATTGGCAGTGTATAAAATACTTGTTCTCCCCACTGTATCACCCCTACCTGGCTCAAATTTGACCTGCAGCTTGCTGACAGGGTTGTTGTCTCCTAGGAGACGCATCTGTCTATGCAGGGCGTCTAGACGGAACACCGTCTCCAGACAGGTGAAGGCCTCACCTTGGGAAACACAGGGATGAGGGATTAGCTGTTGGCATGTTTGTTTGTGTGTGTGTCTGTCTGTAGTGATACACCTCTGTACTTAGGTGTGTATGCTGTATATACACACCATATGCACCATGTGGGGTGGCAGGTAGCCTAGTGGTTAGAACGTTGGGCCAGTAACTGAAAGGTTGCTGGATCGAATCCCCGAGATGACAAGGGAAACATCTGTCGTTCTGCGCCTGAACAAGGCAGTTAACCCACTGTTCCCCGGTAGGCCATCATTTTAAATAAGCATTTGTTCTTAACTTTTTTTTATATATATATGCCTTTGTGCCTAGGTGTGTGTGTGAGCGTGCGTATGTATACACACCGTAGGCCTCGGTAGTGATGCGTCTCTGTGCGTAGGTGGCCAGTCCCTCGCTCAGCCACATCTCTTCCCAGGTGGCGTTGGTGACCGCGTTGCCGAACCAGCCATGGGCAATCTCGTGGATGACGTCGATCAGCAGGAACTCCCGGCTCTCCAGGATGGAGGAGATGATGAAGGTGAGGCAGGGGTTCTCCATGGCCACGATGGGGAACGACGGAGGCAGGAACACTATGTCGTACCTGTGTGTGACCAGGGTGGCGGAATGATACGAGGCTTGTCGTGTGGTTAATTCAGGACTGCTTCCAATATTACACACTATTCCTTATATAGTGCAATACTATTGATGTCAAACGAAGTGCACTATATAAGAATTAGGGTGAAAGTAGTGCACCAGATAGGGAACACGGTGCCATTTGGGACACAGGCCGGGAAGTGCATTGAAATTCAATGAATGAATTATACAACTCTCATTTGGACATAACAGAACTTTTTCAATGTATGAGTAGACATGAAGTGTACCTCCTCAATTGACTGAGTGGGACAGTTTTCTGGTTTGTTCTCTTTTATAGTATGTTTTGTATGGTTTCAGCTCCATCTTCCATCTCCCTAGCATGACTTAAAAGCCCTGTAAAGTTAACAATTCATGTAAACTTGTAGATATGGAGAATTTGTATCTGTAACTGCGAACACTGTACAATTTAAATCTGAAGACTGTCTAGCCATGTGAATTTGGCACTTACTGTAAGTGTATTTTGGGGATTGTGTGTGTTCTGTCAGAGGCCGTGGACAAACATAGACACTCCAACTTACCCAGACCTAAGGGATAGAGTAGCTGAAGTATGTTTTATGCATAAGTATGTCACAAAAACTTGACCTGTACCCTTCATGCATTGTTCTATATTTGATGTTGAGATTCTTTGTGTGAGGCAAAAATAAATGTATTGCTCTAACCTTCCCCACACATAGGGTCCGAAGAGGTCCTCGGCCACATTCAGCCAACGCTCCACGCTACCCCCTAGCTTGCTCACAGCACAGGTCAGTACACACGGCTCTGCCCACACCCGGCTCCTGCCAGAGGAAGATAGCCGGGATGTATTCTTTAGTGCAAACCATAGCAAAAACATTTACAACAAAAATGTTTCTTATAGGTAGGTCCCTCCCAGTTTCGGGTCGTTTGATTCCATTTGGTTCCTAGTGAGGTGAAACATTTCCCCTATAGATAGATAATAAAAATGACATGCTATGTGGGTGATTCCACGCCAGCCCACTCTGGAAACGTGATGTACTTGTAGAGTTCATGGTTTTAAACAATATCTCTAAAAATGAACAAGATCAAAACGGGTAATTGAGATATTCCTATTTTTTAAAAGTTGAATACATTTGTGACATTTCAGGATCTAGACATACTCCATATTTTAGAGCACACTATAAGCAGCATAATGACTCCAAGATGTTGTCTGTATCATGTACGGTTCACAGATCATAGGGTCTTACAGTATAATGACTACAAGATGTTGTCTGTATCATGTACGGTTCACAGATCATAGGGTCTTACAGTATAATGACTACAAGATGTTGTCTGTACGATTCACACATCATAGGGTCTTACAGTATAATGACACCAAGATGTTGTCTGTATCATGTACGGTTCACACATCATAGGGTCTTACAGTATAATGACTCCAAGATGTTGTCTGTATCATGTACGGTTCACAGATCATAGGGTCTTACAGTATAATGACTCCAAGATGTATCATCTACAGTTCACACATCATAGGGTCTTACAGTATAATGACACCAAGATGTTGTCTGTATCATGTACAATTCACACATCATAGGGTCTTACAGTATAATGACTCCAAGATGTTGTCTGTATCATGTACGGTTCACAGATCATAGGGTCTTACAGTATAATGACACCAAGATGTATCATCTACGGTTCACACATCATAGGGTCTTACAGTATAATGACACCAAGATGTTGTCTGTATCATGTACGGTTCACACATCATAGGGTCTTACAGGAGGGCATGTATAGGTCTAAAATGCCACTTACATCGTGATTTTTGAAAAATAGTTTGTGATACAGATGTAAAAAGCACATTGAACATCCTTCCTCCCAATTAAGTTTTTATGTGAGAATTGCCAGAACAATCTGAGACACCAAAAATATTTACTGTCCACGCTGGCGTGGAATCGGCCCCTTGCATGTGAAAATCTCATGTGATGCTGCTGATTTGGTCACTATTGCAAATATGTGAAGGTCTGGACATTGACACATGATAATATGCAGAAGCATAGCACCAGTATAGGGGCATCAAACTCAAGTCCTAGAGTGCCACAGTGTCAGCTGGATGTTGTTCTTTCCTTTATATTGGTGTCCGATTTACACCTAGGAAACAATGGTGTGTGGACTTCCTTACTAATCAATGACTTCATTTATCAATTAAAAGGTAAGGGAGGAATGACAACCAACAGTAACTGCGGGCCTCAAGGTCTGGAGTTTGACACATTCATGACAAAAGGTTGCATCACAATAATATCTCTAATACAGTATCTTTCTCCAGAAGTCGACACTCCTCATTCACCACTTCTCACAAATCTTAAAGCTTTGGATTGGTGGAGGCATTGGCTAGTTGGAGTGTCCACGATATATGCCAGTCATTTCCTTTCAAATCAGTGAAGGGATGGGAAATACTGCTTAATATTCATGTACTGGACCTCGGTCAGGTCACTCCCACTGACCTGGGGCCAATGTCGACGTGCTGCAGGTCTCCTGCCACCAGTGCCACCAGGTAGGCTGGGACGGGGTACTCCATGGAGAACTGGAACACCCTGTCCTGCTTGGAGTAGGCACTGCGGGAGGCACTCATCAACACCGTCACACCTTCCGGCACCTGCACACACACACACACACAAACAGGCTCACAGACATGTACGTACACACACAGACATGGACGTACACACGCTAGCACAGAAACATATTATCAAACTCATTTTGACAAAGGGAGATTATGTTAAATCAGGAGTTTCACAGGAAAATGGGTGCTAACGAGACAACAGAAGGGAAAGTGAGATGTAGATTGTAAAAAGCAGGATGAGATTAAAGAAACAGTGGTGTAATTCTATAAAAGCCATTTTATTTAGACAAAACAGATTAAAATGGAGAGAAACCAAGACAGAGGGTGGGAGCAAATAAACCAGATTAAGATTACAACAAAGTGAGATTAACGGGGTGAAAGGGAGATTATGACAAGAGATTAGCATTGGGAATTATATTAAAACGCCAAGTGAGATTTACAGTGTGTTTTTTTCTTTATTTAACTTTTACTTATTTCGGGAAACACATTGAGACCAGTGTCTCAATTCTCATGAGGACAACAATACAACAAATACAAAATTATCAGCAAAAATGTAATAAACTACAAATGACAGAATTAACACTACAGTTTGAAACACCACAAATACAATTATTTACATTCAATCAAAAACAGTGGGGTGAATGAGAATGAAAAACGTAGAGAAAGACAGGTAGACAGAGACAGATCAACAGAGCAATGCAAAGCTGATATCACCGAGCCAGGGTTTTCTTACCAGTGATGTTGTGGTAAAATAAAAAGGTGATTGACCACCCCAGTTGGTGGCCAACCCAGTGGGTACAAATTCTTATATCTGATAGGTCGTCTCTGAATATACAGTGAGGAAAAAAAGTATTTGATCCCCGGCTGATTTTGTACGTTTGCCCACTGACAAAGAAATTATCAGTCTATAATTTTAATGGTAGGTTTATTTGAACAGTGAGAGACAGAATAACAACAAAAAAATCCAGAAAAACACATGTCAAAAATGTTATAAATTGATTTACATTTTAATGAGGGAAATAAGTATTTGACCCCTACTGCAAAACATGACTTAGTACTTGGTGGCAAAACCCTTGTTGGCAATCACAATCAATATTTATGCAACCCCCATAAATATTTGTCTATTTTCATATAATCTCAGTGATCATTGTCCCATAGTATGGTATTAGATATGAAACAGCAACATACTAATCCTCATTTAATTAAAAAGATACATTTTTAAAAGATTTTACATGTTCTACTCTGATTTAGTCACGGTCTCCTGTATTCCTGACACTGAGTTGGGTCTAGAAAATATATCCTCCATATTTATTCCTCTGGAAGATAAACATGCCCCTTTTAAACAATTCAGAGTCAAAGATAGATTGAACCTTTGGTTTTCTTTGGAATTACCTGTGCTCATTCAGAGGAGAAATCAGGCCTGGGCCAAAGCAAAGAAAACTGACTGTAATCTTTCAGACAATTGAGAAAAATATGTACCATCTGAATTAACAATGCTAAATCAAGCTACTTTTTAAGCTCTGTCTCTCTGACTCTGCTGGTGATCCTTCTAAATGTTGGAAAACAGTAAATGTACTGAAGAGTACAAAATCCTCTTCGTACCTGCCTAAGTTCTGACTCTGGCATCATAATTGAGAAGAGATAAGTTATGCTTTTAAATCATCATTTTATCTCTGCAGGCTTTCTATTTGAGAGAAACGGTGGTGTAGTTGACTCTAGGTCAGTTAATCGACTGCTCTACCCTCTGCCAGCCTCTACTAAACTTCCAGTAAATCTTTGTTTTTTATTTAAACAATTTACTATCTGTGATGTGCTAGATGCCTTGCGTAAGATTAATGTAAAAAAAATCCACTGAAGCTGATATGCTTGATCCATTTTTGCTGCAACTCTGCCCCCAATTGATGAATCATTAACCAATGTTTTTTACCTGACGATTATATCTGGTACTATCCCCAAGGTTTGGAAGGCGGCCTATGTACTCCCCCTTCACAAAAGGTGCTGACCCTAATAGTGACCTAATAATTATCGACCTATTTCTAAACTTTCTTGCCCCGCTAAAATATTAGAATCTTTGATTAATTCTCAGCTAAGATCTTTCTTATCTTTGAAATGTATTCTAAATGTACATCAGTTGGGTTTTAGACCAGATCGTAGCACTATCTCTGTTGCATCCCTAGTTTTAAATGTGGTTTTAGTTTTAACTGTATGGATAAAATAAACATTGTGCTGCCCTCGATACTGTTGATCCCTCACCGCTAATTGAGGCTTTCCTTAAATGGCCTAGAACAGACTGCATGTAACTGGTTTAAAAATTACTTGACAGATAGAACTCAATGTATATCTACTTACGACATTAAATCAGGTTTCCTGGATATCACAAAAGGTGTCCCGCAGGGGTCCATTCTGGGTCCTGTACTTTTTACATTAACAATATCAACTTGTCTGTAAAAAACAATGTACCTGCACTTGTATGCCGATTCCATTCCTTTACTTTAGCTTTGTGTGTATTGTTGTGGAAAAGTTAGATATTACTTGTTAGATATTACTGCAGTACTTTGCTTCACCCGCAATAACATCTGCTAAACACGTGTATGTGACCAACACAATTTGATGCCAATGATACTGTTGTGTATGCTATTGCCCCCACGGTTTATCAGGCTCTATCTGAACTACAGTCTGCTTTCATTGTATTACAGAAATTACCGTAAATTAGTACTGACTACAGGTAAAACTAAGTATATGTTGTTCTCTACAGCGCATACAAATAATTCTGATGATTGAAGCATATGTACTTTGGATGGTGTCCATATTGACCATCTCCCTGCTTACAAATATCTGGGCCTCTGGATAGATGAAAAGCTGTCTTTTAAAAAGCATATTGATGAGTTAGTTAAGAAGCTGAGAATAGAAACAGGCCCTGCCTCTCGCTAAATAATAGAAAGCAGATTATTCAGTCGACGTTCCCATCGGTCCTAGAGTATTGCGATGTCATCTACATGAACTCAACTGCCACTTCATTGGATGTACATCCGTTGGATGTAGTTTATCATAGAGCACTGTGCTTTATTACAGGTGACAGTTTAAGTACTCATCACTGCATTCTCTCCCAGAAAGTTGGTTGGCCCTCTTTGATGTCACGTAGATAAATACATTGCTATGTTTTCATGTATAAAGCCCTTTTACAAATAGTCCCATTGTTCCTAGCATCATTACTAAACTTTAGACATAAGGAGTTACCACACCTGGTCTCAGGGATGAGAACTTTTGGCCTCTACGGAGGTGGTAAATCAGCTTTTAGTTTTCGTGCACCTTACTTTTGGGACAATCCTCAAAATGTTTTTAAATGTGATATTCCGGTGCCTCTAGGGCAATTCAGAAAGCTAATTGAGGACCTTATGATGAATGTGTTTTATGACTGTTGTTTTCTTTCTGCTTGCATTTTGTATATATATTTTGATGTGTGTATTTTCAGTCATTTCGGTTATTCAGGGCTCATCTGTAAAAGAGACCTATCTAAATAAACAATATCTACATCAACACAACCCAGGTTTGAGAGGTGACTTGCCCTGACAGTAGCGGTGTAGGTGCTCTTGACGGCCGAGGTGTATTACATTAAAATTTTCAACACAAACTTTTATGTTATGTCAATATCAAAACAATAGGGTCAGGTTTCTCTGGAAACCAGCACTAGAGGTGTGACAGTTGACACTCACCCTGACAGTAGCGGTGTAGGTGCTCTTGACGGCGGGTGTGTCAAAGCAGGGAAAGAAGGATCGGTTGCAGACAGAGTGGCCCTGAGTGAAGACTAGCGGGCGAGTCTGACCACACGTCAGCTCTGCGTCCAGCCACCAGATCTAGAGGGCCCAGGAACCAATCAGAAACATACATTTGTTAAACTTAAAGTGATAGTACACTCTCGAAGTCAATGTTTGGTCGAACGTTGAGATGTCCAAATTACAAGCTTTGTGTATTCTCCGAATTAAATCAGGAAATTAGACTACAAGCCTATCTTTCCATTTAATTTGGCATATAGCTCAGATGCCATGCAACATTGACATGTATCAACATTAGACCACTTCTGATTTTAGAGTGAACTGTCCCTTTAAAAAGAGGCATTGCACACGACATTAAGAAAATGGTAAATGATGGGTTCTAGGCTGACTACACTGCAGAAGCATGCAAGATCTCACAATCGTTGATAGGTGTTTAACATGATAGACATGGCGCACAACCATTCTGGCGGCGAAGGCAAGGGTGGCCAGTTTCCCCACACTCATTCACAACAAACAAACCTCCTGCACGTTGAGTTCAACAACTACAGACTGATGTATGGTGTGATGCTGGAGGAACCATTGAATATGAGTAGCCAACAGACTAATATGAGAATGTGATTGCTGAATTTATGTAGTGATTCGAAACTAAGTGTTTTGATAACTTTCAAATGTCGTAACAGGTCCCTGTAGAATTAACAACCCTTTACATAATACCATAGAATCAGTGTTCTACTAATATAACAATGTGCACCTTTCATATTTCAATGTAATTCCCAGCGGATACAGATACTGTGCCTATCTGCATTTTGTCAGGTGGTAACCACCTTGGCAAACATGTCAGAGTGGTCATACCTTCCTGTATGGTGTCCCATATACAACCGGAGTTCCCTGATCCTAGTGCACAATACACAAGGTTTCTCCCTCCCCATAGACTGATATCAACCAATTCAATCATAAAAAAAAGACAATGCAAGTTAAAGTTGTGTCTAGTAAAATGTTTATGCCGAGTGCCAGTTTTCTCTCCGTTCATACACATCAGGATCAAGCCCGTCTGGACATCATCGCATCATCTTGCAAGTCTCCATGTGCTGGCTCCATACATGTTTCTGTGAACACATACACACACACTGTTCTATTACCAATGGCAGTAAGGGATAGGTGATATCTGACACACAAACTGGTACTATGTTGGAGTTTGAACAGGTCAGACTAAACCTTCCTAATTCTGTTCTCCCCATTGAGGTGAGGCTGGAGGTGAGGTCTTTGACAGAGCCCTATTGATGGGCATAGCAGCAAAGATCAGCTCCTAGTCCCTCAAAGATACTGGTCGGTCACACACACAAACACACACAGAGCACCGATTACATTATAAGTGGTGGTTATGAGTAGCCTGGGGGAACCAACCTGATGGCTGTGTTCACCTTTCTATTTCACTTCAGATATTATAAAATGTGAAGTGAGTGAATGAACACAGCGATCAGGCTGGTTCCATCAGGCTAGGTTATACCGTGGACATTATATGGTGATCAGGCTGGTTCCATCAGGCTAGGTTATACCCTGGACATTATATGGTGATCAGGCTGGTTCCATCAGGCTAGGTTATACCCTGGATATTATATGGTGAACACAGTGATCAGGCTGGTTCCATCAGGCTAGGTTATACCCTGGATATTATATGGTGAACACAGTGATCAGGCTGGTTCCATCAGGCTAGGTTATACCCTGGACATTATATGGAGATCAGGCTGGTTCCGCCAGGCTAGGTTATACCCTGGACATTATATGGTGAACACAGTGATCAGGCTGGTTCCCACCAGGCTAGGTTAGACCCTGGTCATTATATTATGAACACAGTGATCAGGCTGGTTCCCACAAGGCTAGGTTATACCCTGGACATTATATGGTGAACACAGTGATCAGGCTGGTTCCATCAGGCTAGGTTATACCCTGGACATTATATGGAGATCAGGCTGGTTCCGCCAGGCTAGGTTATACTCTCGACATTATATGGTGAACAAAGTGATCAGGCTGGTTCCCACCAGGCTAGGTTAGACCCTGGTCATTATATGATGAACACAGTGATCAGGCTGGTTCCCACAAGGCTAGGTTATACCCTGGACATTATATGGTGAACACAGTGATCAGGCTGGTTCCACCAGGCTAGGTTATGCACTGGACATTATATGGTGATCAGGCTGGTTACACTAGGCTAGGTTATACCCTGGACATTATATGGTGAACACACTGATCAGGCTGGTTATACCAGGCTAGGTTATACCCTGGAGATTATATGGTGAACACAGTGATCAGGCTGGTTCCCAACAGGCTAGGTTATACCCTGGACATTATATGGTGAACACAGTGATCAGGCTGGTTCCCAACAGGCTAGGTTATACCCTGGACATTATATGGTGAACACAGCGATCAGGCTGGTTATACCAGGCTAGGTTATAGCCTGGAGATTATATGGTAAACACAGTGATCAGGCTGGTTCCACCAGGCTAGGTTATACCCTGGACATTATATGGTGAACACAGTAATCAGGCTGGTTCCCAACAGGCTAGGTTATACCCCTAGACATTATATGGTGAACACAGTGATCAGGCTGGTTCCCAACAGGCTAGGTTATACCCTGGACATTATATGGTGATCAGGCTGGTTCCATCAGGCTAGGTTATACCCTGGACAATATATGGTGATCAGGCTGGTTCCATCAGGCTAGGTTATACCTTGGACATTATATGGTGAACACAGTGATCAGGCTGGTTCCACTAGGCTAGGTTATACCCTGGACATTATATGGTGAACACAGTGATCAGGCTGGTTCCATCAGACTAGGTTATACCCTGGACATTATATGGTGATCAGGCTGGTTCCACCAGGCTAGGTTATACCCTGGACATTATATGGTGAACACAGTGATCAGGCTGGTTCCATCAGGCTAGGTTATACCCTGGACATTATATGGTGATCAGGCTGGTTCCACCAGGCTAGGTTATACCCTGGACATTATATGGTGATCAGGCTGGTTCCACCAGGCTAGGTTATACCCTGGACATTATATGGTGAACACAGTGATCAGGCTGGTTCCATCAGGCTAGGTTATACCCTGGACATTATATGGTGAACACTGTAATCAGGCTGGTTCCCAACAGGCTAGGTTATACCCTGGACATTATATGATGATCAGGCTGGTTCCACCAGGCTAGGTTATGCCCTGGACATTATATGCATCTAAGTCAGTTTACATAAATTACATTTCACAATTGCTTTATCAAATGTATCAAAGTAATTTAGTGGGTTACTTTGTGTATTTGTACAAATAATGAGCCTATAAAAGTTGTTGCCGCTGAAAGGTGAAGGGTGCTGTTGCAAACATGGGTCTGACTGTTCCATTCATAAGAAAGCTCCCAGTGAGGGCATGGCAGCATGATGCTGATGAGGGACCACTTGCTTGTCTTCAGCTGTAACTGGAAATCTCTCAAACCACTGCAGCAGGCAATCTCATGAGGTGGTGTTGACTGCAAGGGCCTGTTACGGGGTGATGTAATAGACAGCCATGTGAGTAATTGTATTTTGTTCTAAAGAAAGGATAGCACCTTTTGCTAATGCACTTCACAACCAAAATTACTCGACTGGTTGTTTCTTCTTGGCTGGGGAACTAGCTTACTAGTTTATCAAGCTAGGAATGTTCACATAACACACATTACCTGTTGTTGTTTATGAAGCCGCCTGTGACATCAGGGCAGTATCTCCTGTCACTTTTAGAGGCCTCATGATGGCATGTCCTTTTCATAAGAGTCAAGGGAGACTGGCAACAACAGAGGTGTCACAAGGGTACTTGTGTCACATGACACACTTTTATTCTGAGGTCTTGCCTGACAAGCTGTGAAAATAGCAAGTGAACAGTGGATGAAATATTTTTTTTGGAAGTCCCTAAACCATTCCAATCACATTGCTGGACATGTTATGATACCCAACTTTGCTCCTTTTGGTAGGTCCCGGCATCCATTCATGACCAGGGGATCAGTTTGGCACCCAACTGTGCACTTGGTCTAACAGAAAAACAGGGTCAAAGATGGTTATCGTCTCTCAATTATAAACATGATTACATTATTTCTTGAGCTGCGTTTGGAAGCTAATTCTATGCTTCACAGATGGAGACAGACTGGCTCCAGATTGGATTAGATTGAGGCCGGTGACGGTGCTAGCGATGATAGTGATAATGATTCTCAAAATATGCATAACCAGATACATAACCAGCAGTCTATGGTCTAGCTACCGGTATACTCACTTTTCAGTCTCAAACGGCTGTGATCCTTTGATTTGAACGGTCTGGTGGCGATGAAATAACAGCGCCCCATCCGATGAGGAGATTAATTTATCTTGCCCAGGATACCACGGTGGGAGGAGTTTGACCCGGGTGAAAAGTGATTGCATTCATTTCAGAACCGGGCTGCCTCCCGGGCGCTAGAATAAATGTCTGACTCATATCGATGCCATATAGGCTGTTTCAAAAGGGATTAGTTGCTTTTTAGGGGCAACTTTTTTGGGATGGTGGTTAGCGTTCTTGTCTGGCATTGGGCCAATTAATGTAGCCATGGCATGACTAAACCAGTGTTGTGTTTGTACAGACAACAGAGCAATAAAAGGGAAGGAGGGAGTCAGGCAGGAAAAAGGAGAGGAATGTGCGAGAAAAGATCGACATTTAGAACAAAAACTAACAAACAAGACAAAAGCAAATGGATTAGACTGCTAATTTTTTATTACAAATATTTGGTGACCAATCACTAGTGGGGCACCGCCCCTAATGGGTGGGCCCGCCTGTGGAGCATACACCCAAAACCTTTGCCTCCTGTTACATTGATTTCAATATGATATCCATGGAAGAGATTACCACTCATTAACACTCATTTTTACATCACTGGTTAGAAGAGAATTTGTTGAACAGTCATCTAGATGGAGATTCTGGGAGGCTGCCGAAACGGGCCAGAAACAAGTCAGTTGCTTTGTTACTTAACTTCAACGAATTACGACCTGGCACAGGATATCAACACTGACTAGGGCTGGCTGTTATTCAGGTGATAGTTTGACCCTCAAATCGGTGTATTGGCGTGCGGCTATCGGATTTATACAGAGAGTGCCCCAAGTTTTCTGTGCCATTTCAAGCATTCAAATTACAACAGCGTTCATAGTCCTGCGACGGACAGATGCATACAAAATCAACAGTACCAAGCCAAATATACAGTTGAAGTCGGAAGTTTACATACACTTAGGTTGGAGTCATTAAAACTCATTTTTCAACCACTCCACACATTTCTTGTTAACAAACAATAGTTTTGGCAAGTCGGTTAGGACATCTACTTCGTGCATGACAAGTTATTTTTCCAACAATTGTTTACAGACATATTATTTCACTTATAATTCACTGTATCACAATTCCAGTGGGTCAGAAAGTTACATACACTAAGTTGACTGTGCTTTTCGACCTGCAAATCAATTCCAGAACAACAGCAAAGGACCTTGTGAAGATTCTGGAGGAAACAGGTACAAAAGTATCTATATCCACAGTAAAACGAGTCCTATATCAACATAACCTGAAAGGCCGCTCAGCAAGGAAGAAGCCACTGCTCCAAAACCACCATAAAAAAAGCCAGACTACGGTTTGCAACTGCACATGGGGACAAAGATCATACTTTTTGGAGAAATCTTGCAACCTCACAGTTAACTAGTCCAATGCAATAACGACCTGGCTCTCTCTCATTGCACTCCACAAGGAGACTGCCTGTTATGCGAATGCAGTAAGCCAAGGTAAGTTGCTAACTTACCTTATAAAAAACAATCAATCATAATCACTAGTTAACTACACATGGTTGATGATATTACTAGATATTATCTAGCGTGTCCTGCGTTGCATATAATCTGACTGAGCATACGAGCATACAAGTATCTAAGTATCTGACTGAGCGGTGGTAGGCAGAAGCAGGCGCGTAAACATTCATTCAAACAGCACTTTCGTGCGTTTTGCCAGCAGCTCTTCGATGTGCGTCAAGCATTGCGATGTTTATGACTTCAAGCCTATCAACTCCCGAGATGAGGCTGGTGTAACCGAAGTGAAATGGCTAGCTATTTAGCGCGCGCTAATAGCGTTTCAAACATCGCTCGCTCTGAGCCTTCTAATTGTTGTTCGCCTTGCTCTGCATGGGTAACGCTGCTTCGAGGGTAGCTGTTGTCGTTGTGTTGCTGGTTCGAGCCAGGAGAGGGACGGAAGCTATACTGTTACACTGGCAATACTAACGTGCCTATAAGAACATCAAATAGTCAAAGGTTAATGAAATACAAATGATATAGAGGGAAATAGTCCTAGAATTCCAATAATAACTACAACCTAAAACTTCTTAACTGGGAATATTGAAGACTCATGTTAAAAGGAACCACCAGCTTTCATATGTTCTCATGTTCTGAGCAATGAACTGAAACGTTAGCTTTCTTACATAGCACATATTGCACTTTTACTTTCTTCTCCAACACTTTGTTTTTGCATTATTTAAACCAAATTGAACATGTTTCATTATTTACTTGAGGCTAAATTGATTTTATTGATGTATTATATTAAGTTAAAATAAGTGCTAATTTAGTATTGTTGTAATTGTCATTATTACAAATGTAAAAATAATAATAATAATAATAAAAAGAATTGGCCGATTAATCGATATCTGCTTTTTTGGTCCTCCAATAATCGGTATCGGTGTTGAAAAATCATAATCGGTCGACCTCTAGTCAGGAAGTTAAAGCTTGGTCGCAAATGGGTCTTCCAAATGGACAATGACCCCAAGCATACTTCCAAAGTTGTGGCAAAATTGCTTAATGACAACAAAGTCAAGATATTGGAGTGGCCATCACAAAGCCCTGACCTCAATCCCATATAACATTTGTGGGCAGAACTGACAAAGCGTGTGTGAGCAAGAAGGCCAACAAACCTGATTCAGTTACACCAGCTCTGTCAGGAGGAATGGGCCAAAATTCACCCAACTTATTGTGGAAAGCTTCTGGAAGGCTACCCTAAACGTTTGACCCAAGTTAAACAATTTAAAGGCAATCCTACCAAATACTAATTGAGTGGATGTAAACTTCTGACCCACTGGGAATGTGATGAAAGAAAATAAACTGAAATAAATCAATTCTCCCTACTATTATTCAGACATTTCACATTATTAAAATAAAGTGGTGATCCTATCTGACCTAAGAAAGGGAATTTTTACTAGGATTAAATGTCAGGAATTGTGAAAAACTGAGTTTAAATGTATTTGGCTAAGATGTATGTAAACTACCCGACTTCAACTGTATGAATCTGTTTAAAGCAATCAATTCAATATACTTGTGATGACTGTAAACTTTTATAAAGAAGCAAAATATTCTGTGTAATTCCACAACATTTTATGTGGTAAAAATGTGAGCTTGTGTAATGTAGTAACTGTCCACATTGGGCAAATTGGTGTAATATAAAATAATGAATGTACCACAAGCAGACATTCACAATTTTTACTGAAAGATGATCCCCAGTGATTAACCACAATGTTGCATAACAATTGAATTCAATAATTCATTGTTTGAGAGAACTGTACAACCATCAAGATTAGGGATGCACGATATATCGGTAAGCATATCAGAATCGGCCGATATTAGCTGAAAATACCAACATCAGCATGGGCCCAATGTCTAGTTTAACGGCGATGTCAAAGGTGACGTGCATACCTAGGTAGATGACGTAATGACGCCACGAAAAAATATAGCTCTTCACGTGCAACACAGCATTCCTAACCTAGCCCACAATTTCTGCTGTGTGGATCGAGCAGTCAACAAGTCGAACAGTCATTTGAAAGAGTAAGAAAATTTCAGCGAGACAACTCAAAGTTGAAATCCATTATCGCCAAGACAATAGAATTCATTGCCCTTCACAATCAGCCATTCTCTGACGTGGATGATGTTGGCTTTCGCTGACTGGTCGAGCACCTCGAGCCCCGGTACACACTACCAAGTAGGCGCTATTTTTCAGATGTTGCCCTACCGGAGTTACAATAGTATTGTTGAAACACACATCCGTGAGCTACTTGCTATGGGCGTCACTGCTATTAGCGTCACTGCTATTAGCTTCACGACTGACATTTGGGCCAGTGATGTCAGCCCCATGAGCATGCTGACAACTGGCTCGAGAAATAAGCTCATCAACTGCATCTGCAGCAGACGTGATACCCTCTGTCATGGCATTGAAACACCTGCTCAACAAAACCCCACTCTCCATGTCGGAAGTTAACTTGGAAAAGTACTCTACTAGAGGCTGTGATCAAGCAATTCAGTGGCATTCTCTCTGAGCTTCTACTGTGTCGCCATCATGCTTGATGCTAGGTACAAGGACCGCTACTTTGATCCAGACAAGAAACAGGGTTTACGTGAACTGTTACCTACACAGCTGGACAAGATGGAAATGGACACAGTGACAGTGTGCACCGAGGAAGAGAGACTACAGACAGACAGAGCTGAAACTTCCCTGCTTGATATGCATGATGAAATCCTGGTTGAGAATGAACAAATGAACAGCAAGTAAGTACAGTAAATAGGTTTCGATTATGTTTTACTGGTAATGGGGACATACGTAAATTCCAACAAAATAACTGTTTGGTCAGTGTGTGTATATGTTTCAACTATTTAACTGTGCTCGAATGCTTAAAAGGCTGCTAAAACTGTAAACATCGGTATGTGTTTTTTTGGCAAGGAAAATATTGGATATATCGGTTTAAGCCAAAAATGTCATATCGGTGCATCCCTAATCAAGATTAATTGTCAGATCCAACAGCAGATCTCTTTGTTTCGTGGGACCTGGAACTAGTATCTGTTTTGTCCGAGTTTCAACAGAGGGTCCCAAGAAACAAAAGAGATCTGCTGTTGGATCTGACAATTAATCTTGATGGTTGTACAGTCATCTCAAAAAAAACTGTGAAGGCCCTCGGTGTTACTCTGGACAATGATTTCTCTATTGACGAACATATCAATATTTCATTGACAGCTTTTTTCAAATTTCGTAACATTGCAAAAAATTCGAAACTTTTTGTCCAAAAATTATGCAGAAAAGCAAATCCATGCTTTTGTCACTTCTAGATTAGACTACTGCAATGCTCTACTCTTCGGCTACCCAGATAAAGCACAAAAAAAAAAATTAAGTTAGTGCTAAACACGGCTGCTAGAATCCTGACCTGAAGCAAAACATTTCTAAGCAAACAGCTGGATGCAGGGCTTTCTCCTATAGAGCTCCATATTTCTGGAATGGTCTACCTATCCATGTGAAAGACGCAGACTCGGTCTCAACCATTAAGTCTTTACTGAAGACTCATCTCTTCGGTAGGTCCTATGATTGAGTGTAGTCTGGCCCAGGGGTGCAAGGTGAACAGCAAGGCACTGGAGCGACGAACTACCCTTGCTGTCTAAGCCTGGCCTGCTGAGTCACTCACTGGCTTACTAGTGCTCTTCCATGCCGTCCCTAGGAGGGGTGCGTCACTTGAGTGGGCTGAGTCACAGACATGATCTTCCTGTCCGGTTTTGCCCCCCCCCCCCTTGGGCTCGTGCAGTGGAGGAGATCAGGATGGTCTTTACTCAGCCTTGTCTCAGGGTAGTAAGTTTGTGGTCTGTTGATATCCCTCTAGTGCTAGTGGTGTGGGGGCTTGTGCTTTGGCAAAGTGGGTGGGGTTATATCCTGCCTGGTTGGCCCTGTCCGGGGGTATCGTCGGACGGGGCCAGTGTCCCCCGACCCACCCCTGGTTCCAGTCTCCAGTATCTATGCTGCAATAGTCTATTTGCCGGAGGGCTAGGGTCAGTCTGTTATAACTGGTGTAATTCTCCTGTCTTATCAGGTGTCCTGTGTGAATTTAAGTATGCTCCCTCTAATTCTCCTCCAGGAGGACCTGAGCCCTAGGATCATGCCTCAGGACTACCTGGCCTGATGACTCCTGGCTGTCCCCAGTCCACCTGGGTGTGCTGCTGCTCCAGTTTCAACTGTTCTGCCTGCAGCTAGGGAACCCCGACTTTGACCTGTTCACCGGACGTGCTAGGCTGGGTTTCTGTTTAGCACTTTGACCTCTGCTGATGTAAAAAGGGCTTTATAAATAAATTATTAAAATTGATGGATTGTGTTAGTCATGGTATGACACTATATTTGGGCTTGAAGTGGGAAATCCAAAGTCGGGACCTGGAAATGTTTTTTGTGTCAATGTCGTGGCATTTTACTTGAAAATGTACATAATCCATTGGATATTTTTTTAATTTTACTTATTGTTTAGCTAGTCTAGTCTGTACACAATTATGACCCTTTTATAGTGGTTTAATTGCGTGATATGATTGCATTTTGTAACCATGCTCCCCCTGTCGCCCCAAGATGAATGGTTTTGACCACTAAAGTCATGCCTCACTGCTCTGATTGGTGCAACTAAACCAAAGTGTGAAATGATAGGCCTCTCTTCTATAATGAACAGGTACCCACAGAAAAAAATATTAAAAAGGAACCTCTTTATTTATTTTGTTTTGCTGTTACATTTGGGTTTGGTGAACAATGCGCTCAGGGTGTTTTCACATAATTTGCAAAGTGTATCATGAGAAAAGTTATTGTTTGCCTATCATTTCACTTCCCATTTGAGAACACTGGACACGGGCTGACTTTGCTGTACTGCAGAAAAGCCTGCCAGCAGCCTACCTACCAAAAGTTGCGCCTTGTCCATTACAATGTCGATACTTTGGAGATAACAACAAATGGAAAAGCTAAATATACTGGTTTGGTTTCCATCTATGGCAAAGTTTTCCCTAAATGCTTATGACAAATCCAGCTCCAGAACCAGCCTAGCCAGATGGCTAATCTTTTTAATATGGTGTAGTAAAAAAAACAAAAAAAAACAATAGACAATATTGGCTAGCTAGATAAGTTTAGGAAGATTGCTAGCTAAGCTGTCAGTTCCCTATTTGTTGACGTTTCTCCACTCCACGTGGAAATCACCATGATGTTCTTCCCCCACCCCAATTCGTGAATATGAATAAGTAGCCTACGTCATTCTTTGGAAGTCGAACCTAAACAAGCATTTCCGTTCTAGGGCAAACATGACGTTGAAATAGGGGCGGCATTGCCCTCTGGTGGGCGCCTTTAACATATGACAATGAAGCACAGTAAATGAAGCATACTCATAAAATTGTTTTAGAAAATACAATTACATCTATTGCTTACTTAGTACGCCTTACTACGTTAACAATGGAGATTTTAAAAATGCTCCTAAGTTAATTTGAACTGTGCGCTCTAGACTGTGCAGTAGCCTGAACCTTTAAAGTGACCTTACCGCAGGACCGTCTGTTGTTGTGTAGCGAACGGTGATCTGGAAAGCCCGATGCGGCCGTATCACGTAGGCTGGGAGGCTGATATTCAGCGAAGATCCATAGTCTGTGAATGGGTCTACCCGGTAGACGAGCGACGGGGAAATGTCCTGGGCACCGGTGGTGCCAGGCACCTTGCAGTCTATGGACTGAATTAGCAAGGATGGGTGAGTGTCCAGAACCAAAGTCTGCACTCCTGGTTGGATAGCCACAAGTTCCAGGACTTGCCACCCAGTGATCTCCTTTACGGCAAAGTTGAGGCGGAGGTCGAGATGGAAGTGGCGAAGCTTGAAGCAGTGGAAGTTGGACGCAGAGGCGATGTCGACGAGGCGACACTGACCCAGACCTTGGCCGCCCTCACACGACTTGCTAGGCACTGTGAGCACTTTGCGGCAGCAACACAGTGTCGGACGCTGGAATTGGGCCATTATAACTTCCCGGGGGGAATAAATGAACGCGCAAAAAGGAACAACAACCGTAGTTGAAGCGTATAAAATGTGCAAATTAGCTGGATATGTCAGCTCCAGAGTAGCTGCCACATAGCTAATGAGCTAGCTGCCGACATGTTACTTTGTAGAAAAGTGGCTTTGGATGGGCAACTACTTCCAGAGTGACATTACCAACAAAAAAACAGTAGAGAAAAAGTGTTTTAGAAAAAGGACATCAAAAATAATATGTCAAATCCATCGGGACCGAAGTTGAACGAGTTGTGCATTTCCAAGTCTTCGACTTACGCAAAGAGAGAAGAATCTGGGAGCCGGTTAGACAGACTTGTGAGAAACAATGTAGCGCGAATAAAGAAAAAGAAAAAGGGTGAACATACAGTTGAAATGAAAGGAGCTTGGGCTATGTGACTCCCGTAGAAAACAGGAAGTAAAAAAAAGAGGGAGGAAATATTTGAGACAGGAAAGTTTTAGAGCTGTAGAATGTAGGGGGGGCGCTACAGAGACGAGAGTGCACTCAGCAAGGTAGCCTAAACATAGCCTATAGCAACATGTAGCCTAATTAGCCTTAGCATCAGCTCTAACTCGACGTTAACAAAACGCATATTCCACGGAGCGAATAGTCATTGAATGGAAAACAAATTGGCGTTGCACCAGTGACATGCATTATGCAGGAAACTGATACATATTTCACACTCATGGCAGAGAAAGGTAGACGGCCATAGTGTAAATGTGATACTTTGTATCAATGGGTATCCGTTTGCAAAGCCGGAAACCACCATCCCCTGAGAGTAGTTACAATGGATAACCTTTATTCGTAATTGTTTCCTCGTTGCCCTGGATATGTTGTTGGTGTCCTTGGCTTGCGCTCAGCGGTTTGCGGGGGGAGGGGTGTTCCCGACCGGAATTCTACAGGAGGACGATGGAGGGGTTGCCGCGGTGCGCATGACGACGAAACGTCAACCAGATGATGCCCCAGTTTCTCCACGATCCACATTCAAGCCCATCTTTCAACATTTTCAGGGCAAACAACATATGGAGGTTGTTGTATCGACATTGCAACTGTAGCTGTGATGAAATGTGAGACCCCGTTCGGGCGTCCCAACTAATTACAATAGCTAAAATGTCACATGGACCCCATTGATAAATTACACTGAACAAAAATATAAACGCAACATGGAAAGTTTGGTCCCATTTTTCATGAGCTGAAAAAAAGATCCCAGACATTTTCCATACGCACAAAAAGCGTATTCTACTTTTAAACGGAGATGCTAGTTCTTGGTCCCAAGAAACAAAGAGTTCTTCTGTTGAATCTGACAATCAATCTTGATGGTTGAACAGTCGTCTCAAATACAACTGTGAAGGACCTCGGCGTTACTCTGGACCCTGATCTCTCTTTTGACGAACATATCAAGACTATTTCAATGACAGATTTTTTTCCATCTACATAACATTGCAAAAATCAGAAACTTTTTTGGACAAAACTTATGCAGAAAAATTCATCCATGCTTTTGTCACTTCTATGTTAGACTACTGCAATGCTCTACTTTCCGGCTACCCTGATAAAGCACTAAATAAACTTCATTTAGTGCTAAACACGGCTGCTAGAATCTTGACTAGAGACAAATAATTTGGTCATATTATTCCAGTGCTAGCCTCCCTACACTGGCTTCCTGTTAAGGCAAGGGCTGATTTCAAGGTTTTACTGCTGACCTACAAAGCATTACATGGGCTTGCTCTTACCCATCTTTCCGATTTGGTCCTGCCGTACATACCTACACGTACGCTACGGTCACAAGATGCAGGCCTCCTTATTGTCCCTAGAATTTCTAAGCAAACAGCTGGAGGCAGGGCTTTCTCCTATAGAGCTCGATTTTTATGGAATGGTCTGCCTATACATGTGAGAGACGCAGACTCGGCCTCAACCGGTACCAGTCTTTACTGAAGACTCATCTCTTCAGTAGGTCCTATGATTGAGTGTAGTCTGGCCCAGGAGTGTGAAGGTGAACGGAAAGGCACTGGAGCAACGAACCACCCTTGCTGTCTCTGCCTGGCTGGTTCTCCACTGGGATTCTCTGCCTCTGACCCTATTACAGCGGCTGAGTCACTCTAACTGGTGCTCTTCCACGGCGTCCCTAGGAGGGGTGCGTCACTTGAGTGGGTTGAGTCACTGAAGTGATCTTCCTGTCTGGGTTGGCGCCACCCCTTGGGTTCATGCCGTGGGGGAGATCTTCGTGGGCTATACTCTGCCTTGTCTCAGGATGGTAAGTTGGTGGTTGAAGATATCCCTCTAGTGGTGTGGGGACTGTGCTTTGGCAAAGTGGGTGGGGTTATATCCTGCCTGTTTGGCCTTGTCCGGGGGTATTGTCAATTGGGGCCACAGTGTCTCCTGACCCCTCCTGTCTCAGCCTCCAGTATTTATGCTGCAATAGTTTGTGTCGGGGGGCTAGGGTCAGTCTGTTATATCTGGAGAATTTCTCCTCTTATCCGGTGTCCTGTGTGAATTTAATTATGCTCTCTCTTTCTCACTTTCTTTCTCTCTCTCGGAGGACCTGAGCCCTAGGACCATGCCTCAATTATGCCTTAATTATGCTCTCTCTTTCTCACTTTCTTTCTCTCTCTCGGAGGACCTGAGCCCTAGGACCATGCCTCCAGCCACCCTAGTTATAGACTGTTATCTCTGCTACCGCACGGCAAGCAGTACCGGAGCGCCAAGTCTAGGTCCAAAAGGCTTCTTAACAGCTTCTACACCCAAGCCATAAGACTCCCGAACAGCTAATCAAATGGCTACCTGGATTATTAGCATTGTCCCACACCCCCCATTTCTACTCTGCTGCTACTTTCTGTGCATAGTCACTTTACCTATGCATAGTCACTTCACCTATCCATAGTCACTTTACCTATCCATAGTCACTTTACCTATGCATAGTCACTTCACCTATCCATAGTCACTTTACCTATCCATAGTCACTTTACCTATGCATAGTCACTTTACCTATGCATAGTCACTTTACCTATCCATAGTCACTTTACCTATGCATAGTCACTTTACCTCTACCTACATGTACATATTACCTCAATTACCTCGACTAACCAGTGCCTCCACACATTGACTCTGTACCGGTACCCCCTGTAGATAGCCTCACTACTGTTATTTTGTTGTTGCTCCTTAATTATTTGTTATTTTTAATTTGATTTATTTACTTCAGTTTATTTTAGTAAATACTTTAAAACAAATCTTAACTGTATTGTTGGTTAAGGACTTGTAAGCATTTCACTGTAAGCTTGTATTCGGCACGTGACAAATACGATTTGATTTGACTCTTTCGGTTAGAAGCATTCAATTTTGAAATCGCATTTATTATTTTGGATTTGTGTGCCCATGAACTTTTTTTCACCCTGTAACATGAGACACAATGTTATCTAGTTACACTGCATTTCTGAGATCTCTAAACAAAAACCTGTCCGTCAGCTAGATCCAGGATCCTTACAGGGTTCAAGTTCAATGTCTTATTTAACTGATTAATGCTTGATATATGATATGACATCTTACACTGACATAAATGCAAGGACAGATAAGTAATGTTTTATGTCACAAGATTTTGGAGAAATCCCTCAAGACACCAACCATCACAATGGGATAAACATAGGTTTCAAATCAACTCGGGAATTTGATTGAATATAGCTATTGATTGTGTGTGTGCATTTGTGTTGTCAGTAGTTATGTGTGTGTGTGTGAGAAAATGTCTGTGTATTGGAGTGTCTGTGTGAGTGTACATCACCACCCTCTGTAGCGTTATACGATCGAGGACGGGGCAGTTGCCATACCAAGTAGTGATGCAGCCAGTCAAGATGCTAACAATGGTGCAGCTGTAGAATGTTTTGAGGAGAAAGAGGCGCTGTCGCGCCTTCATGACTGTGTGCGTGTGGACCATTTTAAGCCCTTCGAGAAACTTGAAGCTCTCGCCCTGCTCCACTGCAGCCCCGTCGATGTGGATGGGGCATGCTCGTTTCCTGGAGTCCACGATCAGCTCCTTGCTCTTACTGACGTTGAGGGAGAGGTTTTTGTCCTGGCACCACACTACCAGGTCACTGACCTGTCTGTAAACAGCGGCATAGGCAGAAATTGCTGTATGTCTGGGCATAAGTAAAAGTGACTGGGATAACATTTTCCAGCCAAAATACCATGACATATTTACGTGAACATTTTTGCAATCAAATAGCATAATTTAACATATAACACAGGATAAATGTGACCAAGAAACACCAGAAATGCCCCTTGAGAAGCCCGTTATTAGCAGTAGTGTAGGCTTAGTGATATGTCCTTAGGCACTGGTGTGTTTTAAGTGTTTGTATTTGCAACAGGCCTACAAAACAGGCCGACTGTCCGAGTCCAACAGTAAACAAACATAATGAAATAGGCTACAATATCATAGATGACTTTCGTGGTTGGGGAAGCAGCTCAGCCCCAGCTAGATGACATTTCTTTTGCCTTTTATAAACACATTTCATGCTATTCTCAAATCAAATGTTAATAGTCACATGCGTCAAATACAACAGGTAAACAACAATGGTAACCCTAACCAACAATGCAGTTTAAAAAAATATGAATAAGAATTAGAAATAAAAAAATAACAAGTAATTAAAGAGCAGCAGTAAAATAACAATAGCCTATATACAGGGGGTACCGGTACAGAGTCAATGTGTGGGGGCACCGGTTAGTTGAGGTAATATGTACATGTAGGTAGAGTTATTAAAGTGACTTTGCATAGACGATAACAACAGAGAGTAGCAGCGGTGTAAAAGGTGGGGGCAATGCAAATAGTCTGGGTAGCAATTTGATTAGATGTTCAGGAGTCTTATGGCTTGGGGGTTGTTGGTCAATTTCTTCAACAAATGATCAGGTCTATATAATTGTCAAACATACATTAGTAATGGAAAGGAAACACAGACTCTTTGTTTAAGTATTAAAATGATCCTTTAGTAATACAATTGTAAGCAGAAGTTGGTACAGAGTACAGTATATGATCGCTTTCCCCAGGTTCTGCAAAATGTCTAAGACATCCTGTAACTCATATAGCCTCTCCCAGTCCTCCTTGCGTGATTTTCCCTGGCAACAATATTTTAATAAATCTAACCTCCCCCTGACAGCAGCAACCATCTTGTCAGCAATTAAAAGCTCAGAAGTGGGTTTGACCAAAACTTGACCTTTCATCACAAGTATAGGGTCATAACGAGGTGAACAAGTCCAAGCATCTTCTGACAGGTGACTATTTTCATCAGGTCTGCGGCAGCCTTGTCTTCTCAGAAAACCAGTCGTATTCTCAGAACCTCAGATAGCCAGGTGGGGCCCAGACAAGAGGAGTATGTATGAATGTAGGCGGTTTCCGCCTTTTAATAGTGTCTGAAGGGCACAACACTCAAAACAGGTGTTAATACACACACAGAGGTCTCCTAGAAGTCTATGACTAGGGTGGCTGGAGTCTTTGACAACTTATAAGGCGTTCCTCTGATACCGCTTGGTATAGAGGTCCTGGATGGCAGAAAGCCTGGCCCTGTGATGTACTGGGCCATACGCACTCCCCTCTGTAGTGCCTTACGGTCGGAGCCCGAGCAGGTGCCATACCAGGGTGTGATGCTCTCGACGGTGCAGCTGTAGAACTTTTTGAGGATCTGAGGACCCATGCCAAACCTTTTCAGTCTCTTGAGGGGGAATAGGTTTTGTCGTGCCCTCTTCACGACTGTATTGGTGTGTTTGGACCATGATAGTTTGTTGTTGATGTGGACACCAAGGAACTTCTTTATTGACCTAGTCATTGGTGCTTCCTGCTTTAGTTTTTGCTTGTAAGTGGGAATCAGGAGGATATAATTATGGACAGATTTGCCAAATGGAGGGTGAGGAAGAGCTTTGTACGTGTCTCTGTGTGTGGAGTAAAAGTGGCCCAGAGTTTATTTCCCTTTGGTTGCACATTAACATGCTGGTATAAATTAGGTAAACCAGATTTAATTTTTCCTGCATTAAAGTCCCCGGCCACTAGGAGCGCCACCACTGGATGAGCGTTTTCCTGTTTGCTTATGGCCGTATACAGCTCATTGAGTGTCGTGTTAGTGCCAGCATCGGTTTGTGGTCGTAAATAGACAGCTGCGAAAAATATAGATGAAAACTCTCGTGGTAAATAGTGTGGTCTACAGCTTATAATGAGATATACTGTACCTCAAGCGAGCAAATCCTCGAGACTTCCTTAATATTAGATTTCGTGTACCAGTTAGTGTTTATAAATATACAAAGACAGACACCCCTTGTCTGACCGGAGACAGCTGTTCTATCTTGCCAATGCAGCGTAATCCCCTCTAGCTATATGTTATCCGTGTCGTCGTTCAGCCACGACTCTGTGAAACATAACTTTTTTCGCATACCTTTTTATATACATTTTTTTATTTTCCATAAACTCATCTTCAAAACACTCTCCTGCAACCCGCATCACCAATTTATATTTATTTTAAAAAAGAAAGTATTATTTACCTCAAATCTGTAATCCTCCATAGAAGCTAACCAGAAGCTAACCAGAAGCTAGCCAGAAGCTAATCCAGAAGCTAGCCAGAAGCTAATCAGAAGCTAATCAGAAGCTAGTTAGCTTCTTTACTGGCTAATCGTTAGTATTCAGCTAACCACGGTTTGTGGTCATCAGCTATCCTTTAGCTCGAAAATCTATCACCAGTTTTGTACGGCGCGGATCGGAATGGAACATACCGGACCTATTTTTCTCTCCATGTCCCTGGATTTCAACCGCTAACTCTGGACATTCATACCTGGATCTCGCAGCTAGCTAGCTGCGAGATCCAGGTATGAATGTCCAGAGTTAGCTGCTATCCGTGTGACTATCGGCTTTCGTTGATTCCGGAACAAACATCAATTATTCCGGAGCTAGCCAGCTGAAGAGTTCCATCAATCACTCCTGGGCTACAATCACCTATCTGGACCCATTTTACTGCCAACGCGGAGCCCCACCGGGCCTTCACAACTGGACTACCGACATTATCTACCCAAAGGAGTTATCCGGCTGGCTCCTCCGTCGCGACGTTACCTGAACGCCCATCTGCGGTCCGCTAACCGTTAGCTGTCTTATCGGCTGCTATCTCAATAGACCTATCGGACAATTTTTTTTTTTTTTTTTTTTTCTTTTTTTTTTTTGGGCCTCTATAACTATATCTATTGTTTTTTTGTGTGATTTGGATTCATCCCCTCTACCACACGGAACCCCACTAATCCTACCGACGGAAACGCACGAGGTGGCTAATAACAGACCTCCATCCTATGCTAGCTTGCTACCGATGGCCCGGCTAGCTGTCTAAATCGCCGTGACCCCAATCAACCTCTCTACTCACTGGGCCCTTTTGATCACTCGACTAAGCATGCCTCTCCTTAATGTCAATATGCCTTGTCCATTGCTGTTCTGGTTAGTGTTTATTGGCTTATTTCACTGTAGAGCCTCTAGTCCTGCTCACTATACCTTATCCAACCTATTAGTTCTACCACCCACACATGCGATGACATCTCCTGGATTCATTGATGTTTCTAGAGACAATATCTCTCTCTTAATCACTCAATACCTAGGTTTACCTGCACTGTATTCACATCCTACCATACCTTTGTCTGTACATTATACCTTGAAGCTATTTTATCACCCCCAGAAACCTCCTTTTACTCTCTGTTCCAGACGTCCAATTCTTATTACTTTTAGCCGTACCCTTATCCTACTCCTCCTCCGTTCCTCTGGCGATGTAGAGGTGAATCCAGGCCCTGCAGTGCCTAGCTCCACTCCTATTCCCCAGGCGCTCTCTTTTGATGACTTCTGTAACCGTAATAGCCTTGGTTTCATGCATGTTAACATTAGAAGCCTCCACCCTAAGTTTGTTATATTCACTGCTTTAGCACACTCTGCCAACCCAAATGATTTAACTGTGTCTGAATCCTGGCTTAGGAAGACCACCAAAAATTCTGAAATTTTCATCCCAAACTACAACATTTTCAGACAAGAATGAACTGCCAAAGGGGGCAGTGTTGCAATCTACTGCAAAGATAGCCTGCAGAGTTCTGTCCTACTATCCAGGTCTGTACCCAAACAATTTGAACTTCTACTTTTAAAAATCCACCTCTCTAAAAACAAGTCTCTCACCGTTGCCGCCTGCTATAGACCACCCTCTGCCCCCAGCTGTGCTCTGGACACCATATGTGAACTGATTGCCCCCCATCTATCTTCAGAGCTCGTGCTGCTAGGCGACCTAAACTGGAAAATGCTTAACACCCCAGCCATCCTACAATCTAAGCTTGATGCCCTCAATCTCACACAAATTATCAATGAACCTACCAGGTACCTCCCCAAAGCCTTAAACACGGGCACCCTCATAGATATCATCCTAAACAACTTTCCCTCTAAATACACCTCTGCTGTCTTCAAGATCTCAGCGATCACTGCCTCATTGCCTGCATCCGTAATGGGTCAGTGGTCAAACAACCTCCACTCATCACTGTCAAACGCTCCCTGAAACACTTCAGCGAGCAGGACTTTCTAATCGACCTGGCCGGAGTATCCTGGAAGGATATTGAGCTCATCCTGTCAGGAGAGGATGCCTGGGTATTTTTTTTAAATGCCTTCCTAACCATCTTAAATAAGCATGCCCCATTCAAGAAATTTAGAACCAGGAACAGATATAGCCCTTGGTTCTCCCCAGACCTGACTGCCCTTAACCAACACAAAAACATCCTATGGTGTTCTGCATTAGCATCGAACAGCCCCCGTGATATGCAGCTGTTCAGGGAAGCTAGAAACCATTCTACACAGGCAGTTAGAAAAGCCAAGACTAGCTTTTTCAAACAGAAATTTGCTTCCTGCAACACTAACTCAAAAAAGTTCTGCGACACTGTAAAGTCCATGGAGAATAAGAACACCTCCTCCCAGCTGCCCACTGCACTGAAGATAGGAAACACTGTCACCACAGATAAATCCACCATAATTGAGAATTTCAATAAGCATTTTTCTACGGCTGGCCATGCTTTCCACCTGGCTACTCCTACCCCAGTCAACAGCACTGCACCCCCACAGCAACTCGCCCAAGCCTTCCCCATTTCTCCTTCTCCCAAATCCAGTCAGCTGATGTTCTGAAAGAGCTGCAAAATCTGGACCCCTACAAATCAGCCGGGCTAGACAATCTGGGCCCTTTCTTTCTAAAATAATCTGCCGAAATTGTTGCCACCCCTATTACTAGCCTGTTCAACCTCTCTTTCGTGTCGTCTGAGCTTCCCAAAGATTGGAAAGCAGCTGCCCCCCTCTTCAAAGGGGGGAACACTCTTGACCCAAACTGCTATAGACCTATATCTTTCCTATCCTGCCTTTCTAAGGTCTTTGAAAGCCAAGTCAACAAACAGATTACCGACCATTTCGAATCTCACCACACCTTCTCTGCTATGCAATCTGGTTTCAGAGCTGGTCATGGGTGCACCTCAGCCACGCTCAAGGTCCTAAATGATATCTTAACCGCCATCGATAAGAAACATTACTGTGCAGCCGTATTCATTGATCTGGCCAAGGCTTTCAACTCTGTCAATCACCACATCCTCATCGGCAGACTCGACAGCCTTGGTTTCTCTAATGATTGCCTCGCCTGGTTCACCGACTACTTCTCTGATAGAGTTCAGTGTGTCAAATCGGAGGGTCTGCTGTCCGGACCTCTGGCAGTCTCTATGGGGGTGCCACAGGGTTCAATTCTTGGACCGACTCTCTTCTCTGTATACATCAATGATGTCGCTCTTGCTGCTGGTGAGTCTCTGATCCACCTCTACGCAGACGACACCATTCTGTATACTTCTGGCCCTTCTTTGGACACTGTGTTAACAACCCTCCAGGCAAGCTTCAATGCCATACAACTCTCCTTCCATGGCCTCCAATTGCTCTTAAATACAAGTAAAACTAAATGCATGCTCTTCAACCGATCGCTGCCTGCACCTGCCCGCCTGTCCAACATCACTACTCTGGACGACTCTGACTTAGAATACGTGGACAACTACAAATACCCATGTGTCTGGTTAGACTGTAAACTCTCCTTCCAGACCCACATCAAACATCTCCAATCCAAAGTTAAATCTAGAATTGGCTTCCTATTTCGCAACAAAAGCATCCTTCACTTCAGCATCCAAACTGACCATCCTACCAATCCTCGACTTCGGCGATGTAATTTACAAAATAGCCTCCAATACCCTACTCAACTAATTGGATGCAGTCTATCACAGTGCAATCCGTTTTGTCACCAAAGCCCCATATACTACCCACCATTGCGACCTGTACGCTCTCGTTGGCTGGCCCCTCGCTTCATAATCGTCGCCAAACCCACTGGCTCCATGTCATCTACAAGACCCTGCTAGGTAAAGTTCCCCTTATCTCAGCTCGCTGGTCACCATAGCATCTCCCACCTGTAGCACACGCTCCAGCAGGTATATCTCTCTAGTCACCCCCAAAACCAATTCTTTCTTTGGCCGCCTCTCCTTCCAGTTCTCTGCTGCCAATGACTGGAACGAACTACAAAAATCTCTGAAACTGGAAACACTTATCTCCCTCACTAGCTTTAAGCACCAACTGTCAGAGCAGCTCACAGATTACTGCTCCTGTACATAGCCCACCTATAATTTAGCCCAAACAACTACCTCTTTCCCTACTGTATTATTTTATTTATTTTGCTCCTTTGCACCCCATTATTTTTATTTGTACTTTGCACATTCTTCCACTGCAAATCTACCATTCCAGTGTTTTACTTGCTATATTGTATTTACTTTGCCACCATGGCCTTTTTTTGCCTTTACCTCCCTTATCTCACCTCATTTGCTCACATCGTATATAGACTTGTTTATACTGTATTATTGACTGTATGTTTGCTTTACTCCATGTGTAACTCTGTATCGTTGTATGTGTCGAACTGCTTTGCTTTACCTTGGCCAGGTCGCAATTGTAAATGAGAACTTGTTCTCAACTTGCCTACCTGGTTAAATAAAGGTGAAATAAATACAAAATAAAAAACTAGAGAACATTACCTACCCCTACGGCCCTTCATTTCCGTTGGCTGCCCCAACACCACAGAAAGCACTGAGCTAGGCTGAAACACCTGCATTTTGGAGCTGCCTTAAGCAAACAAGAGACCAAGTTACTATGTGGCTTTAACTCTTTGTAACATTTTGTATTTTTTTTTACATGGTTTACAAACTGATGTGTGACACTTATTGTCAATATAACATGCAAAACAGGCAACCCCTACAAAGGTGAATGACGGGTCGCCACTGTGCCTAGGGATATTTTAGATGCTACTCACTGACAGCTGCAATCAGCCATTTCATATTTGCTTCGCGTACGCTGTGCAAACTGCAGGCTTCCCGACTGTAGGCTATGAGCTTGTGATTTACAATATGGTTGCGATGTAACCTGTTATATCCCCGTAATCTTTTTCTGTATTGAATCGTTCTTATTAGCCAGTAGACAATAAAACCAACTAATCAAGTATATATACAGTACTAGTCAAAAGTTTGGACACACCTACTCATTCAAGGGTTTTTCTTTATTTTTACATTGTAGAATAGTGAAGACATCAAAACTGAAATATGAAATAACACATGGAATCATGTAGTAACTTGATATTTATATTTGAGATTCCTCAAAGTAGCCACACTTTGCCTTGATGACAGCTTGCAAACTCTTGGCATTCTCTCAACTAGCTTCATGAGGAATGCTATTCCAACAGTCTTGAAGGAGTTCCCATATATGCTGAGCACTTGTTGGGTTGAGGTCAGGTGATTGTGGTGGCCAGGTCATCTGATGCAGCACTCCATCACTCTCCTTCTTGGTAAAATAGCCCTTACACAGCCTGGAGGTGTGTTGTGTCATTGTCCTGTTGAAAAACAAATAATAGTCTCTCTAATCACAAACCAGATGGGATGGCGTATCTCTGCAGAATGCTGTGATACAGGAGCCATGCTGGTTAAGTGTGCCTTGAATTCTAAATAAATCAGTGTCACCAGCAAAGCACCCCCACACCATCCCACATTCTCCTCTGTGCTTCACGGTGGGATCCACACATGCGGAAATCATCCATGAACCTACTCTGCGTCTCAGAAAGACACGGTGGTTGGAACCAAAAATCTCAAATTTGTACTCACAGAAAAGGACAGATATTCACCGCTCTAATGTCCATTGCTCATGTTCTTGGCCCAAGCAAGTCTCTTCTCTTCTGGTGTCCTTTAGTGGTGTAGAAATTTTTTGTAGAAATTCGACCATGAACACCGGATTCACTCGGTCTCCTCTGAACAGTTGATGTTGAGATGTGTCTGTTGAACTCTGAAGCATTTATTTGGGCTGTAATCTGCAGTGCAATTAACTCTAATGAACTTATTCTCTGCAGAAGAGGTAACTCTGGGTCTTCCTTTCCTGTGGCGGTCCTCATGAGAGCAAATTTCATCATAGCGCTTGAGGGTTTTTGCAACTGTACTTGAACGTTCAAAGTTCTTGACATTTTCCAGATTGACTGTCTTAAAGTAATTTCTCTTTGCTTATTTGAGCTGTTCTTGCCATAATATGGACTTTGTCTTTCACCAAATAGGGTCATCTTCTGTATACCACCCCTACCTTGTCACAACACAACTGATTGGCTCAAAAGGAAAGAAATTACAGAAATTGACTTTTAACAAGGCACAGCTGTTAATTGAAATGCATTCCAGGTGACTACCTCATGAAGCTGGTTGAGAGAATGCCAAGAGTGTGCAAAGCTGTCATCAAGGCAAAGGGTTGCTATTTTGAATAATCTCAAATATACTTAGATTTGTTTCACACATTTTTGGTTACTACATGATTCCATGTGTTATGTTATAGTTTCGAGGTTTTCACTAGTAAAAGAAAGAAAAAAAACTTGTGTCCAAATGTTTAACTTTTACTGTGTCAATATATATATTTTAAGACCCCCTGATTGGGTAGGCCAGTATTCAATCTGGCAGGACCTGGCTTCACCTCTTATTGTAGATCTTATGTTCTCCCTTCATCAAGCATAGCCTACCACCCCTCTCCCACATATTCTGTGTTTAAGTATTGCAAATGTCAATATTCAAATGTATGTTGTACTCCCAATTCAGCATGTTGCTGCCACTTGTAAACCCCCACCCCTCCCCCAAAGAAGAAATCTCCTTTTCTCCCTCACCCATCAACAACACTGACAAAGAACACACAGGTAAAGCTAAAATAGTTTTATTGACAGAATATTTCAAAGCGATCCCTTTCCACTTCATCCTACCCTGTTAACAAGGCAATAATGAAGTCATGCTAAGGCTATAAAAAGTAATAGAAATGACAGAACGACACACATTCTGCAAGGCTTGCCGAGGTTATTCGTAGTTACAGTATGAGCATCACCTCAATACTGCAAAGACAGGATAGAGGTTCCCTACTACACCCAGTGCAGGAGTGTTATAATCTGTGTGGTTCTGGTCCAAACAGTGTCAATGAGCAGATTGACAACACACACATAAAATATTCACTGGGTCAGGGCAAAGAGAATGAAATCTTGTTCAAATCACAAAGACCTTGTGCTCAACAGGCATCTTTTATGTCACCATAATAATAATAATAATAATAATAATAATAATGTAGAACAGTCGCAGGACCTCCCCAACAGCAGATGGCGACCCCCTGTAGCTTCACCATCAGTGCAAAAGGGCTGTGACAAACAGTAACAACAAACTGAAGTTAACAGCAGTCAAAATAATCATGATAATAACAAGTCAGAAGAAAGAGAGTTAAGAGAGGGACTAGGCTGCAGACATACAAGGCCTTTAAGAAGGGGTGATACCCTCTACCTTTAAGCAGGGTTATTTCTACCTTTAAGAAGGGGTGATACCCTCTACCTTTAAGTAGGGTTATTTCTACCTTTAAGAAGGGGTGATACCCTCTACCTTTAAGCAGGGTTATTTCTACCTTTAAGAAGGGGGGGATACCCTCTACCTTTAAGCACGTCCTTTTGATTGCCCAGTGAAAACACTGAGGACAAGCAGCACCATTTCTCTCCTAGAGTCTTATATCCCACTAGGCCCCACAGATCCACCACTTGTGCCAGGGTCCAGGGTTTAAGGGCTCGTGGGTTCAAGTCACAAGAGAAAGGATTACAGATGTTTCAAGCCGCAAAAAAAAATAAACAGCAAAGTTAGACAGCAATGATGGTAAAACACGAGTGAATATACAATAATACATTTCATACAACTACGTTGTACATAGAGTCAGTAGAAAATAAAGCATATTTTACCACTGTAAATATATGTATATATAGATATATCCTATAAAACAGACCAGTTATGCTATGAATATAGCTACATGTAAAGCTTTATTTCTTATATATTACTAAAGACAGTACAGTATCAGTGGTTCCCTGACCATTCCAGCTGAAATGGCTTCTGAGCAAGCATCTCCTCAGGGCAGCCCTTGCCTTATACCAAGGACCTGGTGCAACCGTAGAATTCTAATTCCATGGTCTGATGCTGCACTCCTCCACATGCTGAGCGGTAAGCTCAGGGTGGGTACGCAGAGGAAGAGGTCAGATGGCTGGACCCCTTTGGGAGCGTCCTCCCCTCTCCTCGTCTCCAGGGCACATCTGTGCCTTCTGTACCCATTTTAGCCTTTCACAGAGATCTTGTTCTCCACGGCAGCCAGCATGGAACAGAATCGAGAGTTCTCATTGGCCAGCAGGTTGGACGGCTCGTCAAACTCCACCACCTAAATGAAATGGAGAAAACAAAACAAAACAAGGCTTTAGGGATTCCTTGGAGCATAAATGTGGGGTATCACTACATACATGTTGATTTAGTAAGACCTAAAAGCCTTCCAAGCCCATTAGCCTGTTGTAGAGACAGGAAATGTGAATGTATGCAACCTCATTGTCCGTCTCTGTATGACCGACCCGAGATTCGAACCCTTGTTTGAAACAACTTTGCGACCACAAAGCAGCTTCCTGCCCTACTAAAACCATGCTAAGGTTGAGCTACAGGGAAACACAGCTTCTGGACTCACTAGCTAGCTAGTTCTGCTACACAAATAGTACTAGGCGAGTGAGTGTACAGTAGATGAGCTTGTGTTGTGTGTACCTGTCCCTGGTTGAGCACCATGATGCGGTCACAGTTGAGTACGGTGTGCAGCCGGTGGGCTATGGTCAGGGTGGTGCAGTCCTGAAAGGCATTGCGGATTGTCTCCTGGATCAGAGAATCCGTCTCCGAGTCCATCGCTGCCGTTGCCTCGTCCAAGATCAAGACCTGAGAGGGGGAGGGGTCACCGAGAGCTAAGTCAGAAAAGCACTTAAGAAGACTTAAAGTTCTCCTTCTACCCACAAGGTTGACTACCCAGAAAACTATTGGGATGTCAACACACATGAAAATTACAATTCTCTCAATTCCAATTTTGTAGGGTACCTTGCACTGTCTGAGCAGGACTCTAGCAACACAGAGCAGCTGTCTCTCTCCCATGGAGAAGTTCTCTCCGTTCTCCACCACCTCTGACTCCAGCTTCAGGGGCAGCTGAGACACCTGGAGGGATGGACAGAGAGGGAGAGAGTACTGAATCAAAGACAGGAAATTAAACATGGATCTAATTTCTCAGTCCTGTGTTACCTCTTCCCTTCTGAGCCTCTGTGCCTATAACTCCACCCCACCTGCTGGCACACAAGCATCTTTCTAAAAACCAGTCATCTAGTATGAGCATACTCTCTCGTGTAGTCTCTTACTCTGGACAACCGAGTTCCGGATACTCACACACTCCTTCATGTGTGTCCGCTCCAGAGCGTCCCAGATCAGCTCCTCGGCGTATTGTTTAAAGGGGTCCAGGTTTGACCTGGGGGTGGATACAGGACAAGGACAACTTCAAGACAATGCATCGACAGTCACCAGATTACATTCATCAGTGGATGGGACTAAAGGGAAAATCCCTTGTGGCAACTCAGCAAAACCACACAACCACATCTGGGACCATCAGGCGAGTGACCGTGTTCATTTACAGTCACAATAGTACAGCGAGCGTTTGAGTGGCGTGCCCACCTGACTGTGCCGCTGAACAGCACAGGCTCCTGAGGGATAATGGACAGCTTGCTGCGGAGGTCGGCCAGGCCGATGTCACAGATGTTGATGCCGTCCATCTTGATGGAGCCGCCACAGGGCTCCACCAGACGGAACAGAGCTACGCCCAGAGAAGACTTCCCTGTGGACAGAGCAGGGGGGACATACGCTGTACAATTATGTAACATTCGCCAGCCATAAAACAAATACGGAGCAAAATTTAGGAATAGGAATGAAGTGAAATTGACCTCGGTCCTGGATATATAACACAAGATCATATTATGGATAAGTAGAATTTTCAGATACATTATCAAACAGCGCACGGCTTCGAGAGATGTTTCACTGACTGTTTCCACTGACCTGAGCCCGTCCGGCCCACTATGCCAATCTTCTCCTTGGGACGGATGGTGCAGGACACCTTCTTGAGAACAAGCGGCAAGTTGTCTCTGTACCTCATCTCCGTCTTGTCAAACACCACCTCGCCCTCCTGGGGCCAGTCTGGCGGGGGCGCCTTGTTCTTGATGCGGGCCGGGGCCTCCAGCGCTAGAGACTGGGGGAAGGCAGAGGAGACCGCTTTAGGGTTCATAATAATAATAATACTGCACTTCAATTCTTTAGCACCTTTCAAATGTATACATTGCGGCCCAAAAGGCTTTAAAAACAGAGTTTAAAATAACTCTGAAACTCTAGGCCTCGGCTATAAGATGTGTCTTCTTAGAGTTTCTTAGTTTGAGAATGATGAAAACACGCTGTAGGTCACAGTGGTCGTGAGACAACATATGCAGTAAAGTAACCTCAATGTAGTGATGAATCCTCTCCACAGAAGTGAAGCGAGCCTCAGTTTCAGAGGCTAGTCTGACTGTGAACTGGAACAGCCCTGTGAGCTGAGAGAAGAAGGGGGAGAGAGAGAAGACATTTATCAAATTAAACGCATTAATGTCATCTGTACTACTGCAACCATGTACTCCTCTTTTAACCAAGTACGTATAATATAATGGATCTACGCAGCTCTGTTTAGATATATAACAACCAATCAAGGGAAAGATGAGTGAGGAATGGAAGGGAAAGTGGAGTGACAGAAACAGAGAAGAAGATAGAGGAAGTAACAGAGAGTAAAGGGGAAAGACTAGGAGAGTAATACTGCTAAGTGAAGAGAAAAGTGACAGAAACAAAGGAAGTAACAGAGAGTAAAGGAGAAAGACTAGGAGAGTAATACTGCTAAGTGAAGAGAAAAGTGACAGAAACAGAGAAGATAGAGGAAGTAACAGAGAGTAAAGGGGAAAGACTAGGAGAGTAATACTGCTAAGTGAAGAGAAAAGTGACAGAAACAGAGGAAGTAACAGAGAGTAAAGGAGAAAGACTAGGAGAGTAATACTGCTAAGTGAAGAGAAAAGTGACAGAAACAGAGGAAGTAACAGAGTAAAGGGGAAAGACTAGGAGAGTAATACTGCTAAGTGAAGAGAAAAGTGACAGAAACAGAGGAAGTAACAGAGAGTAAAGGAGAAAGACTAGGAGAGTAATACTGCTAAGTGAAGAGAAAAGTGACAGAAACAAAGGAAGTAACAGAGAGTAAAGGAGAAAGACTAGGAGAGTAATACTGCTAAGTGAAGAGAAAAGTGACAGAAACAGAGGAGAAGATAGAGGAAGTAACAGAGTAAAGGAGAAAGACTAGGATAATAATACTGCTAAGTGAAGAGAAAAGTGACAGAAACAGAGGAGAAGATAGAGGAAGTAACCGAGAGTAAAGGAGAAAGACTAGGAGAGTAATACTGCTAAGTGAAGAGAAAAGTGACAGAAACAGAGGAAGTAACAGAGTAAAGGGGAAAGACTAGGAGAGTAATACTGCTAAGTGAAGAGAAAAGTGACAGAAACAAAGGAGAAGATAGAGGAAGTAACCGAGAGTAAAGGGGAAAGACTAGGAGAGTAATACTGCTAAGTGAAGAGAAAAGTGACAGAAACAAAGGAAGTAACAGAGAGTAAAGGAGAAAGACTAGGAGAGTAATACTGCTAAGTGAAGAGAAAAGTGACAGAAACAGAGGAAGTAACAGAGTAAAGGGGAAAGACTAGGAGAGTAATACTGCTAAGTGAAGAGAAAAGTGACAGAAACAGAGGAAGTAACAGAGTAAAGGGGAAAGACTAGGAGAGTAATACTGCTAAGTGAAGAGAAAAGTGACAGAAACAAAGGAAGTAACAGAGAGTAAAGGAGAAAGACTAGGAGAGTAATACTGCTAAGTGAAGAGAAAAGTGACAGAAACAGAGGAAGTAACAGAGTAAAGGGGAAAGACTAGGAGAGTAATACTGCTAAGTGAAGAGAAAAGTGACAGAAACAGAGGAGAAGATAGAGGAAGTAACCGAGAGTAAAGGAGAAAGACTAGGGGAGTAATACTGCTAAATGAAGAGAAAAGTGACAGAAACAGAGGAAGTAACAGAGTAAAGGGGAAAGACTAGGAGAGTAATACTGCTAAGTGAAGAGAAAAGTGACAGAAACAGAGGAAGTAACAGAGTAAAGGGGAAAGACAAGGAGAGTAATACTGCTAAGTGAAGAGAAAAGTGACAGAAACAGAGGAAGTAACAGAGTAAAGGGGAAAGACTAGGAGAGTAATACTGCTAAGTGAAGAGAAAAGTGACAGAAACAGAGGAAGTAACAGAGTAAAGGAGAAAGACTAGGAGAGTAATACTGCTAAGTGAAGAGAAAAGTGACAGAAACAGAGGAAGTAACAGAGTAAAGGAGAAAGACTAGGATAATAATACTGCTAAGTGAAGAGAAAAGTGACAGAAACAGAGGAAGTAACAGAGTAAAGGGGAAAGACTAGGAGAGTAATACTGCTAAGTGAAGAGAAAAGTGACAGAAACAGAGGAAGTAACAGAGTAAAGGGGAAAGACTAGGAGAGTAAGACTGCTAAGTGAAGAGAAAAGTGACAGAAACAGAGGAGAAGATAGAGGAAGTAACCGAGAGTAAAGGAGAAAGACTAGGGGAGTAATACTGCTAAATGAAGAGAAAAGTGACAGAAACAGAGGAAGTAACAGAGTAAAGGAGAAAGACTAGGGGAGTAATACTGCTAAATGAAGAGAAAAGTGAGGGGAAGAAGGCAGAGGAGAGCTGTGGTTGTAAGAGAAAAGCATGTATTTTATAATATATCTGCCACTTAAGCAGACACTTTTACCCTAAACCATTTACAGTACTTTGAATGTACTGCATACTGTATGTAAATGTGATCACTGCATGAATTGAACGTACAACCTATGTATTGCTTAGTGATAAGGGCATCAGTGCAACGTAAAAAAGAATAGGGGGAAAAAAAGACCAAATCACCTTTAAGTAACGTCAAACTGAACATTATTTCAGTTGATTTGGCCATGAAATTGGGAAAATTGTATGGATGCCCCCATCATTCCCCATTGATTTTTAGATAGCTAGCATCTAACTAATTTAAGTGAAAGTTAAGATTCCCCCTCCCGTAGTGACAGATTTGGAAATAGGAGAAGCACTGACCTGCACGGCGTAGGAGATGGCCAGGCCGGCGTAGGCCGGAGGGATCTGGCCATGCATGAGGACGATCATGAGCGCGGTGATGCTGATCAGAGCCACACTGATGACGTCCAGCCGCACGGCCAGCCAGCGCATGGCACAGCTGAACAGGTAGAAGGGAGCCTGGTTCTGATCTAGGAGCTCCTGATACCTGGAGGACACAACCAGACAGACAGACGGGAACCTTGAGAAAAAGTCATCAAGGAACTAAGATACTATGTGCTGTGTAGAACTTTGTCTCTGGGGGTGCTCTTGAGCCAAAACTGATGCCCTAAACAGACAGAAGACACAATAATGACCCCACTGTACAGAAAGGGTAAAGCCTCCCCATACTCATGAACAAAAGCATATTGGTTTGCCTCGAACTGAGGGTGTGTGATTTCACGAGATAATAAACGGATTGATAAGACATCATATATGAAAAACAGAGGCAACATTCAGGCGAATATATGACGTAAACAATTATAGACTAAACTTCCATAGTGCATCTTTAACGAGACTGATCTGAGGGGTTCGGTGGAGCATGTTTTCCAGTACAGATCTAGGATCAGCTTCCACTCACCCCACACTAACCTTTAACTTCTCCCCTGTGTCAGATTATCTAGTGGACACCATTTTTATGTCTCTGCATCCAATATAAAGCAGGGATGGGACCAAGTCACAATTTTGCAAGTCCTAAGCAAGTCTCAAGTCTTAACCTTCGAGTCTTAATTCAAGTCCCAAGTAATAATGGGCAAGTCTCAAGTAAAGTTCCACAGCTCAGGTCGAGTCAAGTCACAATTCCCTAATTTTGAGTTTTGAGTAATCAACTCAAGTGTTTTATGCTAATTTCAATGCAATTGTTTTATTTCCTTTTTTTCTTATACTACTAGTACACTATATAACAAACTTGAGTCAAAGATCATGTTGGTTATATTATTTTTCATGTTTGTTATAATTTTTTAAATAATTACTATTACTGATAGAAAGGCAATACAAATGGCACCAATGGCAATAATTTTAGTCTCAAGTTTCTTTAGTTTTCAACAACAAAAGATCCAAAAAGTTGTATTGTGACTGCAACCTTCAGAGCAGCCATTGCATGTCCTCTAAGGACTTTTATGCTACATTATCATCATTCATTTCCTCTCTCTCTGACAATGCATTTCTTTTGAAAAATATGAAATTGCCCAAGAGTCTATCACCCGTTTGTGAGCGAAAGGGCCGCAGTATGGTTGAACACACGCTCCACAGGAGCAACTAATGCGGGAACTGCCAAGACCCTCATCGCCACTCAGAACAGTGGAAGAATTGTGTTTCTGAACAGCCCAGAGGTTGTTCTGTCCTTCGCAAATGTCAAGTTAGTGACTGAGATGCTGGAGTGGCCACTGAGATGCTGGAGTGGCCACTGAGATGCTGGAGTGGCCACTGAGATGCTGGAGAGGCCACACAGTTCTCTTCTTTGTCTTTAGCGATATGCTGAAAACAGCCCTGACTCCTCTCCCAGACAACAGTCCCTCCTCCTCAGTGGTGGTTGGATCCACAGGTTCCTTAGTCTCTGAAGCCTCTTGCAGAATTACATTTAAAAAAAAATAAAGACAAAAAAAATGGTTAGTCTTACTATTTTAGTAGTTTACCATTTAAAATTAAAATGCTGTGTAAATTAAATGAATTAAGCTAAGTATTAATTATATTGGTAAACTTGGACTGTTTTTATGATAAAAAGACACGCACTTTCACCATTTCAGTCACCTTGTCCTTAATTCCATCATCCCACCAGAACGTGTTGTTCCAGCCACATCAGTGTAAAGGATGGATCTAGCAAAGCTGCTTGAAGATGGACATGGTCTGAGAAGGGTGCTATCTTGACATGGATGAAGATTCAAAGAAATCTCCTGTTCAGTGATGCTTGGAGACTTCGAACCAGGTCAGTAAGGTAGCTCACTTGTGGTTTCTGCATCTCCAGATGATGGTGTAGGGAAATAATGCAAGGAACCATTGCACTGATTGTGACCACTTCTGTGCTTGGGTAATGTCTGTGGTTTCTGCAAAAGGCTGAAGAAAGTCGCCAAACTCTTTCAGTAGTTTCCACACTATCAATGAAAATATGAATTCCTTATGCTCCTCCTCTTCAAGCATCCAAAAACTTGAGGTAGTTGTAATGGGAGCACTGCTGTCACCTGCCTCAGTCTGGAGTTCCAACACATTCCCTGCAGCAGGAGTTCCCTCACTCCAAACACCTCTGTTAAAGTGGTGCTAGTGTGGAGTTCCAACACATTCCCTGCAGCAGGAGTTCCCTCACTCCAAACACCTCTGTTAAAGTGGTGCTAGTGTAGAGTTCCAACATATTCACTGCAGCAGGAGTTCCCCTCACTCCAAACACCTCTGTTAAAGTGGTGCTAGTGTAGAGTTCCAACACGTTCACTGCAGCAGGAGTTCCCCCTCACTCCAAACACCTCTGTTAAAGTGGTGCTAGTGTGGAGTTCCAACACATTCACTGCAGCAGTAGTTCCCCCTCACTCCAAACACCCCCAAACGCCTCTGTTAAAATGGTGCTAGTGTAGAGTTCCAACACGTTCACTGCAGCAGTAGTCCCCCTCACTCCAAACACCTCTGTTAAAGCGGTGCTAGTGTAGAGTTCAAACACGTTCACTGCAGCAGTAGTCCCCCTCACTCCAAACACCTCTGTTAGTGGTGCTAGCGTGGAGTTCCAGCAAATTCACTGTAGCAGTAGTTCCCCTCACTCCAAACACCCCAAAAAGCCTCTGTTAAAGTGGTGCTAGTGTGGAGCAATGAGCTAATCTTAGACACTTTAGAATGAGCTGGACAGAAAACTTCAGTCTCCTTCAACCCGTCCCCCACCACTAGTTGCAATATATGTGCGAATCACTTTAAATGTTGTTGATGACAATTTTTACTGAAAGTATTGTCGATGGTCCCCTGTTCTTCAACTTCCAGGTTATTCCATATGTCTGGATCATCTAGGTGGTGATCATCATGGACAGCCTCTTCTTCACTTGAGATGCACACTGTAAACGCCGTTTTCATGTTAGCTGCATTGTCACATCGTGCAATCTAGCTTGTGGTTGATCCCATACTCGTCACAGATGCCTTCAAACTGCTTGCATAGTCGCTCTCGTGTGTGATCCTCTAAAGCGATTCCATTCCAGCAGATTGGACTTCATTCTCCATTTCAATCCAGTGGGCGGTGACCCCAAGGAGTCCTCTCAACTTTCTGTCAGATCATATGTCTACCGTGACAAAGACGTGGTTAGCTTGTGTCATCTGGTCTTTGAGTTGTGCCTGCCTGTCGGCAACCAGATTGTAAATCTTGGAGGTTACGGCTCTGTGACAGACTGGGTGTATTTGCTTTCAACCACTATCAAAAAGTGACTTAAAGCTCGTGTTCACTTATTGACAGGGGCATGTTACAATCCACAATCAGGTCTGACATTATGGAATTGGTGATAGCTTTTTTGCTGTGGATGGTTTGTGTTGTACAGAAGTTGGAAATGTGAGGTTGCTGAGGCTCACTGCTGATCATCTCACTCTTCTGGTATTCAAAGCTAGAAAATACCTTTCAAACAAAGAAATTGCAACATTTTGTTATATGATGGAGATTTTATCATCTCACCATATTTTTTTGTTGAAATCATATTTAAGAAACCTAGTATTATTCAGTAGGTCATTTGTCTTTATGTATTTAGATACATTTCTATTTAAAAAATGTTTTAACAGTATGCCTACAGGTAAAAAAATCTAGGTGTTATTTTAGATTCTGAACTCAATTTCAAATCACACATTAGGAATGTGACTAAAATAGCTTTTTACCACCTGAGGAACATTGCCAAGGTGTGACTGTTTCTCTCTCAGACTGATACAGAGAGACTCATCCATGCTTTTATTACAAGCAGGCTTGACTACTGTAACGATCTCCTGTCTGGTCTACCCAAGAAAGCCTCAACTGCAAAACCTACAGAATGCTGCAGGGTACTGACCAAGACCAGACGGCGAGCACACTTTACAATGGCCTATTTTGCATGTTATTTTGGCATTAATACTTGCCTCAGTGTTCGGTCACTCATGGGGACACTACATCACAGGCCAAGTGTAAGTCCTTAGTAAAAGTAGACATTGAAAATTTCTGCCAGGAGAAGCCACATTTGTTTAAGCAAGTCAGCCATATCAGCTATGTTTTTTTAATAGGCAGTAAATGAGGCTGAATGAACTGTTTCACTGCCAGACAAGGCTGATAGCCAGGTGTAGCAGTGGTAAGGTGTTGGGACTACTGTTGCGACAGGCCCTAACAGTTTGTCATCGTTATAGTGCAATTAATGTATTGTTTAGTAGTGGCTTTTCTGGTAGGCATCCCACTTTGTTTTGTTTGCCCCACCAAGATTTACATGCTAAAATCACCACTGGTATTAGTAGCTATAATGTAATACATATTTTTAAGACAGACAGACAAGACAAGACAAGACAAGACAAGACAAGACAAGACAAGACAAGACAAGACCCAGGATAGACCCAGGATAGAACATTGAGTTTCTTGGGTGAATGCCCAGAAATAGCCTCTGAGAACTTTATCAGGAGCCGTCTTGCTACACATTCTCTTTTGCACCCAAACCTCTTGAAACTACCTCCAACTTTATTCATACTGGACGCAGATAAATAAAAATGGTATCCACATCATCTGACTCTCGCAAAGTAATGTAGATAAAGGGCTTCATTGCCAAAATCCCAAACTATCTCTTTAACAATTAGTGGAAAAAATGTGAAACTGATCCAAGATTAGTGTCTAGAGGCAACTTCACCCTATACCTCGACAGCTCACCTGTCCAGGAACTCGTGGCCCCTGTTGTAGGCGTGGATGGTGGAGAGGCCCTGGATGCTGGAGGTGATGTGCGAGATGAAGGGCGACTGGGTGACGTTATCCAGGCGCTTGAGCTCGCGGATGAACACGCGCGACACCATGTGGAGCACAGTGAAGAGCAGCACCAGGGGGCCCACAGCCACTAGGAACCAGGGGAAGATGCTGCCGATCACGCCCAGGCAGAAGAAGACCAGGATGACGTTCTGAATGAACATCTCCGCCTGGAACGGCAGCCGCGTGTCCACTGGGAGGGAGGGAGGAAGAGTGGGGAGAGAGAGAAAAGACAAGAAGAAAGATGGTTCAGTCAGTGACTGTTACTTATTCCACTTGTATAATCACTAAAAACACTCAACTTCATTACTATCATTACTGTTACAAAGTCAGTAGGAAATGATCTACTTCCCCAGAGTCAGATGAACTTATGGATAACATTTTTACGTCTCTGCATGCAGTTTGAAGGAAGTTGCCAATTAGAATTAGTGCAAATGCTAACTAACGTTAACGCAATGACTGGAACTCTATGGGAACAGCTAGCATGCTAGCTGTTCCTGTAGACCAGGGGTCTTCAACCTTTTCTTGCCAAGGGACAAAATAAATGAAAAACATGCCTCTAGCCTATTAACTAGAAAGGTAACTCCAAAAACATTTTCCCCAAGAGCATCTGTTAGCCATGTGTTGGCAAATTAGGGCTGACCCCATTTAGTCGACAGGCTGTTGGTCGCCCAAGATTTTTTAGTCGAGCAGTGGCAAATATAAAAAACATGTATAGTGGGGCAAAAAAGTATTTAGTCAGCCACCAATTGTGCAAGTTCTCCCACCTAAAAAGATGAGAGGCCTGTAATTTTCATCATAGGTACACTTCAACTATGACAGACAAAATGAGAAAAGGAGGATTTAGGATTTTTAATGAATTTATTTGCAAATTATGGTGGAAAATAAGTATTTGGTCACCTGCAAACAAGCAAGATTTCTGGCTCTCACAGACCTGTAACTTCTTCTTGAAGAGGCTCCTCTGTCCTCCACTCGTTACCTGTATTAATGGCACCTGTTTGAACTTGTTATCAGTATAAAAGACACCTGTCCACAACCTCAAACAGTCACACTCCAAACTCCACTATGGCCAAGACCAAAGAGCTGTCAAAGGACACCAGAAACAAAACTGTAGACCTGCACCAGGCTGGGATAACTGAATCTGCAATAGGTAAGCAGCGTGGTTTGAAGAAATCAACTGTGGGAGCAATTATTAGGAAATGGAAGACATACAAGACCACTGATAATCTCCCTCGATCTGGGGCTCCACGCAAGATCTCACCCCGTGGGGTCAAAATGATCACAAGAACGGTGAGCAAAAATCCCAGAACCACACGGGGGGACCTAGTGAATGACCTGTAGGGAGCTGGGACCAAAGTAACAAAGCCTACCATCAGTAACACACTACGCCGCCAGGGACTCAAATCCTGCAGTGCCAGACGTGTCCCCCTGCTTAAGCCAGTACATGTCCAGGCCCGTCTGAAGTTTGCTAGAGAGCATTTGGATGATCCAGAAGAAGATTGGGAGAATGTCATATGGTCAGATGAAACCAAAATATAACTTTTTGGTAAAAACTCAACTCGTCGTGTTTGGAGGACAAAGATCGCTGAGTTGCATCCAAAGAACACCATACCTACTGTGAAGCATGGGGGTGGAAACATCATGCTTTGGGGCTGTTTTTCTGCAAAGGGACCAGGACGACTGATCCGTGTAAAGGAAAGAATGAATAGGGCCATGTATCGTGAGATTTTGAGTGAAAACCTCCTTCCATCAGCAAGGGCATTGAAGATGAAACATGGCTGAAACAATGATCCCAAAAACACCGCCCGGGCAACTAAGGAGTGGCTTCGTAAGAAGCATTTCAAGGTCCTGGAGTGGCCTAGCCAGTCTCCAGATCTCAACCCCATAGAAAATCTTTGGAGGGAGTTGAAAGTCAGTGTTGCCCAGCAACAGCAGGAATGGGCCAAAATACCAGCAACAGTGTGTGAAAACCTTGTGAAGACTTACAGAAAACGTTTGACCTCTGTCATTGCCAACAAAGGGTATATAACAAAGTATTGAGATAAACTTTTGTTATTGACCAAATACTTACTTTCCACCATAAGTTGCAAATAAATTCATTAAAAATCCTACAATGTGATTTCTGGATTATTTTCCCTCATTTTGTCTGTCATAGTTGAAGTGTACCTATGATGAAAATTACAGGCCTCTCTCATCTTTTTAAGTGGGAGAACTTGCACAATTGGTGGCTGACTAAATACTTTTTTGCCCCACTGTATATATGGCACACGAGACACCTGTCTGATGCACGCCTGTCTCAGTGGACTAATCCATTGCTGAGGCCGAGGGGATGGCACACCAGTAGTCCATTCACAGTTACATCCCATAATTTCTAATCTACAATGTTTGTTGCTGTAATTTCAATATATTATTATTACAGTCTTGTCATCATTGGAGTGGAGCATCATTGGAGCATTGCGGCTTGGCTGGGTCATGTTTCGGCGGACGCTCTACCCGTCGCCTCTTCCGAGTCCATAGGGCTGTTGCAGCGATGGGACAAGACTAACTACCAATTCAATATCACGAAATTGGGCACAAAAAGGGGTGGGAGGCCCCGGTGCACAACTGAGCAAGAGGACAAGAATGTCTAGTTTGAGAAAGACGCCTCACAAGTCCTCAACTGGCAGCTTCATTAAATAGTACGCGCAAAAAAAAGTCTCAGCATTCCGGAGTCACCTCTTCACTGTTAACATTGAGGCTGGTGTTTTGCGGGTACTATTTAATGAAACAGCCAGTTGAGGACTTGTGAGGCATCTGTTTATGAAACTAGACACTAATGTACTTGTCCTCTTGCTCAGTTGTGCAATGGGGCCTCCCACTCCTCTTTCTATTCTGGTTAGAGCCAGTTTGTGCTATTCTGTGAAGGGAGTAGTACACAGTATTGTACGAGATCTTCAGTTTCTTGGCAATTTTTCACATGGAATTGCCTTCATTTCTCAGAACACGAATACTGAGTTTCAGAAGAAAGTTTTTTGTTTCTGGACATTTTGAGCCTGTAATCGAACCCACAAATGCTGATGCTCCAGATACTCAACTAGTCTAAAGAAGGCCAGTTTAATTGCTTCTTTAAATCAGCACACATTTTCAGCTGTGCTAACATAATTGCAAAAGGGTTTTCTAATGATTAATTTGCCTTTTTAAAATTATAAACTTGGATTAGCTTACACAACGTGCCATTGGAACACAGGAGTACTGATTGGTGATTGGTACTGATAATGGGCCTCTGTACGCCTACGTAGATATTCCATTTAAAAACAATATGCCGTTTCCAGCTACACCAATTACACCATTTTATTTTACCTTTATTTAACTAGGCAAGAACAAATTCTTATTTTCAATGACTGTTCAGGGGCAGAACGACAGATTTGTACCTTGTCAGCTCGGGGATTCGAACCTGCAACCTTTCGGTTACTAGTCCAATGCTCTAACCACTAGGCTACCCTGCCGCCCAATTAACAAAGTCTACAAAGTCTACACTGTATTTCTGATCAATTTGATGTTATTTTAATGGACATAAAAAATGTGCTTTTCTTTCAAAATCAAGGACATTTCTAAGTGACCCCAAACTTTTGAACAGTACTGTATATTATGCATTTTTTAAGTGGGATGTAATATTCATGTGTCAACATTTTTTTTCCGGACCCCCAGCAGTACCTCCGATTGAAAAAACCTTGCTGTAGACTTCCAGTCACTGCGCTAACACCAGTTAGCATTGTTTTGAGAAACTTCCTTCATACTGGACACATTGACAAAAATGGTATCCGCAAGTTAATCTGACTCTGGGGAGGTAGATAAAGGGCTTCATTGCCAAAATATCAAACTGTCCCTTTTATTGTTTTCCTTTTTCATTTGCGGGTTTGTAGATTGGTACAGTACAATAGGTTTGTGTTCATTAGGGCATGAGCCAGAAAGCAATTTGAAACATTTTACAACGGAAAATCAAAATGAGCGACCTCCAGGCAGTCCCTCCCTGTTTGTCGGTTTTCTTCCATTTGATGCCTAATGAACACAACCCAGGTACGTGTCAGAGGACTGCTCCTGGTGGTCCCTCCCTGTTTGTCGGTTTGCTTCCGTTTGATGCCTAATGAACACAACCCAGGTACGTGTCAGAGGACTGCTCCAGGTGGTCCCTCCCTGTTTCAGTCGGTTTTCTAACATTTGATGCCTAATGAACACAACCCAAGTATGTGTCAGAGGACTGCTCCAGGTGGTCCATACCCTCGTCCATGTCTTTGGAGAAGCGGTTGAGGATCCGTCCAGTGGGCGTGGTGTCAAAGAACTTCATGGGGCTGCGGAGAATCTTCCTGAAGAGCTCCTCGTGCAGCCTGGACGAAGCTTGTAAAGTGCCCTGAGGGTACAATAATAGTAGTCATTCCATTTTGGGATTTTTAAAGCGACACTTTTTCTATATCACATAGCTCAAATGTTTTAGACAGATGTGACCATACTCCACTGAACAGAAATAGAAACGTAGCATGTAAAGTGTTGGTCTCATGTTTCACGAGCTGAAATAAAAGATTCTAGAAATGTTCCATACGCACAAAAAGCTTATTTCTCTCAAATTTTGTGCACAAAATTGTTTACATTACATTAAATAAAGGTAAAATGAATATCCCTGTTTGTGAGAATGTATTATTTGCCAAGACAATCCATCCACCTTACAGGTGTGGCATATCAAGAAGCTGATTACAAAGGTGTGTACCTTGTGCTTGGGACAATAAAAGACCACTCTAAAATGTGCAGTTTTGTCACACAACCCAATGTCACAGATGTCTCATGTTTTGAGGGAGTGTGCAATTGGTATGCTGACTGCAGGAATTTCCACCAGAGCTGTTGCCAGATAATGTTAATTTCTCTACCATAAGACGCCTTCGTCATTTTAGAGAATTTGGCAGTACGTCCAACCGCCCTCAGAACCACAGATCACGTGTATGGTGTCGTGTAGGCAAGTGGTTTGCTGATGTCAACGTTGTGAACAGAGTGGCCAATGATGGGGTTATGGCATGGGCTGGCATAAGCTACAGACGATTAACATAATTGCATTTCATCAATGGCAATTTGAATGCAGAGATACCGTGACGAGATCCTGAGGCCCATTGTTGTGCCATTCATCCTCCATCACATGTTTCAGCATGATAATACACGGCCCTGTGTCGCAAGAATCTGTACACAATTCCTGGAAGCTGAAAATATCCCCGTTCTTGGCCTGCATACTGACCTGACATGTCACAAAATGAACATGTTTGGGATGCTCTGGATCAAAGTGTACAATAGTGTGTTCCAGTTCCCGTTAAAATCCAGCAACTTCGCACAGCCATTGAAGAGTGGGACAACATTCCACAGACCAACATCAACAGCCTGATCAACTCTATGTGAAGGATATGCTGCATGAGGCAAATGGTGGTCACACCAGATACTGACTGGTTTTCTGATCCATGCCCCTACCTTTAAAAACAACAACAACAGATGCATATTATGCCCAGTCATGTGAAATCTATAGGTGATAAGGGCCTAATGAATTTATTTAAATTGACTGATTTCCTTAAATGAACTGTAACTCAATAAAATCTTTGAAATTGTTGCATGTTGCATTTATATTTTTGATCAGTGTACATTATACATGATCTATTTTAGTGAAGTAGTTTAGTTTACTAAGATTCATCCATCAGTCCTTTGGCATAGTCTCTCTGGGGTTAACACAAACACACAATACAATACCAGACATAACAAGCACAACAAAACCAAATCAAATTTGATTTGTCACATTCACCTCACAGTGAAATTATTATCTGATCCTTTACCTTGACAAATATGATGCCGCGCAGAAGTTTGAGCAGCAGCATGACACCCATAGACGAGGCGTAGACTCCAGCGTAGTGCTGCATCAGGGGGTTGTCCCTCATGCTTTCGCTCACCACCGAACTGTTCCCCACCAACACTGTGGTATTCTACACACACACACAGGACAGCATATTCAATACTCAGATAAGGGAGTATTCTGGGGGGTGGTTGATGGTTCAAATCCCAGGTCAATCAATAAAGGTGGGAGTTGACCTGGCGACAAGCAGGCTTTTTTTGGTTACTTTTTACCCCGTTTTTCTCCCCAATTTCGTGATAACCAATTGGTAGTTGCAGTCTTGTCCCATCGCTGCAACTCCCGGGACTCGGGAGAGGCGAAGGTCAAGAGCCATGTGTCCTCCAAAACACGACCCTGCCAAGCCACACTGCTTCTTGACACACTGCTCGCTTAATCCGGAAGACAGCCGCACCAATGTGTCGGAGAAAACACTGTACAACTGGCGACCATGTCAGTGTGCATGCGCCCAGGGGTTGCACAGGGGTTGCTCGTGCGCAATGGGACAAGGACACCCCGGCCAGCCAAACCCTCCCCTAACCTGGTATCTTCTGCTGTTGGGCCTATGAAAGGCCCCTAACCCCTAAAAGCACTGAATGACAAATGGTTAGAGGAGCATCTGGAAAAGCATTATATGAAACAAATGAATTGTTCTAACAGCCTCTCTCTCTGGCAGGTGAATGCATGGGGGAGCGGCTCTGGTAGAGGCCTTGGGAAGTCCTTGGAAGAGCAGTTTGTCTACTGACCCTTAAGTTGCCCATCCAGCGAGCTGTTATTCAGTTCAAAGGGCAAGGTAAACAGTCTGTCTCCTCAGAGAGTGATGGAGTGCTGCATCAGATGACCTGGCCTCCACAATCACCCGACGTCAACCCAAATGAGATGGTTTGGGATGAGTTGGACCGCAGAGTGAAGGAAAAGCAGCCAACAACCGCTCAGCATATGTGGGAACTCATATGTGGAAAAGCATTCCAGGTGAAGCTGGTTGAGAATGCCAAGAGTGTGCAAAGCTGTCAAAGGCAAAGGGTGGCTACTTTGAAGAATCTCAAATATATTTTGATTTGTTTCACACTTTTTTGGTTACTACATGATTCCATATGTGTTATTTCATAGTTTTGATGTCTCCACTATTATTCTACAATGTAGAAAATAGTAAAAATGAAAAAATACCCTGGACTGAGTAGGTGTGTCCAAACTTTTGACTGGTGGTGTACACAGATAAGAATATACTACACCTAACCCCCCAGCAACACCGCGCACACACATAGTCAATGATCAAGGTCAAATTTACACATTCAATATTTAAGTATACCGCTCCCCTTACACCTGCTCTCACCACTGATTAGTTGAGCAGCTTATGTCCATATCTCACTCACACACCAACACTAGTGTGTGAGAACTGTCAGTTAATAGTGTTGGGGAGTTTAACGACTACTACTTCTGAGTTATTGTTGTTACAGTTTCTAACAAAGACAAGTTCAGTTTGTACTTTTCTGGTAGTTTTCCAGAATGTTCAACTTACCCCCCAAAAACGTTTAGGCCTAAACAAAGTCTAAACAACTAATCTCGGTAAGTAATCAGGCTCTCTCTTGAAGATAGAATTTGTGTTGACAAATCCACCTTGAAAGAGAATGGCACTTTCCAATTCTTAAAAAGGAATTCCAATGAATCTCCTAAGTTGACTGAATAGAAAAGGAATTGACCCACAACCAACGGCATTGGGTTTCACATCACTATCATATCTGCATATTGATTTAAAACGGACGGATCAAAGGCAACACCGTTGTAAACAATAAAGTTGATTTTCCAAATCAACACTTCTGTTTTTTTTAAATGTTCCAACTCAAATCAATGCCATTCACTTTCCAGTCAGATTTTCTACTCTCAAATCGAATTCTCTTCCAGAATCGACAACTACACTGAAATTACATTGACCCTCCCCCAACCCTGCCACTCGATGCAAACCCTGCCACCCAATGCCACCTGTGCCACTCACCCCGCTGCCCTGCTTGATCCAGTAGCTGAGCCACCAGTTGCTGAAGGCCGTGCTGCCCACGTTGAGGACGAAGAGGGCCAGGATTAGGAGGAAAGCCAGCGCTCCACCCGAGGCCTGGATGTAGACGCCGTACACAGACCAGGGAACTGAGCCCCGCCCACGCTCCTCCACCTGCATCAGCTGGCCTGGGGGACAAGGAGGGAGGTTGAGTAAGAGGTTGCGCTGGGTGAAATCTCGTTCCCAGACACTTCCGTCCACCTTGCAGCTGGGGACGAGGTTATGGTGGGTGACATTTTCTAATTGAAGCTGAGGACAGGAAGCCAATTAAAACATTTGAGATACAGCCCCACACATCCCTGAAGCACGAGCACACACACAGCAGTAGTCTGCATGCATGCACACATATGAACGCACACACTCTGTGGCTAGTACAATGGTTCCGTACCGTTGTCTTTGCTAACAGGCTTGTCCTTCTTTACAGATCCAGACTTTGTGTTCTCTGGGGGTTTCTTTAAGGAGTTCCCAGACTTGTTAGTTGGCACCTTTTGAGGAACAATGACATGTTACAAGTAACATGAACCACAATTCAACCACAATACAGACCACACTCAATATACACTGCTCAAAAAAAATAAAGGGAACACTAAAATAACACATCCTAGATCTGAATGAATGAAATATTCTTATTAAATACTTTTTTCTTTACACAGTTGAATGTGCTGACAACAAAATCACACAAAAATTATCAATGGAAATCAAATTTATCAACCCATGGAGGTTTGGATTTGGAGTCACACTCAAAATTAAAGTGGAAAATCACACTACAGGCTGATCCAACTTTGATGTAATGTCCTTAAAACAAGTCAAAATGAGGCTCAGTAGTGTGTGTGGCATCCACGTGCCTGTATGACCTCCCTACAACGCCTGGGCATGCTCCTGATGAGGTGACGGATGGTCTCCTGAGGGATTTCCTCCCAGACCTGGACTAAAGCATCCGCCAACTCCTGGACAGTCTGTGGTGCAACGTGGCGTTGGTGGATGGAGCGAGACATGATGTCCCAGATGTGCTCAATTGGATTCAGGTCTGGGGAAAAGGCGGGCCAGTCCATAGCATAAATGCCTTCCTCTTGCAGGAACTGCTGACACACTCCAGCCACATGAGGTCTAGCATTGTCTTGCATTAGGAGGAACCCAGGGCCAATCGCACCAGCATATGGTCTAACAAGGGGTCTGAGGATCTCATCTCGGTACCTAATGGCAGTCAGGCTACCTCTGGCGAGCACATGGAGGGCTGTGCGGCCCCCCAAAGAAATGCCACCCCACACCATGACTGACCCACCGCCAAACCGGTCATGCTGGAGGATGTTGCAGGCAGCAGAACGTTCTCCACGGCGTCTCCAGACTCTGTCACATGTGCTCAGTGTGAACCTGCTTTCATCTGTGAAGAGCACAGCGCGCCAGTGGCGAATTTGCCGATCTTGGTGTTCTCTGGCAAATGTCAAACGTCCTGCACGGTGTTGGGCTGTAAGCACAACCCCCACGTGTCGACGTCGGGCCCTCATACCACCCTCATGGAGTCTGTTTCTGACCGTTTGAGCAGACACATGCACATTTGTGGCCTGCTGGAGGTCATTTTGCAGGGCTCTGGCAGTGCTCCTCCTTGGCGGAGGTAGCGGTCCTGCTGCTGGGTTGTTGCCCTCCTACGGCCTCCTCCACGTCTCCTGATGTACTGGCCTGTCTCCTGGTAGCGCCTCCATGCTCTGGACACTACGCTGACAGCAAACCTTCTTGCCACAGCTCGCATTGATGTGCCATCCTGGATGAGCTGCACTACCTGAGCCACTTGTGTGGGTTGTAGACTCCGTCTCATGCTACCACTAGAGTGAAAGCACCGCCAGCATTCAAAAGTGTCCAAAACATCAGCCAGGAAGCATAGGAACTGAGACGTGGTCTGTGGTCACCACCTGCAGAACCACTCCTTTATTGGGGGTGTCTTGCTAATTGCCTATAATTTCCACCTGTTGTCTATTCCATTTGCACAACAGCATGTGACATTTATTGTCAATCAGTGTTGCTTCCTAAGTGGACAGTTGATTTCACAGAAGTGTGATTGACTTGGAGTTACATTGTGTTGTTTAAGTGTTCCCTTTATTTGTTGAGCAGTGTACATGACATATGCAAACTAAATTTAAACAAGACATCTGTGGTGGACATTTTTTTTTTGCATAACAGTCTATGCACACACACACACACACACACACACACACACACACACGGTCCCTCTCACCTCCACGAAGGGCGTCTCTCCCAGCTGTAGGTTGTTGAACATGGCTGCGTAGTCTCTATTGAGACGCATCAGATCCTCGTGGCTGCCCTGCTCCGTGATGCTGCCCTCCCTCATGAAGATGACATCATCGCAGTCCACCAGGTACTACACATACAGACGGAGATTTAATTCCCGCACCCTGAACGTCATAAGTGAAGGTGGGGCCCAACCTATCCATGAGAGAAGTCCTAACAAGCAATTATATATATACAGTGGGGAGAACAAGTGCCGATTTTGCAGGTTTTCCTACTTACAAAGCATGTAGAGGTCTGTAATTTTTTATCACAGCTACACTTCAACAGTGAGAGACGGAATCTAAAACAAAAATCCAGAAAATCACATTGTATGATTTTTAAGTAATTAATTTGCATTTCATTGCATGACATTAGTATTTGATACATCAGAAAAGCAGAACTTAATATTTGGTACAGAAACTTTTGTTTGCAATTACAGAGATCATATGTTTCCTGTAGTTCTTGACCAGCTTTGCACACACTGCAGCAGGGATTTTGGCCCACTCCTCCATACAGACGTTCTCCAGATCCTTCAAGTTTCGGGGCGGTCGCTGGGCAATAAGGACTTTCAGCTCCCTCCAAAGATGTTCTATTGGGTTCAGGTCTGGAGACTGGTTAGGCCACTCCAGGACCTTGAGATGCTTCTTACGGAGCCACTCCTTAGTTACCCTGGCTGTGTGTTTCGGGTCGTTGTCATGCTGGAAGACTCAGCCACGACACATCTTCAATGCTCTTACTGTGGGAAGGTTGTTGGTCAAGATCTCGCGATACATGGCCCCATCCATCCTCCCCTTAATAAGGTGCAGTCGTCCTGTCCCCTTTGCAGAAAAACATCCACAAAGAATGTTTCCACCTCCATGCTTCACGGTTGGGATGGTGTTCTTGGGGTTGTACTCATCCTTCTTGTTCCTCCAAACACGGCGAGTGGAGTTTAGAATAAAAAAAGCTCTATTTTTGTCTCATCAGACCACATGACCTTCTCCCATTCCTCCTCTGGTTCATCCAGATGGTTTGGCAAACTTCAGATGGGTCTGGACATGCGCTGGCTTGAGCAAGGGGATGTTGCGTGCGCTGCAGGATTTTAATCCATGACGGCGTAGTGCATTACTAATGGTTTTCTTTGAGACTGTGGTCCCAGCTCTCTTCAGGTCATTGACCAGGTCCTGCTGTGTAGTTCTGGGCTGATCCCTCACCTTCCTCATGATCATTGATGCCCCACGAGGTGTGAACTTGCATGGAGCCCAAGACCGAGGGTGATTGACCGTCATCTTGAACTTCTTCCATTTTCTAATAATTGCGCCAACAGTTGTTGCCTTCTCACCAAGCTGCTTGCCTATTGTCCTGTAGCCCATCTCAGCCTTGTGCAGGGCTACAATTTTATCCCTGATGTCCTTACACAGCTCTCTGGTCTTGGCCATTGTGGAGAGGTTGGATTCTGTTTGATTGAGTGTGTGGACAGGTGTCTTTTATACAGGTAACAAGTTCAAACAGGTGCAGTTAATACAGGTAATGAGGGATTCTTAAAGAAAAACTAACATGTTTGTGCGAGCCAGAATTCTTACCGGTTGGTAGGTGATCTAATACTTATGTCATGCAATAAAATGCTAATTAATTACTTAAAAGTCATACAATGTGATTTTCTGGATTTTTGTTTTAGATTCCGTCTGTCACAATTGAAGTGTACCTATGACAAAAATGACAGACCTCTACATGCTTTGTAAGTAGGAAAAGCTGCAAAATCGGCAGTGTATCAAATACTTGTTCTTCCCACTGTATATCTTATGTAGTGCTTTGCAAACAATATGAAATGTATTAAGTATTCACCTGCAGCTGGTGAGTGACGAAGACGATGGTCTTGTGGCGGAGCTGCTTCTTGATGGCGTTGTTGAAGATGTGGTTGCCCACGTGGGCATCCAGTGCACTGAGCGGGTCGTCCAGGATGTAGATGGCTCGGTCACTGTACAGGGCACGCGCCAGGCTGATCCGCTGGCGTTGCCCGCCACTAAGGTTGGCGCCACGCTCTCCGATCTGAGGAGACATAACGGACTCATTGATCGGTTACTATAATAACAATACATATGAAGGTGCAGGGGTGGATTGGCCATCTGGCAATTGAGGCAAATGCCAGATGGGCTGGGGCATTTTTCAGTTGGGTAGGCTGGTTAAAAATGGACAAACACCGCCTGACGAGTGGCGCAGCAGTCTAAGGCACTGCATTGCAGTACTAGAAGCATCCCTACAGATCCGGGTTCGATCCCGGGCTGTGTCGCAGCCGGCCATGACCGGGATACCCATGAGGCGGCGCACAATTAGCCCAGCGTCATCTGGGTTAGGGGAGGATTTTCCCGGCTGGGATGTACTTGTCCCATCGCACTCTAGCAACTCCTTGTGGCTGCCGGGCCGCTTGCACACAGACCTCAGTCGCCAGTTGTATGGTGTTTCCTACGACACATTGGTGCGGCTGGCTTCCGGGTTAAGCAAGCAGTGTGTCAAGATCTGTTTTCCAATTTGTTGCTCAATTTCTCTGTTATACTAATCTATAATGAGCCTTCGGCTGATCAGTAGACAACACCCAGCCCACCTACCAAGATGGGCCGTTCCGGTCTTCTGATAGGCTGAGCTCACACAAAGTAAATTTCAAAGTCAAACATGGCATCAGCAAAAAGACCTGCTCCGATTAAACAGCATGATCATTACACAGGTGCACTTTGTGCTGGGGACAATAAAAGGCCACTCTAAAATGTGCAAATGCCATAGATGTTTTAAGGGAGTGTGCAATTGGCATGCTGACTGCAGGAACAACAGAGCTGTTGGCAGAGAATTGGATGTTAATTTCTCTGCCATAAGCCGCCTTCAACACCATCTTAGAGAATTTGGCAGTAAGTATAACTGACCTCAGAACCGTCTTGTGGTCAAGCGGATTGCTGATGTCAACATTATGATCAGAGTGCCCCATGGTGGAGGTGGGGTTATGGTATGGGCAAGCATAAGCTATGGACAACGAACACAAATGCATTTTATCAATAGCAATTTGAATGCACAGAGATACGGTGACGAGATACTGAGGCCATTTGTCCATGTCGCAAGGATCTGTACAGAATTCCTGTAAGGTGAAAACGGCACAGTTCTTCCATGGCCTGCATACTCAAGACATGTCATCCATTAGGCATGTTAGGGATGCTCTGGATCGAAGTGTATGACAGCGTGTTACAATTCCCGACAATATCTAGCAACTTCGTACAACCATTGAAGAGGAGTGGTACACCATTCCACAATCAACAACAGCCTGATCAACTCTATGTGAAGGAGATGTCACGATGTCATGAGCTCGACACATCTTGGTCACACCAGACAACTCGTTTTCTGATCCATGCAGTGGTGTAAAGTACTTAAGTAAAAATACTTGAAAGCACTACTTACGTAGTTTTTTGGGGTAATCTGTACTTGACTTAACTATTAATATTTTTGACAACTTTTACTCTTAATTTTCTTCAGGAATGCGGTGACGTATGTACTTTTTACTCCATACATTTTCCCCGGACACCCAAAAGTGTCAGGACAGGAATTATGGAATTATGGCTTATCAGGACAGGAAAATGGTCTAATTCACACACTTATCAAGAGACCATCCCTGGTCATCCCAACTGCCTCTGTTCTAGCAGACTCACTAAACATATTCTTCATTTGTAAATTATGTCCGAGTTGGAGCGTGCCCCTGGATATCCGTACATAAATAAATAAATAAATAATTAACTAGAAAATGTGGCCATCTGCTTTGCTTAATAGAAGGAATTTGAAATGATTTATACTTTTGATTTGTACTTGATTTGATTTGTACTTTTGATACTTCTTAAGTACATTTTAGCAATTCATTTACTTTTGATACTTAAGTATATTTAGAACCAAATTATTTTAGACTTTTACTCAGGTAGTATTTTACTGGGTGACTCACTTTTACTGGAGTAATTTTTCTATTAAGGTATCTTTACTTTTGACAATAGAGTACTTTTTCACCACTGGATCCATGCCCCTACCTTTTTGTTAAAGGTATCTGTGACCAACAGATGCATATCTGTATTCCCAGTCATGTGAAATCCATAATTTAGAGCCTAATTCATTAATTTCAATTGGTTGATTTTCTTGTATGAACTGTAACTCAGTCAAATCTTTGAAATTGTTGCAAGTTGCATTTATATTTTTGTTCAGTATAAAAAAGGAAATAGTAACACAATAAAATAACAATAAGGAGGCTATATACAAGGAGTTGTGGTACCGAGTCAATGTGCAGGTGTACAAGGTAGTTGAGGTAATATGTACATGTAGGTAGGGGTAAAAGTGACTAGGCAATCAGGATAGATAATGAACAGAGTGGCAGCAGCATATGGGAAGAGTGTGAAAGAGTGAATGTGTGTGGAGTCAATATAGATGTGTGTGTTTTGTGTTTGCTGCCTGCGTAAGTAGGGTTGTCTTGGGTCTGAGTGTAGGTTATATGTGTATGGGGGGTGAGTTGGCAGCGCGTGCAGTGATGTGGGCTGTTGTGGATAAAATGCCAGGGCCAGATTCTTGTCCCACTCCGCCCTTATGAAGGTGCTCCAGTTGAAGATAATATTACATCCTTTAAAAACAATATTGAGTACAGCCAACATCCCTGACTAGCAACTACCTTGATTGAATCACCTGTTGCTCAATTGTGTTCCATATAAATGCTGTTTAAATGTTGAACCTACACACTGAACACTGTTAAGCCAAAACTTATGTGTATGCTATCCTGATGCAGTGAAAAACAACACTTTGTGACATTTTTAAGTACGGACTAGGGCTGTTGCGGTGACAGTATTACCTCCACACCAGCCACATGAGTGCAGTAAAAATCCACGTGTCCATATCTAAATAGGCATACAGAGGCCCATTATCAGCAATCATCACTCCTCTGTTCCAATGGCACCTTGTGTAAGCTAATCCAAGTTTATCATTTTAAAAAGGCTAATTGATCATTAGAAAACCCTTTTGCAATTATGTTAGCACAGCTGAAAACTTCTGATTAAAGAAGCAATAAAACTGGCCTCCTTTAGACAAGTTGAGTATCTGGAGCATCAGCATTTGTGGGTACGATTACATGCTCAGAATGGCCAGAAACAAAGACCTTTCTTCTGAAACTCAGTAGTCTATTCTTGTTCTGAGAAATTAAGGCTATTCCATGCGAGAAATTGCCAAGAAACTGAAGCTCTCGTACAACGCTGTGTACTACTCCCTTCACAGAACAGAACAGAACAGAGGAGTGGGAGGCCCCGGTGCACAACTGAGCAAGAGGACAAGTACATTAGTGTCTAGTTTGAGAAACAGATGCCTCACAAGTCCTCAACTGGCAGCTTCATTAAATAGTACCCACAAAACACCAGTATCAACGTCAATAGTGAAGAGGCGACTCTGGGATGCCGGCTGTTATGTTCTGTTAATTACTGATGTCCCCTTTAAGGAAGAACCACCTCGTCATGCGCAGTGTTGTTCTATGTTATTCTGGTACTTACTCATTCTAGAAAATGTGAAGCTCCAGTTCAATTTCTTGTATTCAGAGTCTTTCTTATTATATAAATAAGTAATAAGAGCTAAGACACTACAATGGCGACGAGGATGATTACCTGCAGTGTGCATCACAAATGCAGATGGAGCTCATAGAAAGAGAGGAAAATGGCCTCCCGGGTGGCGCAGTGGTCCAGGGCACTGCATCGCAGCACTAGCTGTGCCACCAGAGACTCTGGGTTCGCGCCCAGGCTCTGTCGCAGCCGGCCGGGACCGGGAGGTCCGTGGGGCGAAGCACAATTGGCCTAGCGTCGTCTGGGTTAGGGAGGGTTTGGCCGGTAGGGATATCCTCGTCTCATCGCGCACTAGCGACTCCTGTGGCGGGCCAGGCACAGTGCACGCTAACCAAGGTCGCCAGGTGCACGGTGTTTCCTCCGACACATTGGTGCGGCTGGCTTCCGGGTTGGATGCTCGCTGTGTTAAGAAGCAGGGAGGGTGTTAGTACATATGTAGCAGAGTTGAAGATGAATATGGTATAATGGAGTTATACTGCGCGAACACAGTGACTTCTTCCAGCAGTAGCATAATATGGGTGACACTAGATATCGAAGGCAAACCCCTCAAAAATGGAGCTGGACACAGGATCTGCAGTGTCTATAATTTTCACTACTGTCTACAATGAGCACTTCAAGGCTATCAAGCTGAAGAACACAAATGTGTTGCTGAAGACCTACTCAGGAGAGAGATTGAGCCCAATGGGGGCGTTGCAGGTCAGAGTGAGTTATGGGGAGCAAACAGTTACAGCTGTACGTGGTGCCTGGAACTGGCCCCCCATTATTTGGCAGGGAATGGCTTTCAAAAATAAAGCTACACTGGTGTGACTTGAAAATGCTCCACACGTTCCAGTCCAAAGAGAAAGCCACAGACCTAACACTGAAACAGTTTTCAGTGATCAGATGGGAACAGTAAAAGGCTTCACAGCAAAATTCTGCAAAGCCAGATCTGTTCCATACTCCCTGAGCCCAAAGGTGGAAGCGGAAATCGATCGCTTGCAGGATACAGGGATCCTGACGAAAGTGGACAGAAGCGAATGGGCCACACCCATAGTTCCTATTGTGAAGAAAGACGGGTCTGTTAGAATGTGTGGGGAATTCAAGGTAACTGTGAATTCAATTTTGTATGTGGACCAATACACCCTGCCACGTCTGGATGACATCTTTGCTGCACTAACTGGTGGGAAACACTTCAGTAAAATCAATCTGAAACAGGCTTACCTGCAGCTACCGGTTGAAGAGAGCTCCAAACAGTACCTGACAATAAACACACACAAAGGTCTATACAGGTATAACCGCCTGGTTTTTGGCATTGCATAAACCCCAGCCATTTGGCACCGAACTATTGACCAGATTTTGCAAGGAATCCCAGGAACCCAGTGTATCCTGGATGACATGATCATAACAGGACGCACCGACAAAGAGCACCTGGCTAACCTAGAAGAGGTCCTGAAAAGACTGAAAGAGAATGGTCTACAGGCGAACTTACAGAAGTGTGAGTTCTTCAAAGACAAGATGGTCTTCTGTGGACATGAAATCGACCGCAATGGATTGCACAAAACACGGGACAAAATCGATGCAGTGGTACAGGCACCACAACCACAAAATATCACAGAAGTGAGATCTTTCACAGGACTGATCAATTACTACAGAAGATTCCTCCCAAACCTTTCAGCAGTACTCCAGCCTCTAAATCAGCTCCTGGAAAAGAATAGGACATGGTGGTGGACAGAACAGCGTGAAAATGCATTTCTTGAGGCAAAACGGCTCATCACATCTGAACAGGTCCTGATGCATTACGACCCTGAACTGCCAGTGAAGTTGGCTTGTGATGCATCCCCTTATGGCTTAGGGGCCGTCCTTTCACACACACTGAAAGATGGGTCAGAGGCCAGTTGCATTTGCGTCACGAACGTTGAATGATGCAGAGAAAAACTACTCACAAAGAGGCACTGGCGCTATTGTGGAGAGTCAAGAAATTCCATGCATACCTACAGTAGGGCAAAAAAGTATTTAGTCAGCCACCAATTGTGCAAGTTCTCCCACTTAAAAAGATGAGAGAGGCCTGTAATTTTCATCATAGGTACACTTAAACTATTACAGACAAAATGGGAAAAAAAATCCAGAAAATCACATTGTAGGATTTTTAATTAATTTATTTACAAATTATGGTGGAAAATAAGTATTTGGTCACCTACAAACAAGCAAGATGTCTTGCTCTCACAGACCTGTAACTTCTTCTTTAAGAGGCTCCTCTGTCCTCCACTCGTTACCTGTATTAATGGCACCTGTTTGAACTTATAGTATAAAAGACACCTGTCCACAACCTCAAACAGTCACACTCCAAACTCCACTATGGCCAAGACCAAAGAGCTGTCAAAGGACACCCGAAACAAAATTGTAGACCTGCACCAGGCTGGGAAGACTGAATCTGCAATAGGTAAGCAGCTTGGTTTGAAGAAATCAACTGTGGGAGCAATTATTAGGAAATGGAAGACATACAAGACCACTGATAATCTCCCTCGATCTGGGGCTCCACGCAAGATCTCACTCCGTGGGGTCAAAATGATCACAAGAACGGTGAGCAAAAATCCCATAACCACACGGGGGGACCTAGTGAATGACCTGCAGAGAGCTGGGACCAAAGTAACAAAGCCTACCATCAGTAACACACTACGCCAGGGACTCAAATCCTGCAGTGCCAGACGTGTCCCCCTGCTTAAGCCAGTACATGTCCAGGCCCGTCTGAAGTTTGCTAGAGAGCATTTGGATGATCCAGAAGAAGATTGGGAGAATGTCATATGGTCAGATGAAACCACCGCCCGGGCAACGAAGGAGTGGCTTCGTAAGAAGCATTTCAAGGTCCTGGAGTGGCCTAGCCAGTCTCCAGATCTCAACCCCATAGAAAATCTTTGGAGGGAGTTGAAAGTCTGTGTTGCCCAGCAACAGCCCCGAAACATCACTGCTCTAGAGGAGATCTGCATGGAGGAATGGGCCAAAATACCAGCAACAGTGTGTGAAAACCTTGCGAAGACTTACAGAAAACGTTTGACCTCTGTCATTGCCAACAAAGGGTATATAACAAAGTATTGAGATAAACTTTTGTTATTGACCAAATACTTATTTTCCACCATAATTTGCAAATAAATAAATTAAAAATCCGACAATGTGATTTTCTGGATTTTTTTCTCATTTTGTCTGTCATAGTTGAAGTGTACCCATGATGAAAATTACAGGCCTCTCATCTTTTTAAGTGGGAGAACTTGCACAATTGGTGGCTGACTAAATACTTTTTTGCCCCACTGTGTATGGCAAGCGTTTCACACTGGTTACGAATCACCAGCCGTTGCTTTCCATTTTCAGTCCAAAGAAAAGCATTCCGGCATTGACAGCAGCCAGGTTACAGCGATACGCCTTGTTCCTTGCCAGTCATATGTATGACATTGAGTTTAAGCCGTCATCCCTCCACAGAAATGCAGATGGATTATCCAGACCGGCGTGTACAAGAGAAAGACAAAGGAGTGTGGATGCAGTGGACATTTTCCATACCGCTCAGCTCGAGGCACTACCGGTCACAAGCACAGTTATCAAACTGTACACTTGTCAAAAGTGTACATCTACACCATGTCAGGATGGCCAGCTACTGGCAGAAAGGAGCTGACTCCGTATTTCCAGCGGAGAAACAAAATTACAACGTACCAAGGATGTTTGATGTGGGGAATGAGAGTCATAATACCCCAGAAATGCCAACATCAGGTTTTGCAGCAACTACATGAAGGTCATGTTGAAATTGTCAAAATGAAGCTGCTCGCGAGGAGCCACTTCTGGTGGCCAGGTCTGGATCAACAGATAGAAAACATGGTGAAGAACTGTAGTGGATGTTTGGAAACCCTCCACATGCCTGCTCCTGTCCCAGTCCACCCATGGGAATGGCCCACAGAGCCATGGCAGAGAATTCATGTGGACTACGCTGGTCCCTTTGAAAAGCACATGTTTCTGGTTATAGTTGATGCCCATTCCAAATGGCCAGAGGTGTTTTGCACTGACTCCTCCACCTCAGCTCAGACGATAGAGTGTCTCAGAACAACGTTTGCACACTTCAGATTGCCGCTGCAGCTGGTAAGTGACAACGCGCAAGCTTTATTAAGTGACGAGTTTACAAGATTCATGTCAGTAAATGGAATCAAACACTCAACCTCAGCTCCGTACCACCCTGCCACCAATGGGTTGGCAGAACGCTTTGTGCAAACCCTAAAGTAAGGACTCCGTGCAGCAAAACGAGACGAAGGGACTTTGCAAACAAAACTGGCCAAGTTCCTGGCCTCCTACCGAAACACCCCACGACTAATGAAAGCCCAGCCGCACTGATGTTTGGGAGGCCTCTCCGCACACAGCTGCACATCATGAGGCCAAGATGCTCTCCGGTGGCCGGGAGCGCCATCTCCAAACAGAACAGGAAGTGATGTTGCGAGAATACAGAAGAGGGAAATGGACAAGAGGGACCGTACACACACAAACGGGACCCAGAACTTAGTGAGCCCAGACATAATGTGGCAGCGTCACATTAATCAAATGCATTCCACGGAAAACAGCACAACAATCTAGAGAGAACAGGCACAGAGAGCTCCTGAAAGTGACACACAAGGAACTGTAGAGGATGGAGGGGCAGTAGAGAGACCCCAGGCTGAACGAATGGAACATGTTGAAGAAGGTGCTGCTATAGCAGAAGCTATAATGGAACAAGCACACAATGAGGATGTTCAGGAGCCTCCAGACACTCCTAGGCGCTACCCAGAACGAAGGCACCGTCCACCAGACAGACTGGACTTATAAACAAACAAACAAAAACGAACTGTTCAAGTTCAAATCAAAAGATGCAAAATAACTACAACAAGTTCTGTTAAATGTTTCAGTTGTGGTTTGGTAAAAGTAACTCTGGTTGTATAAGAGAAGGAATGTTATGTTCTGTTAATTACTGATGTCCCCTTTAAGGATGGAGCACCCGTGGTCATGCGCAGTGTTGTTCTATGTTATTCTGCTACTAACTCGTTTTAGTAAATGTGAAGCTCCAGTTCAATTTCTTGTATTCAGAGTCTTTCTTATTATATAAATAAGTAATAAGAGCTAAGACACTACACCGGCCTTCTAGGCAGAGTTGCAAAGAAAAAGCCATATCTCTGGCCAATAAAAATAAAATATTAAAAATGGGAAAAAGAACAGACACTGGCCAGAGTAACTCTGCCTAGAAGGCCAGTTGCCTCTTTGGATAAATCAGGATACCAAGCATGATAAAAGCTTAAACATAGGTTTTAAATCAACTTGTGAATTGTATTGAATATACAAAGCTATGACCTCCCCCCCTATTTTATTGTAATGACATGAAAGACATTTGCAGATTATTATCAATGACTTATCAACAGTTGTTCCAGTGTAGGACATCCTCAATGGTGTCCTAGTTTATAGAAAGAAATCAAAACATATATATGGGTCTAAGTCATTCTAAGGTTTGTATCATTCACTAAAGTTGCCAAATAACTCTAAATCTAGCATATAGGACTTGTTTAAAATGATCATTTTTACACTCAACACAGCCACTTCATATGCATACTCGCTCCCAGAATGAGACAAATATCCTTTCTATTTTATTTAGCTGAGTTCAAGTATATTCTTCTTATTATAAAATCATATAATATAAAATAATGGCACGGGACTTATAAGTATATCCTATCTGCTAAATTAACTAGCCTACAGCATGGCACATAGCCAGACAACATACATTAAGGTCAACTCATATTCTGTTCTTCTAAAACACATTGTACTCATATCATGTTCCTTTAGATCTGCCTAAAATAAATAATGGATTTATTGTGATGGTTTATATTAAATGGATTTATTAGACTTTTTAAAAATATAGATGTTCCAAAAGGCCCTCGTTAGTGGCTTGTATGAGGCCTGAATGCGTGGAGGCCTGGAGATGCTAAACGTGTTGATATTAGTTAAACAATGAATTACTGTGATACCGACAGTCATTTGCATGACACCTACCGGCTGACAAAATGTCATGACCGCCACAACAGCCTTAGTACGGACTATGCCATTTTTTCTCATCTAGACAAAATAAAGCCCAAAGTAGTATTTCCATGGTGGATAAACAATTCATAATGCTCACCTCAGTCAGATCGGCGTTGGGCAGGATAGCCAGGTCAGGTCTCAGACAGCATGCACTCAGAACAGCCTGGAACCTGGAAAATACACAGTGGAATTATACTTCAGAGCTACATTGGGTAGTAGAGGAGCGCCTTAGAAATCACTATGTACATGAATCCAATCGATTCTCACAGTAGTATTATTCCTGTGGACTGTGTGCACCAGTGGTTAGTGCTGTGGACCCCAGTACCCATGTACAGGCAGCCTAGGCTACCAGTGTAGGCATGGGTTTGAATCTGACCCTCTGCCCTTTTGACTCGCAAACTCACCAAGCTTTCTGGTCTCCTCCTCACTGTCCTACTACCCCCCCCCCCCAAAAAAGCTCTAGTTTCATTCCGTTACCTTTCCTCCTCGTACTCTTTCCCAAAGAGGATGTTGTCCCTGAGCGTGGCATTGAGGATCCAGGCCTGCTGGGCCACATAGGCAAAGTCCCCGTTCACCGCCACCTTGCCCTCCAGCAGGGTCATCTAAAGGTCATAAAGGTCACAGGTCATCCGCCAATCACTCACTTGCTCCGCGGTGAAGTTTGCCCCTAAGTACAGATCTAGGATCAGCTTCCACTCCACTAATTTGAACCTTAATCATTAGTGGGACAAATGCAAAACTGACCCCAGATCAGCATCTAGGGGCAACTTCACCCTAAAACCATTCACACCCGGGGTTTGTAATTGAGTGAAGTGAAACGTTCAGATAGAAATGTGAACGATAGAGCCAACAATTCCTAAGTCTACCGGACAAGGCAATCTTGTGCTCTACATAACACAGTTACGTATATAACGTTCAGTAAAGTTGCACCCTCTCCAACAGGCCCCAGGGCATCATCCAGCTTCGTCAGCGGGTGTCTATAGAGTAAGGGAGGGCCACAGGGGCTGCAGTGTGTGCTTGTTATTAAATTGGTGTACTCATGGGCCAACAAGAGTTTACACCATATTTCTTACAACAGAGGGCCGTTGCTAAAACAGTACGTTTATCGTTTGCCGTTTGAGCAGAGCGCATATCACTTTATCAAGTTCTCTCAGACGTGAGCTGCACCGTCGGATTCTTAAACATAGAACCGGAGCGCTATTTTACGCTGAGCAGCTCGAGCCTCTCACGGAACTGTCCTGCTTACAGCCAGGTTTCATTTGAATGAATAGGGGCGCCTAAACGCTCTGCAAAAATGACACGTCCAGTGTAGCAGGCCTGTTAGACGTATCTTACCTGTCCAAGGATGGCAGAGATCAGAGAGGTCTTCCCACTGCCCACGCTTCCACAGATCCCAGTCAGCTTCCCCTGGAGACACAGGGTAGTATGGTGGATATTTGTGTTGTACAATGTGTTACCTCGAAATGACACAACGACAAGGTTCCAGTTTAACAAAGTGTACTATACCGTATGAACACACTACAAGGTAGCCATTCCACTCAAGGCTAGGTCCATTGACAACCAAACTTCCTGCGCAGGCGCACTCTTGACAGAGTGATAGCCCCGAATTAACAGAAATATAGGGATACTTAAAACATGAACTTAACACAATGTACACATTGGCAGTGAAAAGATGAATCGCAGTGCACAATAAAACTAACTCAAGTTTATGATGTTTTCTTACCCCTAGTTTTAGCCTATAAATAGAGGCCTGAATTTTCCCTGGTCAGTTAACCCCAATAACTCTTCAAACTGTACAGCCCATTGGCCTTTCAACCACACATAGATACGAAGACCACAGTCTTATTTGACTTTTTGCTGAACATGGGATGCATCCCAAATGGCACACTATTCCCCACCTACTGTATGGGCCCTGGTCAAAAGAAGTGCACTATATAGGGTAGCAAATGGGACGCATCACATATTCTTTGACCTCCACCACCTGCTTCAAACCCCTAAATGTGTGCACTGTGTACTACTGTACGTGAAATGTTCCCTGTCCTTTCACAACCATACACTCCCGTCCCGCGGCTAGTTAGCTACCTGCCGAACGGTGAGGTCCACACAGTGCAGGGTCCTCTGCAGCCGCTGGCTGACGGAGGGGATGGGAGGGATCTCTCCCACCTTCAGCAGACGCCCTGCCTGCTCCCCTGCCTCGTCCTCCTGGGCGGGCCTCCGGCGCCCGTGCCTCTGGGTGGAGCCAACCGAGGGGGTGCCGCGGGGCGTGGGCTGGGCACTGTGACCCGCTGTCTCCCAAGCTAAGCTGGCGCCCATCATCTCCACTGCAACCTGGGGGTTCAGGGGCTTGTCCCGGATCATCTCCACCTCCGCCATCAGGAACAGGCTCTGGTAGGCCAGGGAGAGAGGAGTGATGTGTCAGAGAACAAGCACACACAGTCCAGGCTCTAGTAGGCCAGGGAGAGAGGAGTCAGAGAACAAACACACAGTACAGGCTCACATGCATGTAGGAGTCTAGTCATGATGACAATGTCAAGGTCATTGATGTAAAGGTTCAAGCAGTTCAAACCTATCTATTTGGTTTATGTAAAACTCTTTCTTTCCACTGCATCTAGAGCCGCTTGGAACCGCATCGCCCCCTCCCAGAGGATCGAGAGGGGGATTAGGAGAAACACAGCCCCTTCCTGGTCCAGGACAAACACTGTCCTGCCAACATACCCAGACTCAAACACACCCCACTTATATTCCACAGAGCCAACCAGACCAACAGACAGGCAGAACCAACACATCCCACTCACATACCACACAGAGCCAAACAAACAGGCAGTGGCAGACAAACTGAGAGTGACAGCCGAATAGACAGCGAAAGACAAACAAGACAGTGACAGAAACAAGACAGCGACAAACAAACAATACAGTGACAGCCGAATAGACAGCGACAGACAAACAAGACAGTGATAGCCGAATAGACAGCGACAGACAAACAATACAGTGATAGCCGAATAGACAGCGACAGACAAACAAGACAGTGGCAGCCAAACAAGACAGTGACAGACAAACAAGACAGTAACAGCCAAACAAGACAGCGACAGACAAACAAGACAGCGACAGCCGAATAGACAGCGACAGACAAAGACAGCGACAGAAACAAGACAGCGACAGCCGAATAGACAGCGACAGACAAACAAGACAGTGACAGAAACAAGACAGTGACAGACAAACAAGACAGCGACAGCCGAATAGACAGCGACAGCCAAACAAGGCAGCGACAGCCAAACAAGGCAGCGACATCCAAACAAGGCAGCGACATCCAAACAAGGCAGCGACGGCCAAACAAGGCAGCGACGGCCGAATAGACAGCGACAGCCAAACAAGGCAGCGACAGCCAAACAAGGCAGCGACAGCCAAACAAGACAGCGACAGCCAAACAAGACAGCGACAGCCAAACAAGACAGTGACAGACAAACAAGACAGCGACAGACAAACAAGACAGCGACAGCCAAACAATACAGCGACAGACGACTAGACAGCGATAGACGAATAGACAGCGACAGACGAATAGACAGCGACAGCCAAACAAGACAGCGACAGCCAAACAAGACAGCGACAGCCAAACAAGACAGCGACAGCCAAACAAGACAGCGACAGCCAAACAAGACAGCGACAGCCAAACAATACAGCGACGGCCAAACAAGGCAGCGACGGCCAAACAAGGCAGCGACGGCCAAATAGACAGCGACGGCCGAATAGACAGCGACAGACAAACAAGACAGCGACAGCTGAATAGACAGCGACAGCCAAACAAGACAGCGACGGCCGAATAGACAGCGACAGACAAAGACAGCGACAGAAACAAGACAGCGACAGCCGAATAGACAGCGACAGACAAACAAGACAGTGACAGAAACAAGACAGTGACAGACAAACAAGACAGCGACAGCCGAATAGACAGCGACAGCCAAACAAGGCAGCGACAGCCAAACAAGGCAGCGACATCCAAACAAGGCAGCGACATCCAAACAAGGCAGCGACGGCCAAACAAGGCAGCGACGGCCGAATAGACAGCGACAGCCAAACAAGGCAGCGACAGCCAAACAAGGCAGCGACAGCCAAACAAGACAGCGACAGCCAAACAAGACAGCGACAGCCAAACAAGACAGCGACAGACAAACAAGACAGCGACAGACAAACTAGACAGCGACAGCCAAACAATACAGCGACAGACGACTAGACAGCGATAGACGAATAGACAGCGACAGACGAATAGACAGCGACAGCCAAACAAGACAGCGACAGCCAAACAAGACAGCGACAGCCAAACAAGACAGCGACAGCCAAACAAGACAGCGACAGCCAAACAAGACAGCGACAGCCAAACAATACAGCGACAGCCAAACAATACAGCGACGGCCAAACAAGGCAGCGACGGCCAAACAAGGCAGCGACGGCCAAATAGACAGCGACGGCCGAATAGACAGCGACAGACAAACAAGACAGCGACAGCTGAATAGACAGCGACAGCCAAACAAGACAGCGACGGCCGAATAGACAGCGACAGCCAAACAAGACAGCGACAGCCAAACAAGACAGCGACAGACAAACAAGACGGCGAAAGACAAACAAGACGGCGACAGACAAACAAGACGGCGACAGACAAACAAGACAGCGACAGACAAACAAGGCAGCGACAGCCAAACAAGGCAGCGACAGCCAAACAAGGCAGCGACAGCCAAACAAGGCAGCGACAGACAAACAAGGCAGCGACAGACAAACAAGGCAGCGACAGACAAACAAGACAGCGACAGACAAACAAGACAGCGGCAGCCGAATAGACAGCGACAGCCAAACAATACAGCGACAGCCAAACAAGGCAGCGACAGCCAAACAAGGCAGCGACAGCCAAACAAGGCAGCGAAGGCCGAATAGACAGCGACAGCCGAATAGACAGCGACAGCCAAACTAGACAGCGACAGCCAAACTAGACAGCGACAGCCAAACAAGACAGCGACAGCCAAACAAGACAGCGACAGCCAAACAAGACAGCGACAGCCAAACAAGACAGCGACAGCCAAACAAGATAGCGACAGCCAAACAAAACAGTGACAGCCAAACAAGGCAGCGACAGCCATACAAGGCAGCGACAGACGAATAGACAGCGACAGACAAACAATACAGCGACAGCCAAACAAGACAGCGACAGCCAAACAAAACAGTGACAGCCAAACAAGGCAGCGACAGCCAAACAAGGCAGCGACGGCCGAATAGGCAGCGACGGCCGAATAGACAGCGACGGCTGAATAGACAGCGACAGACGAATAGACAGCGACAGCCAAACTAGACAGCGACAGACAAACTAGACAGCGACAGCCAAACAAGACAGCGACAGACAAACAAGACAGCGACAGACAAACAAGACAGCGACAGACGAATAGACAGCGACAGCCAAACAAGACAACGACAGCCAAACAATACAGCGACAGCCAAACAATACAGCGACAGCCAAACAAGGCAGCAACGGCCGAATAGACACCGACGGCCGAAGACGGCCGAAGACGGCCGAATAGACAGCGACAGCCAAACTAGACAGCGACAGCCAAACTAGACAGCGACAGCCAAACTAGACAGCGACAGCCAAACTAGACAGCGACAGCCAAACAAGACAGCGACAGCCAAACAAGACAGCGACAGCCAAACAAGACAGCGACAGCCAAACAAGACAGCGACAGACAAACAAGACAGCGACAGACGAATAGACAGCGACAGACGAATAGACAGCGACAGACAAACAAGACAGCGACAGCCGAATAGACAGCGACAGACAAACAAGACAGCGACAGACAAACAAGACAGTGACAGACAAACAATACAGCGACAGCCGAATAGACAGCGACAGACAAACAAGACAGCGACAGCCAAACAAGACAGCGACAGATAAACAAGACAGCGACATCCAAACAAGACAGCGACAGACAAAGAAAGAAAAGGGGAGAGATCTTACCTTGAACCTCTCCATGGCTACTGATGCTTCTGACAGGGACTTGACAGAGAAAGGGGTGACCTTCAAGGCAAAGGTCATGGCGTTGAAAACAGTCACCACTGTAAATGCCTGCAAGGGGAAGAAAGATCCAATACCGTCCATGATTTGTTTCAGTAGTGCAGACCTGGTTGACAAGCTTCTGTCAGTCATATCATCCATCAAATCCTGTCCTGGAGAACACTCCCCCCCCCCTCCCGGCTTAACGGGTTCAACAACCCAACTACCAAAGAACATACCCCGCCTGTTCATAATGTTGCTGTACTTGGGAGGTGAAAATGTTGGCTGTATCAAGCAATATGGTCATCGCCTCAACATGCCTTTCTTCTCACTGGCAGGGTTGGACTGTTGCTTTCAATACTCTCAGGTCTACTGGAGTGTCTAGGGAGAATCAAACGGCACCTTATTCCCTATTTAGTGCACCAAAGTAAAGCCCTGGTCAAGTCTAGTGCACTAAATAGGGAATAGGATGCCATTTGGGAGGCACACTGGGATTGGACCAGAGACCTGGAAGCTACCTGAGCGGCGGTGAGGTCGTAGCCCAGCAACATGTGAGTGGAGAACGTGGCAACGCTGGCGATCACCACGACGATGGGAGCCACGCCCACTGTGATGCTCTGGAAGTAGCCAGTCCTCTCTAGGATGATGCGCTCCTCCTCTCGAATCCCTGCAGGGGCAAATATATCAGTCAGTCAGACAATGAGTCCGTCAAACAACCAGTCCGTCAGGCCGTCCGTCAAACAACGAGTCCGTCAAACAACGAGTCCGTCAGTCCGTCAGTCAAACAACGGGTCCATCAGGCCGTCCGTCAAACAACGAGTCCGTCAGTCAAACAACGAGTCCGTCAGTCAAACAACGAGTACGTCAGTCCGCCAGTCAAACAACGAGTCCGTCAAACAACGGGTTCGTCAGGCCGTCCGTCAAACAATGAGTCCGTCAAACAACGAGTCCGTCAGTCAAACAACGAGTCCGTCAGTCCGTCCGTCCAACAACGACGAGTCCGTCAAACAACGGGTTCGTCAGGCCGTCCGTCAAACAACGAGTCCGTCAGTCCGTCAGTCAAACAACGAGTCCGTCAGTCCGTCAGTCAAACAACGAGTCCGTCAAACAACGGGTTCCTTAGGCCGTCAGTCAAACAACGGGTCCGTCAAACGGGTCCGTCAAACAACGAGTCCGTCAAACAACGAGTCCGTCAGTCCGTCAGTCAAACAATGAGTCCGTCAGTCCGTCAGTCAAACAATGAGTCCGTCCGTCAAACAACGAGTCCGTCCGTCCAACAACGAGTCCGTCCATCCGTCCAACAACGAGTCCGTCCATCCGTCCAACAACGAGTCCGTCCATCCGTCCAACAACGAGTCCGTCCATCCGTCCAACAACGAGTCCGTCCATCCGTCCAACAACGAGTCCGTCCATCCGTCCAACAACGAGTCCGTCCATCCGTCCAACAACGAGTCCGTCCATCCGTCCAACAACGAGTCCGTCCATCCGTCCAACAACGAGTCCGTCCATCCGTCCAACAACGAGTCCGTCCATCCGTCCAACAACGAGTCTGTCCGTCCAACGAGTCCGTCAGTCCGTCAGTCAAACAACGAGTCCGTCAAACGGGTCCGTCAGGCCGTCCGTCAAACAACGAGTCCGTCAAACAACGAGTCCGTCAGGCCGTCCGTCAAACAACGAGTCCGTCAAACAACGAGTCCGTCAAACAACGGGTCCGTCAGGCCGTCCGTCAAACAACGAGTCCGTCAGTCCGTCCGTCAAACAACGAGTCCGTCAAACATCGAGTCCGTCAGTCAAACAACCGGTCCGTCAAACAACCGGTCCGTCAAACAACCGGCCCGTCAAACAACGGGACCGTCAAACAACCCGTCCGTCAAACAACGAGTCCGTCAAACAACGAGTCCGTCAAACAACGAGTCCGTCAGGCCGTCCGTCAGGCCGTCCGTCAAACAACGAGTCCGTCAGTCAAACAACGAGTACGTCAAACAACCGGTCCGTCAAACAACCGGCCCGTCAAACAACGGGACCGTCAAACAACCCGTCCGTCAAACAACGAGTCCGTCAAACAACGAGTCCGTCAGGCCGTCCGTCAAACAACGAGTCCGTCAGTCCGTCAGTCAAACAACGAGTCCGTCAGTCAAACAACGAGTCCGTCAAACAACGGGTTCCTTAGGCCGTCCGTCAAACAACGAGTCCGTCAGTCAAACAACGAGTCCGTCAGTCCGTCAGTCAAACAACGAGTCCGTCAAACAACGGGTCCGTCAGTCCGTCCGTCAAACAACGAGTCCGTCAGTCCGTCCGTCAAACAACGAGTCCGTCAGTCCGTCCGTCAAACAACGAGTCCGTCAAACAACGAGTCCGTCAGTCCGTCAAACAACGGGTCCGTCAAACAACGGGTCCGTCAAACAACGGGTCCGTCAGGCCGTCAAACAATGAGTCCATCAGTCATCCAACCAGCCAGCCAATGAATAAGACAGCCAGCCAAACAATGAATCAGTTAGTCAGTCAGTCAGTCAAACAATAAATCAGTCAGTCAGTAAAATAATGGTTGTATCCCATGCATACGACTACAGATGGAAGTCGACAGGAGAGGTACATTTTGCTAATTGTTTATCCCCATAATGCAACACAACTTTGCAAGGCGGTGACCAACGTTGGGCACAGACTTCACAAAACTTAACAGCTCGAATGCGCCCAATGAGTCAGCCAGTCCGTCAGTCACTAGTCTTCATCTAAGAAGATTGACCCGAGATTAAAACACCAGATCACATCTGATATTCTGCGAAAAAGTTTACATGGAATACCACTCGTCATTCAGTCAGTAATTAATCAACCAGCTAATTGTTCAATTAAATCTCACACACGGCACTTACTGCGCACATCCTGGGAGAAGGCCTTGACCCAGGCATACATCTTGATGAACTTGATGTAGTTGAGGATCTCGTTCATCTTCTGGACCCGACGGTCCGTCACGGCCACGCCCTTCCTCCTGAAGTAGGCAGTCAGCCTCGAACTGAACATCTGCAGTAGAGAAAGGTTGTCTTTTCACTGTTCTGTGTGTGTTTTTGTGTTTGTTAATATCAAAGTGTGCATGCATGTAGAGTACCAGTCAAATGTTTGGACACACCTACTCTTTCAAGGGTTTTTCTTTATTTTTTTACTATTTTCTACTTGATGTCTTCACTATTATTCTACAATGTATAAAATAGTAAAAATAAAGAAAAACCCTTGAATGAGTAGGTGTGTCCAAACGTTTGACTGGTACTGTATGTATGCAAGTTGCCTGCTCACCATAGCAGGGTAGAAGAGGATAAAGACTGCAGAGCCCAGTAAGGAGGTGGGCCCCAGGATAGCCAGGTTGAAGCCCATCCCCAGCACAGCAATAAGAGGCCCGCCTGCCAGCAGACTGCCCACAGCCGCCGCCTCAAACATCCGCTGGCCGTCGTTAGAACACATGTTGATCAACTGCAGATAGAGCAACAGAGAAAGCGAGAGACACTTTACAGCAGTACAGAACTACACCATCTTTATCTCTTACTCTGCATGCACATGTACTGAGTTGCAAATCATGTGTTTTGTCAACAACTGCAGACTGTTTTTCCCTTGCTAGCATTGTATTAAAGGTGTGTCTCAAATACAATAAAAGGAGTGCTTGGCACTTTCTCAGTCACACTAACGATAAGCAACATCTGAAAACCCGAAACACGGCTTAGTCTAAATGGGAGCTAGCATTATTGTGAGGCTGACCATTATCTCACCCATTTCCCCCCCACCCCATCTCACCTGCCCAGTTCTCTTAAAGAAAAACATTTGCGTGAACCCTGTCTGGTGATCTCACCTGTCCCATGGATTTGTCACGGATGCTGCGTAGCCGCAGGATCTTGTGGAAGGCCATGGTGAGGATGGCTCCCCGCAGGCGGGTGCCTGTGCGGTAGTTGAGGGCCCAGGTGAGCGCCAGTGACCAGGAGCGGACCAGCTCGGTGCATAGCAGCCCCACGACCAGCAGCAGGCCGTAGGGCAGGTCGGGCTCCGCCTGCTCTGTGTACTCCAACAGCCGCTTCACCACAAAGGCCTAGCAGGAGAAGAGAGGGCAGGAGAGGACGGGGATGAGGAGAGGGAAAGATGAGAGCACAGGCCACATGACTGAAAGCAGCACCATGTCCAAGAGACATCTACATAACCACCACTGCAGTCATTATCATGGACATCTACTAAATCAAGACTAGCTAAAGCCGTCATGACATGACTACCGATAATCATCTGAAGAGGGAAACTGAACAGGCTCTACTGATTTGAGATAGAATACAGTTTTCCTTTAGTTTCAGCTCTCACCCTTTACCTCTGTTGTCCTTTTACTAAGATTTTGATAAGATCCTTTAAAAGAGAACGAGAGAAACAGTGAAAGATTTTGACACAGCTGTTTTTTTGGCACAGACACAGAATCCCATTCCAACATATAATTTCCTATTGTTTGCATCATCATGTAGGCGGATCCAAACATTCAGAGATGATACCTTCAGACATTATACCTACAGTCACAGCGGGTATGGGGCCATTCAGTTATGCTTAAAAGGTCTGGAAGTTAACGGCAGCAGACTATACAGACGGAGAGCGACAAAGCATAACGAATAGGGGGAAAAAAGTGTTGAATCTCGCACAAACACATACTGACACACACACATACGATGGACCAACAATCAATTCCACAGTAAAGTGAATCAGTCCACAAACAGGGAGTGTCAGCAAACCTACATTGTTGATAAATGCATGTTTTATTGAAATAGGCAAAAAGAAACTGTGAAACCATGTGTAAACTATTTTTTTTAATTGCACAAACAGCACTCAGGTAAAAATAATAATTAGCTGATCAGATCCAACAGGAAAGAGTAACAAACGCAATTCACATTAGAGGCACAAGTTCAGGTCAACAGTCTTTTGTAAGGTTCAGCCTCAGTTTTTTTTATTTATTTACGTTTCTAGTCCTCTGGGTTGAGATAAGTGACATCTCATATTTAGTTGCGTCTCCCCTTAGGTCATTGTCCAAAGATCCAGAGAGGAGGAAGGCCGAAGCCCCTCTGCCCTGCCTCACTGGCACTGATCCTACAGGAATTGTGTTCCAACAGCGGACCAGGCCAACAAGGCTTTTAGTGAGAGGTAGAGTCTGTTGATACAAGTCAAGTACTTTTTTCACACCTCGCATTTAAGGGGAAAACCGGTCCGATTCTCTGAGACACTAATATGAAAGTCTGACTGATCATTTGGGTGAAAGTTTCAGGTTAACAGTAGATTTTTTATCAGCAATAAAACAAAACAGCGTTGGACATTGGAAATAAACATCAAAATAAAAACAACGTTAACATCGAACAGCATTTTACAGTGCATTGTGGTAACCTATCAATTATTTTTATGAAGACATTTTTATATGAGAGAGAGAGAGATAGCAAGAGGGAGGGAGGGAGAGCAAGAGGGAGGGGGAGAGAGAGAGAGAGAGAGAGAGAGAGAGAGAGCAAGAGAGAGAGAGAGAGAGCAAGAGAGAGAGAGAGAGAGCAAGAGAGAGAGAGAGCGAGCAAGTGAGAGCGAGAGACAAAAGCGTTTCAGAGAAAGATAACTTTGATCCATCCCTGCATGAGAAACATGCCCTTACCTCTCCGGCTTTCTTCCCCCAGGGTCTCTGCCCGCTTCATTCTCTATTTCTCGCCGAGGGGTTTAAACGGACACCCTGTGGAATCTGAAGAACAGCCTCTGTCACACGCCACCTTGCATGGGGGGAGCAGTGAGCACAAACACTTGTATGCCATGCCCTCACCCCACCCCTAACTGCCCATCCATTTATCTTCCCAGCTAACAAATTTTGGTTTACGTTCTAGGAAGGAAAATAAATGAGGTTGTGGGAAGGTTCCTGAGCCAACATAACGTTACCAAAACGTTGTAGGCAAATTATTTTTCTAATTACCAAAGGAGAACCACGAGGAAACGTTACAGGAACGTTCTGTGCTAGCTGGGTTGATTTAACCTGGGTGAGAGACACAGGTGTGTTGCTGTGCTGCTATAGTAAGAGCAAATGAGACAGTAGTTGGGTTGCATAATTCCTGAAACTTTCCCAAAGTTCCTAGGTTTTTATGAAAATTCAGTTTCAGAATTTAGCAACCCTTCACAGCACAGAGGTAGAGACGGCTCACTGTGTTCCCTGTGGAAGAGAGGAGGATGACAGAGGCTATCCTAGGAAAAATGGAACTGATTAACCCTAACACCTGGGTCGTGTTCATTAGGACACGCAACAGAAAGCGCTTTGCAACAGAAAACTAAAATTAGCATTTCTTATTGGGCAAGTTCAGGTAGTCCCTCCCTGTTTCTCTGTTTTCTTCCATTTGGTACCTAATGAACACAACCGTTCCCTCTAAAGCACCTGTTCTCATCTAGGACAGTCCTACAAACACCAGAATAACATTAAAAAACAGCTGTAGGATGGACAATTGCAACAAGTGTCATCCATCTATTCACAGAGACCCTACAGAGGGTGACAGACAGGAGTACAGTTTCTGACTAGGTGTTGTTAACTAAAGAACAAAGATTCACAATTTCCATAACCCAGAACATTTCCTTAACATCTCCTTAAGCCACACAATGGATCCAAGATGCCACCATTGAATCAAAAATAAACTGAGTGGGACTGGTAAAAACACAAAAACAATACCCTACCCAATAACTCTCCTCCAGTATCCAGTTCATTTGTTTCGAATGAGTTGTCAGTAAGGCAATTTTAAGAGCCCAGTGTAGCCCTTTACACTCATAACCGTATACGGGTTGAAAATAGCAGAGTTGGACACTGTTAAGCACCTAAATTGGAACGCAGTGGCTGTACAGTAACTGGACACAGCCCTTAGCCGTGGTATATTGGCCATATACCACAAACTCCCGAGGTGCCTTTTTGCTATTATTAACTGGTTACCAATGTAATTAGAGCAGTAAAAATAAATATTTTGTCATAAACTTTACGGCATTTATAAACTGGGTGGTTCGAGCCCTGAACCCGGCTGACAGCCGTGGTATATCAGACCGTAAACCATGGCTGTCAGTCAATCAGCATTCACATTCAGGCCTCGAACCTCCCAGTTTATAAATGATGTTGGAGCTCAAGCTCTGCGCTTCCCAACGCTGTGTGGGATTTGACTGACAACCTCTCGGAACTTGAGCACCGCTCACGACAAGAAGTTGCCCCCACCCCTCCCGCTAATTGCGCAACTTTTGATCAAATAAAATAGTTGTCTGAGTGAGGGGAATGCTGTAAATTAAGAGGACTTTGAGGATTATAAATACCGTTTTGTTGTCAAGCCAAACACCCGTGAGTCCAAATGTGCGCTTCACATTTCAATATCATATATAGTGTTTTGATGACTATGTTTGACGTTCAGTTCCAAGGTGACACGACATCATACCATGGGTTGTTCTGAACAGAATGAGCCTAAGTTTATTTATTGTGGAGAAAATTCACTGCAGAATACACACCTGGATGCACTCCTGACTCCTTTCTACGCACACTAAAATGACCATCTGTTTCTCTGAATTGCCTAGCAAAAGCCTAACACTAAGATCTTATTTTATAACTAACGTTGCCAGCAGAACAAGCTATCAAATGATGCCCACCTGACCCGGATTGTGTAAACAACAGTAATTGTGTGATGGCAGGGATGCAGGTTTGTGTTCCAAACAAAATGCATATAAGTGTGCTTGCTCTAGTTCAATGGCACATTTAGGAAAGCTCAAAAATACTATTCTTTGAGTCATAAAAGTGCATTGAAATCATCTAGGAACTGCCCACTTTGGAGAGGTGTGTGGCCCCTTGGAAACACTAGTTAGACCCCTCACTCAAACCCTTGTCATGTTGCATCTTCCCCAACTTTCCCATGAATACTCTTATAATGTTACCGAATGAGTTTTTTCAGACTTCGATATCAACAAATATGTGTGAAAAATACAGTAAATATTAAATGCATATAAAATCAACAGTGTAATGTTTGGATTCAGTCTGGTCGTCAGGTGAAAGATTGTGTCCAAACTCTTCCCTTTCAATAGCTACCATGCTTATGCTTTTCATATTTCTGTAAGAAACATTTCAATTGAGCCCCATCCATATAGGCCAATTCCCACGACGAGTGTAAAGGGTTAACATTGAGACAGAAGAATCTTAACACATGTAACACTCACCTGTAGGCCTCAGCCTTGATGGAGGGAAGGGGACAGAGGCAGGGGATTGACACACCCTGCTAATAACATTTGAGAGAGCGAGAGTGAGAGAGAGCAAGAGCGAGCTATTGAACGACAAAGCCTCCCCAGGGGAGGGTGAGATGGCGTTACTTACTGGGCCACTGAAGCCGGCTAGCTGGGTGACCATGAGGCAGAGGATGGAGAGAAGCAGGCGCGTCCGACAGAAGGCCCAGACCACACCGCACAGGGAGGCCTCGTCCCCTTTCACCCTGCGCTCCTCCTCCCACAGCCCGGCCAACCTGCGCACACACAGGCGATCAAACCACAGGCGACCAACAATCACTGGCTGGAACTGTCGTGCCGGAGTAAGGCACCACAAATGGATACAAATCCCGTCTCAGCCTTGTCTCGGTCTTCCTCTACATTCTGGTTATCACAGTTCATAAACTGGAACTGTCGAGATCTCCGACCTAAAACCTTGAGACCAAAACTCAGGTGTAACGAGAACAAGACCGGTTATGATGTTGAGAAATAAGACCGAGGCAGAGACCCAGGCCAAGCACAATCGTGGTATTTTTCAATAAACTGTCCTTGGAAGGTGGACCTTTTTGACCCCGTATATACAGCGATCAGTACTGACCTGCGATGGTTAACCTCGCAGCTCTCAAACTGGGACACGGACCACACGTCCTCCAGCAGTAGCTGGCCTTTGCGGTGGGCGTGCACGGCCAACGGGGTCAGCCAGTTGAAGGTCATGAAGGAGAAGAGGCCCGCGTTGTCCACTGGGTGCTCATGCCTGTGGGGGGGGGGGTGGAGTTGTGGGGGACAGATCATTTAGAGAGAGAGGAGTCTCCCTCAAGATTTCCTGCTTAGTTATCCCTTGCCACCATGTTGCTGCTTGCTCTTTGGTGGTTTAGGCCAGGTTACTGTAAAGAACTGTGTGACAAATATTATTTTAAAAAGGGCTATTTCAATAGAGGTGAGAGAGCACCTATAACTAGGACCCAGTCTTTCCTGACCACTTGGCCTGACAAGGAACAACTATAGGCCTTACCAACAGTGGTGGTGCTGCTTGCTTACTTGCTGGTGGAGCGGATAGGTTTGAGGACGCCGACGCTGTGTAGGTATTTGCTCCGCACTGCTTCCTCCTCCAGCTCTTTCATGTAGGGAGCGCCACCCTCCAGGGACAAACCGCCCTCTGCCCTTGCTGCCGTCTCCAAAGCATCCTGGGATTGATTGAGATAAATGTATTGTCGATAAGAGCAGATACATTTTAAAACATTGACATGTTGAATTATCAAGAGTTGGATGCATTTAGCTTGTGGCGGATGTTACAGAGCCTGGGACCTTTTCATCCAAACACACGTGACCACCTCCTAAAACTTCCTTAGCCAGTTGCGCCACCAAAAGGGATTCAAATTAGCAACAAGTGGATACATCAGGCTCAGGAGTGAGTTTACAAATCCCCATCCGTTACACTCATTTATTTTTGTTGCATCAGTCCTAGTTTGATGCCAGTAAATTTGATAAATTCACTCAGACATGACTTGAGAGGAAAATACTGGTCGACAGTCATCAAGTATTAGGTCATTAGAGAGCAGAGAAAGCAGAACATTGTAGCATGCATCCCAAATGGCACCCTAAACCCTACATAGTGCCCTACTTTTGACCATAGCCCTAGTCAAAAATAGTGCACTAGGTTCTAGTATTGATGTGAGCCGTCCTTAAAAAAAGCCCCCCGGCAGATTAAACACGAGAGCCACGGTGCATCCACAAACACAGGTATGATAAAACCTGTTTATACTAGAAATAAGGCCTCCGTGTTGCGTCGTGGGTATGAACAGCCCTAAGCCGTGGTATATTGGCCATATACTGTTAATTAAAGCTCCCAATTCACCGCTTTATTGACACCGTTTTGGTCCGAAACGGATCTTCGTCAGGTCAAACGCACAGTGTTTACATCCCAAAAAACATTCACCTCACATGACCATAGCGGACATGACGCACAGAGTGCAAAAAATGTTTGTATATCTCTAATTATTAAATAACAATGAGATGGGTGCATGTAATTGTTCCAGAACATACTATATATTTTTTTTATTTTTTATTTTTATTTCACCTTTATTTAACCAGGTAAGCCAGTTGAGAACAAGTTCTCATTTACAACTGCGACCTGGCCAAGATAAAGCAAAGCAGTGCGACAAAAACAACAGAGTTACACATGGAATAAACAAATGTACAGTCAATAACACAATAGAACAATCTGTATACAAATGAAGAAAGGAGGTAAGGCAATAAATAGGCCAATAGTGGCGAAGTAATTATAATTTAGCAATTCACACTGGAGTGGTATGTGCAGATGAGGATGTGCAAGTAGAAATACCGGTGTGCAAAAGAGCATTGATGATGAAGTACCTCTGCTGTGCCCTGGAATAGAACCAGGTCATCAAGTTAGCGTTTCCAGAGTCTAATATGGCGCAAGAATGGGTTATTAGGGCTGACAATCACGTTCTTCTAAAAAAAAAAATATATATATATATATATATATATATATATATATATATATATATATATATATATATATATATATACACTTAAGCATCAAAAGTAAATGGAATTGCTCAAACCATTTCAACATTTCTTATATTAATCAAACCAGACCACACAATTTTTTTTTTAAATTGACAGATATCCAGGGGTACACTCCAACATTCACACAATTTACAAACAAAGCATTTGTTTTTAGTGAGTGCCAGAACAGAGGCAGTAGGAATGACCATGTTCTCTTGATAAGTGAGTGAATTAGACCATGTTCCTGTCCTGATAAGCATTCAAAATGTAACACGTACTTTTGAGGTCTCAGGTAAAATGTAAGGAGTAAAAAGTACATTATTTTCTTTAGGAATGTAGTGAAGTAAAAGTCAGCTAAAATATAAATAGTAAAGTACAGATACCCCTCAAAACAACTTTAGTACTTTAAAGTATTTGTACTTTACACCTCTGCTAATTTGTGACCTTAATTATTCAATCAAGTACAAGGGATGAGCAAAAACCCACAGACACTCAGCCCTCCGTGGATTGAGATTTGACAAAGTTTTATGGTAACAAAAACACCCTAATTTGTTTTATGATTGGGAAATGTTGGAATTGGGCCATGTCAGTTTCTAAAAGAAATCGCAATAGCAAATTTTATCACATTACTGTAAAGGTGTGGCCAGAATGGTTCATCTTTTGCAGTGACTTTTTCAAAACAAGAACTGCATGCCGTGGCCGCCTACAGTGATTTATTATCTATTCAAACAATTTAAAAGTAAATGCTACAGCCCACACTTCTATGCAAACGACAATCTTGTTCAATTCTTTATTAATCCATAGATGATGTCCGTAAACCCGAGACATTTAGTATACGTTACGTTTTGTATGGTGTGTATTAATTTGTGGATGTCCATCAACCATTTCATATTATTTGTTACGTATTGGCAAAATTTGTAATCAATTTATAAAAACTTACTAAATGTTACGAATTCTAGCTAGGTGACTAACGTTAGCTAGGATAGGAGTTAATGTTACATTTAGGAGATGGGTTAAAGGGTTATATGTTAAGGATAGGGGAAGGGTTAGCTAACATGTTAATTGGTGCAAAGTAGCTAAAAAGAAGTAAGTTGGTGAAAAGTTGCTAATTAGCTCAAATGTTTAAGTTGTCCTTGATGAGATTCAGCCTCCCCTGTTATTGTAATGGTGAGATGTTAGCATGTCTTGGGGTATGATATTAGTGAGTCTAACTTTCACTCATTTATCACAATTCATGTAGAAGTGTTTAGAAACACGTTCTTATTTCCAAAATGACAATACATTATTTACCATTCATTTCTGTTGGGCACAAAATAATCTGAAACACAATTTAAACAAATAGCAAAAGCATCCAACAAGTTTGTAGAGTCACAAGCTTGATGTAAACATTGCATGCTAGGAATATGGGACCAAATACTAAACTTGACTACTTTAATACACACATTAGTGAATTAGTCCCAAAACTTTTGCTCCCCTAAAATGGGGGACTATGTAAAAAAAAAGTAAAAAAAAAAAAAAGTGCTGTAATTTCTAAATGGTTCACACAATATGGATGGCAAATACCCTCAAATTAAAGCAGACCGTCTGTACTTTAACCTCAGTCATTGTACCGTTTCAAATCCAAAGTGCTGGAATACAAAGCAAAAACTATTTAAAAAATGTGTCACCCTCTCAATACTTTTGTAGCTCACTGTATTTGTTGGGTAGCGGGAATAAACCAGTCGTGATGATTTAAGCTGATAGAAAAGTCAAAGAAACATATTAGGCTATGTAATCTGACCTCCTTACCACTGGAAAATTCATCTGCTTTATCATGACGTTTTAATGTTTTTATTAGCCTACCATTATTACAATTCCTGTGTATCAAACACCTCCATTATCCAAAAACAACTATATTTGATTGCGATACAATTCTTCAACCACTAGAAGTTCTGCGTACGCATGACCGGAGCTGGGCATGGAGATACGCACACTTTCCCCGTCAAGTTCAATATGAATAAACACCAACCTTTGCAGGAAAACTGACGCATGCAAGGTTTAAAGTAATTTTTGTGTGCACGCAGTTTTGATAAATGAGGCCCCAGGAGACTATTTATGGCCTCCAGGTCCTTATATGAAGGTCCATATGAGACCAGTTCTTCCTGTCCAGCTCAGAACAGAGCATGGGTAGCCCATCACAGGGAGCTATGCAAGTTTTGAATATGTGACATTGTTGGTGAGCAAGTCGAGGTAAGAACCGTCACAAAAAGCGGCCAAGCGGAGATGCAGAGGTCGTTCAGGCAGAGAGCAGGACGAGAACAATGAGCACCCATGCTGGAGTCAGCAGTACGAGGAGCGTACGTCTCAAACACACACACACAAACACACAATCACTAACACACGTCATGTGACGAGGCAGTATGTAACACTTGCACAATTATTTTCTTTTTGAACCAGCAGACAAAGACAGAGTAATTCTGTCACAGAGGACGTCTGGGGAACGACTGAGGGACAGCAAAGATGTCAGCTCACACTACTCAGAGGAGTGAGGGAAACAGAGGGAGGTAGAAATCAGAGAGAGGTCATTTTTAAGGATAAATTATTGCAGAATATGGATTGTTTGCTAGATTTGAGTTTCCCTTTACTGTAGTGTGAAAATGCCTTTAATTAGTAAATTATATTAATACATGGCAGTGTTTCCCCTATATGCATTTAGCAGCGGTGCATCGCCATAGAGAGAGATTTCTCTATGTACAGTGGGGAGAACAAGTATTTGATACACTGCCGATTTTGCAGGTTTTCCTACTTACAAAGCATGTAGAGGTCTGTAAGTTTTATCATAGGTACACTTCAACTGTGAGAAACAGAATCTAAAACAAAAATCCTGAAAATCACATTGTATGATTTTTAAGTAATTAATTTGCATTTTATTGCATGACATAAGTATTTGATACATCAGAAAAGCAGAACTTAATATTTGGTACAGAAACCTGTGTTTGCAATTACAGAGATCATACGTTTCCTGTAGTTCTTGACCAGGTTTGCACACACTGCAGCAGGGATTTTGGCACACTCCTCCATACAGACCTACTCCAGATCATTCAGGTTTCGGGGATGTCGCTGGGCAATACGGACTTTCAGCTCCCTCCAAAGATGTTCTATTGGGTTCAGGTCTGGAGATTGGCTAGGCCACTGGCTAGGCCACCTTGAGATGCTTCTTACGGAGCCACTCTTTAGTTGCCCTGGCTGTGTGTTTCGGGTTGTTGTCATGCTGGAAGACCCAGCCACGACCCTTCTTCAATGCTCTTACTGAGGGAAGGAGGTTGTTGGCCAAGATCTCGCGATACATGGCCCCATCCATCCTCTCCTCAATACCGTGCAGTCGTCCTGTCCCCTTTGCAGGAAAGCATCCCCAAATAATGATGTTTCCACCTCCATGCTTCACGGTTGGGATGGTGTTCTTGGGGTTGTACTCATCCTTCTTCTTCCTCCAAACACGGCGAGTGGAATTTAGACCAAAAAGCTCTATTTTTGTCAGACCACATGACCTTCTCCCATTCCTCCTCTGGATCATCCAGATGGTCATTGGCAAACTTCAGACGGGCCTGGACATGCGATGGCTTGAGCAGGGGGACCTTGCATGCGCTGCAGGATTTTAAACCATGACGGCGTAGTGTGTTACTAATGGTTTTCTTTGAGACTGTCGTTCCAGCTCTCTTCAGGTCATTGACCAGGTCCTGCCGTGTAGTTCTGGGCTGATCCCTCACCAACCCCATGATCATTGATGCCCCACGAGGTGAGATCTTGCATGGAGCCCCAGACCCGAGGGTGATTGACCGTCATCTTGAACTTCTTTAATTTTCTAATAATTGCGCCAACAGTTGTTGCCTTCTCACCAAGCTGCTTGCCTATTGTCCTGTAGCCCATCCCAGCCTTGTGCAGGTCTACAATTTTATCCCTGATGTCCTTACAAAGCCCTCTGGTCTTGGCCATTGTGGAGAGGTTGGAGTCTGTTTGATTGAGTGTATGGACAGGTGTCTTTTATACAGGTAACGAGTTCAAACAGGTACAGTTAATACAGGTATTGAGTGGAGAACAGGAGGGCTTCTTAAAGAAAAACTAACAGGTCTGTGAGAGCCAGAATTCTTACTGGTTGGTAGGTGATCAAATACTTATGTCATGCAAATTAATTACTTAAAAATCATACAATGTGATTTTCTGGATTTTTTTTCTCATTTTGTCTGTCATAGTTGAAGTGTGCCTATGATGAAAATTACAGGCCTCTCCCATCTTTTTAAGTGGGAGAACTTGCACAATTGGTGGCTGACTAAATACTTTTTTGCCCCACTATACATATACATACATAAATACACATGTATATATACACATACACACACATATCAAATCAAAGTTTATTTGTCATGTGCACCGAATTCAACAGGTGCAGACCTTACAGTGAAATGCTTAATTCCAGGCTCTAACCAACGGTGCAAAAAAGGTATTAGGTGAACAATAGATAAGTAAAGAAATAAAACAACAGTAAAAAGACAGGCTATATACAGTAGAGAGGCTATAAAAGTAGCGAGGCTACATACAGACCCCAGTTAGTCAGGCTGATTTGAGGGAGTATGTACATGTAGATATGGTTAAAGTGACTATGCATATATGATGAAGGGAGAGTAGCAGTAGCGTAAAAAGAGGGGTTGGGGGAGGCACACAAAAATAGTCCTGGTAGGCATTTGATTACCTGTTCAGGAGTCTTATGGCTTGTGGGTAAAAACTGTTGTGGGTAATAAAAAAAAAGCCTTTTTGTACAAGAATTGGCAGTCCGGTACCACTTGCCATGTGGTAGCAGAGAGAACAGTCTATGACTGGGGTGGCTGGGGTCTTTGACAATTTTTAGGGCCTTCCTCTGACACCGCCTGGTATAGAGGTCCTGGATGGCAGGCAGTTTATCCCCAGTGATGTACTGGGCCATACGCACTACCCTCTGTGGTGCCTTGCGGTCAGAGGCTGAGCAATTGCCGTACCAGGCAGTGATGTAACCACTCTCAATGTTGCAGCTGTAGAACCTTTTGAGGATCTCAGGACCCATGCCAAATCTTTTTAGTTTCCTGAGGGGGAATAGGCTTTGTCGTGCCCCCTTCACGACTGTCTTGGCGTGTTTGGACCATTCTAGTTTGTTGTTGATGTGGACACCAAGGAACTTGAAGCTCTCAACCTGCTCCACTACAGCCCCGTCGATGAGAATGGGGGCTTGCTCGGTTCTCCTTTTCCTGTCATCTACAATCATCTCCTTAGTCTTGGTTATGTTGAGGGATAGGTTGTTATTCTGGCACCACCCGGCCAGGTCTCTGACCTCCTCCCTATAGGCTGTCACGTTGCCGTCGGTGATCAGGCCTACCACTGTTGTGTCGTCTGCAAACTTAATGGTGTTGGAGTCGTGCCTGGCCATGCAGTCGTGGGTGAACAGGGAGTAACGGAGGGGACTGAGTACGCACCCCTGGGGAGCTCCAGTGTTGAGGATGTTGCTACCTACCCTCACCACCTGGGGGCAGCCCGTCAGGAAGTCCAGGATCCAGTTGCAGAGGGAGGTGTTTAGTCCCAGGATCCTTAGCTTAGTGATGAGCTTTGAGGGTACTATTGTGTTGAACTCTGAGCTGTAGTCAACGAATATCATTCTCACTTGAGTATTCCTTTTGTCCAGGTGGGAAAGGGCAGTGTGAAGTGCATTAGAGATTGCAACATCTGTGGATCTGTTTGGGCGGTATGCAAATTGGAGTGGGTCTAGGGTTTCTGGGATAATGGTGTTGATGTGAGCCATTACCAGCCTTTCAAAACACTTCATGGCTAAGGACGTGAGTGCTACGGGTCTGTAGTCATTTAGGCAGGTTGCCTTTGTGTTCTTGGGCACAGGAACTATGGTGGTCTGCTTGAAACATGTTGGTATTACAGTCTCAATCAGGGACATGTTGAAAATGTCAGTGAAGACACCTGCCAGTTGGCCAGCACATGCCCGGAGCACACGTCCTGGTAATCCGTCTGGCCCCGCAGCCTTGTGTATGTTGACCTGTTTAAAGGTCTTACTCACATCGGCTACGGAGAACGTGATCACACAGTCGTCCGGAACAGCTGATGCTCTCATGCATGCCTCAGTGTTGCTTGCTTCAAAGTGAGCATAGAAGTGATTGTTGGGAAAATTATGATTAAATGACTGAACAAATCATTTTAAATGGAACTATAACTAAGTAAACTTATACTCTGATTAACAATATGAGTTCATAAGAAGGGACTGTGTGATACGGACAAGGAGTAATTAAAGTTAATGAACACCATTCCAACTAGGAAGAAAGAAATGGTTTGTGGATTAAGTAAACAGATAAGGTAGTTAACCTATGGTTGAACTGACAAAACTGGGCTCTGGGGTGTTTTAGATAAGGCTGTGAGTGCATTCCTAGGTTCTCTGTTTATTAGAACTGTCAGCTAAGTGGTGATCGATAATGTTGATGGGTCAAAAGTTAATTCAGTTATGTTGTGTGATCTGTGTGTGTGTTAGTAAGTTAGAATGAACTATTAACCTCACTTTGTCCCGGTCGAGAGGAGGGGATTCTGTTAAGCAATAAAATGCCGTTATGTTATTGTATATATACTGTTGCTCGTGGGAACGTGGCAGCGCGCTCCGAGAATAAATTATGTTACCTATTATTGAGAAGACTGGTCTCCGTCTATTTTATGCAAACAAGAATCTTACAAATTCTCATGAATTAGATTAAGGGAATTCAATTAATGAAAACACATTGGAATAATTAAATTACAGTAACAGTGATTTAGCTCGTCTGGTAGGCTCATGTCACTGGGCAGCTCGCGGTTGTGCTTCCCTTTGTAGTCTGTAATAGATTGCAAGCCCTACCACATAAGACTGGCGTCGGAGCCGGTGTAGTATAATTCAATCTTAGCCCTGTATCGACGCTTGCCTGTTTGTCGCAGGGCATAGCAGGATTTCTTGTAAGCTTCCAGGTTAGAGACCCGCACCTTGAAAGCAGAAACTCTACCCTTTAGCTCAGTGTGAATGCTGCCTGTAATCCATGGCTTCTGGTTGGG